>NW_006399945.1:1553267-1571353 GCF_000299155.1 Elephantulus edwardii | reverse complement strand
CTGGTGAAGGAGGAGCAATCTCCTCCTATACTAGTTAGATCAGATTTAACAGTACACACACAAAAAAATAATAAATTTTTTTTAAAAAAATTAAAAATTAATAGAAGGATAAAGATGAATAACTAAATTTAAGAAGAGTAAAAGGATGAAACTTCAGTCACCCTGTTTCCTGGACTTCATAGGCAAGTAAGCAATGTGAAGTGACGGATCTGAGGGGGAGATCTGCACTTGGACACTTGGATTCATGAGGTCCGAGAGGCGGGGCATGAAGAAGGGATGAAGGCACCTTACTGAGAAGCTTCACGAGACACCATCAGTGCTGCAAAGCATGTTCATCTGGGTCCTAGGGAATTTAGCTTTCTGATCTCCATCTCCCTCCAGGTGACTCTGCTGCGATGTAGTCTGTGCGTAGGGTGTAGCAATACTAACCAAAAGGCTGCACCTCGCTGGAGATTTGAGTCTGTTCCATAGAAAAAAGATGGGCCATTTTCAGAAACCTGATGGAAACTTGGTGTGAGTAAGAACCGACCCCACAGCAGAGAGTTTGAGCTTTTCCTCTGTCTAACTGGTATCGGTTACCATCAAGTCAATCCCAGCCCACAGCAGACCCCTGTGTGTGTCAGAGCGGAGCTGTAGCTAATTTTTCAGAAGTAGACCATTAGCGCTTACGTCTAAGTCACTTCTGGCTGCATTCCAACCTTTTACTTATCAGTTAAGTGTGTATCACCCAAGTAGCGACATCTTTTTCTAGCTGTAATTTTACCCTCATGCAGTCATTATATCCGCATGTATTAAGAGCTCCCACAAAAACAAAAAGGGGTGGTTTCCGCTCTGAAGGCATAGCCCTCAGGAGTTGTGCTACTAAACCCAAAACCACACCTCTCTGGTGGTTTGAATCTGCTCTGAAGGAGACAGATGAGCCATCTCCTCCCAGGCGACTTACAGCCTCAGAAACTCAAGGGAGGATCCCGTGAGATGGTTCTGACTCAGCAGCAATGGGGTTTAGTTTCATTTCACTAGTAAAACAAGTAAATGCCACAGTGAATAAAGGTTTTAAAAAACTATTATTGCAACAGTAGAAGGATAACTGAGCAAAATGTGTATAAATGTCCAAAAGAGGAAGGGGAAGCAGAAAAGGGGGAAGCAAGGAAATGAGTAGGAGAGCAGAGACTACTGGGCAGGTACAAGGCTGAAGGAAAGAAATAGGAAAGATTCAGTGGGGACTTGAAAATGTGGGCTGACAATAGGAATAGATCACTAGTAATTCCTTGTCTAAAATACAATACATATGAAAAACACAACGTAAATGAAAGATTATAGAAAACACTATGTACATGCATGAAAAACAATGTGTATGAATGACTGAATATGAATGCAAACCAATCAAAACATGAAAAACAGAAAGTGAGGCTAAAATCCCGCACGCTTTCTCCTGTCAGAACATTAGGATGGAGCTGGGGGGGAGCAGGCAGGTAGAACTTAAGGAAACCAGAGAAGTTGAGAAGTTCTGGCATTAAAACCCCTGGGAGCCATCAGAGGAAGGAGCTAACAGGCGTGTTGATTATTCTTAAACTCTGTGTCCAAAGTAGAGGATATAATGTGTAAGACACCTTTCTTGCTAATTTCCATGATGCGTGGTACGAAATGCTTATTTTTCCTCCTCCTCCTCCTTTATACTCATCTCCAACCACAGAGCACTCCATCAGCTGTCCAGTGTCAGATTCTCCCTTTTGCTTTGCATCTCTTTGCAGGAGAGTAAATTAATAAGTCAGGAGTTAGGACCCAGAGATGCTCTTTAGACTTACACAGGCTGACAGCTGACTGGAAATCAATGAAGTGTACTTTAAGAAACATCTCACTGATGTGAGGTGGCTTGAGAGTATTTTACCCTTTTCCTGATGGTTACTTTATCCCTTGGGTTCCATCTTGGACTTTTAAACCACTGTGTTTTCTTAATGAAAACCCCTTTTACAATGGAAATATTCTGCTGTTAAAAAAGAAGAAACTGTCCTTCTCAAACTGACATGATGTTGCCAGATTTTATACTGATGTTCCTTGTCCTTGGTGCCTCAGGTAAGCTCAAGTTCAACTAAATCAAAACACAATTGTAGAATTCTTTAAACAAGGAAGGCAAACCCCTGGTGTTGATAATGTTAGAAATAGAAAATGCAATAGATTGGTATCTCTGTAATAACTTAAAAAGGTGAGTCACATGAGTATTTCTTTAAAATTTTGTATTGCTAAAGAAATCTTACCTATGAATTGTATAATGTTAATGATTTTGTCATTTATTTTGTTGCTCCTTTTGAATTGTTCTTCTTGGAAGGAGAATGTTGAGGCGGGATAAGTGTTACTGAATGCACTGAGTGTTACTCAGAGAACTTAAAATGTTTGGCAAAGAAATGAACTATGTCAATATTTCTTGTATCATATCTGCTAATAATAACTCACTATATCTATATTAAATTTTAATTCAATATGTCCTGCAGACCTATAAAAATACTTTAATAAATTTGTGTGTGTAGTTAGATTTATTGAAATATAAATATATATCAAATGTCTTTTAGCACGTGTTTGCTTTGTATGAACATTATTGAACTGAAATTATGGGAATTCTGAATTGAGAGGGAAGGAGTACAAATAAAAATACAAAGAGAAACGGTGGAAGGAAACGAGAACTAGAGTAAAGAAGCAGAAAGTGCTGGGATATCTACAAATTATCATTTATACCCGCTAGGTTTCTGAGTTCAGGAATCGTTTCACTTTTTATGCAACTTAAGAACAGAAAGCTCTTTCCTTTGTTCCAAAGAGCACCTGAAGTCAGGAACCAGAAGGGGGGAGAGGAGAGTCAGCCCATAGTTATTTGTATTTCTTTTTCTTTAGTATCTTTTTTACTACATTTGAACTTAGAACTTCTCAGGTGAAGAACTGGGGGCATTTGCCCAACTCCAGAAATAAAACCAGATTTAAAAAGCGTCAGGCCATGAGTCACACCTAAACATGACTCTGTCTTCAAAAACTTGGACTTTCTTCATTCTGGAGTCAAGCAGGATGATTTCTAAGTACAGAGAGCATCAAACTCACTTTTAAATATTATTATACTGTTAGAAATAAAACATGAAGTCTCCTTTTTAAAAAAAAAAAAGATGAAATCTTAAATGTAGTTTGCTAATCATAAAAACAATAATCAAGCTCTTTGTGGTGTGGCATACAATTAATGCACATCTACTCTTTTTCTTCTTTAACTTTTGAGAGTATATTAAGGTTTCTTTAAAACATTTATTCCTACCATTCTTTTTGAGAGAAATCGCCTCTCCTGTTAACTAGAGTCATTAGTGTAAGCCCTCTTGATTGAGGCTTCCTTGTCTCTATGAATAGTAATAGTTACATAAGAAAATTGCAAGAGTCAGGGAATGTACACTGATCTGTGTAGACCTGTCCGGGAACTGCAATAAATCTGTGTAACATCCCATAATAAATCTCCTACCTATGAACATTTTCAGGTCCTTTGAAATCTGCATCTTTCAGCTTTTTTAAAAACAGTTAATGCATTACTATGTTGCTTTAAAAGTGTTCCTATAAAGTGGACTGTGGACTTTGGGGGTGAGGAACTGTATAACAATGAAAGAATTTTTTTTTTCTTTTCAAAGAGAAAAAAAAACTGGTGGGAGGGGTGGGCAGGGAGGAAAATGTGCAACAATGAATGAATGAGAAAAAAATTAAATGGGAAGAATATGCTGTAAAAAATTAAAAAATAATAAAAACAATAAAAATATTCATATAAATAGAATATGTTAATATTGTGTTTCATCTCAAACTTTAACCCAGAATGGCCTCAACCTTTAGCAAAAAATAATTCATGGCACTGATGTCCTTTAATATTTTGGTTTGGTTTTGGTTTTTTCATTAACAAATGTTAGCTTGTACTAAAAAGTATTTAGGTTATTGTTTTAATTGAAATCTATTTTTAAAATCTATAGTAGATGAATATTTTAAATTATATAACCCACAGTAAAAATTAGTTTTAAAAAGTTTTCTTGTGATACATATCTCAAAATATAAGATGTATAATATATATTGCTATGACTTATGTCACTAGAGTTCTCTTTTTTGGGTTGAGTTTATATCTCAGGATACTTGCAAATTCAATATTTTTTTACATTTACAACACAAAGCCATTTATTTCATTCGGTATAACCATGCCCACTTTCCATTTCCAAATTTTTCCACCGCCATTAACAGAAGCTCAGTACCCTCTAACCAATGAGTTCCCCTTCCCCTCTGTTCACCCCTGCTAACTACTCATAAATTTCAGTCTCTAGACTTTGTCTGTTCTAGATATTTCACATATATTGACCATCCGGTATTTGTCCATTCATGACAGACTTATTTCACTAGGCATATAGTATGTTAAAGGTTCATGCATGTTATACCATGTACCAGGAGTTTATTTCTCTTTATAAAAAGTAGTGATCCATTTTGTTTGTTTATCCATTCACTTGTTGATCAACATTTGGGTTATGTAAATAGTTCAATAGTGCTTAAGTGAGCTCTGGTATACAAATTTTTATTTGCGTTCCTTCTTTCTAATTTTGGGTTTTATGCCTAGGATTGGAATTGCTGGGCCACTGAGTAATTCTGTATTTAACTTTTGAAGGATCCAATAGTGACATTAGAAAATGGTTTCTTTTTGTGACACTAAACTACCTTTTTCAAATTAAAGAAAGTGACCTCGGAATTTCATATTCCTAACTTAGGTGGAAAGGATAATTGCATATGTTGTTGTTGTTGTTGTTGTTGATTACCTTCAAGTCAAGCATTACTCATCGCAAAAGGCCTGAAGCTCCTCTACAACTATCGACATTTATCAAAGTTCATAGAGTTTCTGGAGGCAAGTTGTTTAGGAAGTGGATGCCTCTATAGCTATATGAACCCTCTTGTAATGCTAATTTGCACTTGTGTGTTTGTGTCTGTGCAGTATGTAATGTATCTTCCCATCACACTGACTACATTTATTCATTCAATATAATTTACCAAGCATCTACTGTATCTGAAACATGAATTTACAGTAGCAAGAATTCATTCCTTATTTATAATTTTATTCCATCCTCAAAGCTGACACTCTATGTGATGAAAGAGGCTGAAAGTATGCTTTTTGGGAGAAGTAGTGATAATTGAAGGAAAAAGAAAAATAAATCAAAAAGTATGCCCAAAATACACTTCTCTATTTGCTTGGGGCACTTGGACTGCTTCTATCTTTTTTTCTATTGTGAATAATGCTGCAATAAACATGAGTGTGCATACCTCTGTCTGCATCATAACTGTGGTTTCTTTAGGGTATAGTCTCAGTAGTGGAATAATTTAAGTAGAATGGTGATAAATCTTCTCTGGATGTTTGGTAGAATCCAACCATGAATCTATCTGGTCGAGGGCTTTTTCTGGGGGGGGAGGGTAGTTAATGACCTGCTTAATTTCTTCTTTTGTGATGAGTCTTTTCAAGTGTTCTGCATCTGTGTCAATCTGCGTAGGGCATGAGTTTCAAGGAATTTGTCCATTTCCCCTAAGTTTTCAAATTGATCAGAGTATAGCATTTTATAATATTCTGATTTTATAAAAGAGCCAAAAGGTGTTTCTATTTACAACTTTTTTGAGAAAATATCAGACTGCCTTCCATAGTGGTTGTACCATTTTTAATTCTCTCTAGCAGTGAATGACAGTTTCTATCTCTCTACCTCCTCTCCAGTATTTGTTGTTCGCTGTCCTGTTGACTTTTGCTATTGTTGCTAGGGTGAGATGATAGCTCATTGTTGGTTTAATTTGCATCTCCCTGATAGCTAGAATTGTGACTCTTTCTCTTTGTTGGCCACCTGAATTTCTTCTTTGATAAAGTGTTTATTCATATCTTGTGTTTATTTTGTGAATGAGTTATTTGCCTTTTCTTGTTGAGGTATTCTATTAAATTTTAGATCTGAGTTCCTTAAAAGGTATGTCATTGTAAAATATGTTTTCCTAGTCTGTGGCCTTCTTCCTTACCCTGTTAGAGACAATGTAGTATATCCACACAATGGAATATTATTCAGCACTGAAAGAAAATGAACTTGTAAAATTCTATACAACATGGATGCGTTTGGAAGACATTATGCTGAATGAACGATGACAGTTACAAAAGGTCAAATACTGCATAAAACCACTTTTCTAAAAATAGGATGGACACAGAGGAGAGGAGAGCAGGAAAAGAATGGATAGATAAAAAACACTCCTTTGGAATGGGAGGAGAGAAGGACTATCTGAAGGGAAGGGATGATTAGATATTGTGAGTACGGCAATTGACAATCTGGAATAAGACATACTACAAAGTGCATTGGGGGAGGGAGGAGGGAGGAAAATGTGTATCAGTGAATGAATGAACTTTCACTAAAATAAAAGTTTAAAAAAACAAAGATACACTTCTCAAAAATAAATGTGCTGAGTTTTGAAATTCTTCAATTACTTCCTTGCCCTCTTGACTAAGACTAAACAATGGCCTTATATTTTGTAAATTCATAAACCATCATGGAAAGTTTCGCCTATTATACTTAATTACACCTCATTGTGAATGAGTTCGTAAACATTTCACTAAAAGTGGTGTTGATAAGGAGTTGGGGAGGTAACAGGGGTTGAGATACAGTTGAGAAGGGGGAAAAGTCCAAAAGATCAAGTCTCAGATTTTTAAAGAAAGGTTGATTTCTAACACCTTTCTCCTCTACCTCATGCTAGAATTGAGGCCCTCTTCCAAACCTCTGAATTCCCATTATTGGGGTTGAGAAAGTCTTATTTCCTCCAACCTCCTGCCCAGATGGTTTCTTCTCTTGTCACTTGATAGCTTTTGTTGTTGTTAGCTGTCCTTTAGTCAGATTCCACCTTGTGAAGACTCTGTACACAGTGAAACAAGCCATTCTTCATCCTGTGTCATCCCAATGTCAGGCTCAAGAAGAAATATGTTGTTGTTAGGTGCTATCAAGTGTAGTAAGATTCATAGTGACCCTTCGAAAACAGACCTGAACCCTGTCCTATCTTGTTTCATCCCCGTCATCATTGACACACTTGAGCGCACTGCTATAATCAGTGTCAGTCCATCTCAGTGAGGGTCTTCCTTTCTTTGGGTGACCCTCCACCTTTCCAAGTATGATGTCCCTTTCTAAAGAATAGACTCCTGTCAACTTACCCAAAGAATAAGAGATGGACCTTGGTCATCTCTGCCTCCAAGGAGCATTCTTGCTGCACTGTCTCCAAGACTTATTTGTTTGTTCTTTGGCAGCCCATGGGATGCTCGGTGCTCTTCTCCAAAAGCACGAAGGCATCAATTCTTTTTCTGTCATCCATATTCATTCTCCAGCTCTCAGTGTGTGGCAAGTGACTGAAAAGATCATGGCCCAAATCAAGCACACTTTAATCTTCAAATTGGCATCATTGCTCTTTAGTATTTTGGAGAGTTCCCTTAAAGTGGACTTGCAAAATGCAACATGTTTCCTGATCTTCTGACTACTGATACCAAGGGTGCTGTTGATTGAAATAAGATGAAATTTCTGAAACGTCAGTCCTTTGTCCATCTATTATGATGTTGCCTATTGGCCCAGTGGTGAGAGGCTTTTTCTTGATTTTCAGATGTAATCCATACCAAAAGCTGTAGTCCTTAATCTTCTACAGAAAGCATGTCAAATCCTCCTCACTTTCAACAAGGTTGCACCATTAGCATAACACACGTTATTGATGAGCCGTCCTTTGGTACAGATGCCACTTTTTTCTTCACAGAGTACAGCTTCACGAATTATTTGCTCAGCATACAGATTGAATAGGGATACATCCCTGCCATACATTCTTTTCTGACTATGCAGCGTTCTTTTGCTCTGTTCAGACAATGGTTTCCTGATCTAAGTATTGATTTTGCATGAGCACAATTAAGTGCTCTGGGATTCCCGTTCTCCTCAATGTTAGCCGTAAAATTTTTATGATCCACACAGTCAAATGCTTTTGCATAGTCAATAAAACACAAATAAATATTCTTCTGGTATTCTCTACTTTCAGCCAAGATCTTTCTGACATCAGCAGTGATATCCCTGGTGTCATGGCCTCTTCTAAACCCAACTTGAACTTCTGGTAGTTTCCTATCAATGTACTAGTCTAACAATTTTTGGATGATCTTCAGCAATAGTTTGCTTGCAAATAAAGAAGTTCTGGTATCTTAGTGGTAAGAAATTGATCTGTCAACACAAAGGTATGTGGTTCAAATCCACCAGCAGCTCCACAGGAGAAGCATGGGTAATCTCCTCCAGTGCAATCAATTGCCTCTGAGAACCAACTTGAGGGGCTGCTACAGGTTGGTGTCTGACACACCAGTACACAATAACAATAACAGAAGTAGAGATATCCATGTATTCTTTTCCTACTCCATCTTAGTCTGGAAACTCTGCTATTCAACATAATAGTAACACATGGGCCTCCACTGGCAGATGGCCAGTAGCTAAACAGGAGGTGCACTGCCAGAAAATCAAACCTGGATCTCCCATATTGAAGTGAGAACTCTACAGCCGAACCACCACCACTGCCCCTTGATCATCATCCCCTTTTCTGGATGCTTTCTCCTTTTAAGTGGATGGGAGTAGGAGTAAAGGGCTTTTCCACAACTAACGACCCATCTTACGCGTTGGCTCTCTTTCAGCTCCTTGGCACGGCAGATGCATGGCATCATTAGGAACACCTTTTGTAATTGTTCCAAAAACACAAAGACCCTAAATGCAGAGGGCATGCAAGCTACAAGGGACCTTAGAAACCATCCACTCCCTAGTTTGATTGGGAGAGGCGTTAAATGCCTTGTTTAAGGGAGTCGGCCCTAGAATTCACATCTTCTAAGCTGAGCCCAGGGCCTTTCAATGTTAAATAAATATTTACTGGCGTCTCATTGTACTGAGTGCTGAGCTTGGCAAGAAACAGGAGATTTTGAGCCAAACATAGTTCTCCTGAGCAGCCCTCTAACCCGGCCCACGTGGAGGAAACAAACAGAAGGAGAAGAGCACGCTTCACCTCTCTCTCCATCTGTCTCTCCCAGTCCCTCCCACGTGCCCTCCCTTCTGTGGTTTCCTCCCCCTGTCTTGTTCTTTTGCTCTGCCTGTGGCGTTCCTTGTCTGTTTCCAAAAGAACAAAATGGAGGGAGGGAGGGAGGGAGAGAGAGAGAGAGAGAAAGAGAGAGAGAGAGAGAGAGAGAGAGAGAGAGAGAGAGAGAGAGAATAAGAATATGAAGAGGGAAATAAAAAGGAAGAACAGTTCTGATTCAGAGTCCTTACATAGAAACAGAACAAAACAATGCCAGCTTCTGCCTCATCTCCATTATTGCTTGGTATTTTTACTAAAATCAAACTCATTGTCGTCAAGTCGGAGCCAACTCATACCTGACACTCCAGTGGGTTTCCAAGGGCTTAGGAATTGTGCTGCCAACCCAAAAGGCACGTAATTTGAATCCACAGCTACTCTACAGGAGAAAGTGTACAATCTCCTCCCATGTGATTTACTACCTCTGAAAACTTGCTGATGGGGTCAGCTATGGGGCAGTTCCAACACAAAAACAAAAATTGAAACAGGAAGAGATTGGTGATTTTTTTCTCCCTCATACATATGTTGTTGTTGTTCTGTATGTTCAAGTTAGAACTGACAGCTGACCCCTCTAGTGCAGTTGCAGAGGCTGTAAAATAACATAGAAGAAAATTGCCCAACTTCCTCTGCTCTGAGCAGCTGGTAATTTGGAAGTACAACTCCTTACCACTAGGCAACCAGAGGCTCTATGTTATACATATTTTATTAGTTTCCTAGGACTGTAGTCTTCAATATGTATTGAAGTTCAACATCAAGAAAAAAAAGATTTTCACCACAGGGCCCACTGGCAGCACCATGAAAGATGAAGAAGAGATTGAAGTTGTTAACAATTACAGCTTGCTCCACTCCCCAGTCAACACCAACAGTCAAGAAATCAAAAGATGAATCACACTGGGAAAATCTGCTGTCAGGGACCTTTCCAGAATGCTGAAAAGCAATGATATGAGTCTAGAGACTAAGGTGCACCTGATCCAGGCCATAGCCTTCGCTAATACTTGCTATACATCAGAGACCTGAACAATTACTAAGGATGACAGAAGAATCAATGCCTTTGAGTTGTAGTGCTGGAGAAGAATCTTGAACATACCATGGACCACCAAGAAAACAAATATTTCTGTCTTGTAGAGGATGAAACCAAGTTTCTTCTTGGAGGTTAGGATTTTGATGCTCTGTCTTACATACTTTGGGTACATGACAAGGAGGAACCTTGGAGAAGGACATCATTCTTGGAAGGGTGGAGGGACAGTTCAGATGAGGAAGACCCTGATGAGATGGACTGATACAGTAACTGGGGCAATGGGGGTAGGTGTGTTGGAGTCAGTGAGACTGGCTCAGAATAGTGCAGGCTTCAGTGCTCTTGTGCATAGGGTCGCTATGGGTTGCAGGTGACTTGACAGCACCTAACAACAACAGGGCTGCCTTAACAAAATACTAATTTCAGGTGGTTTAAACAGACAAAATTTTAATCGTCTCACAGTTTGGAGGCTAAAGGTATGAGTTTATGTGTCAGCAGGACTGTGTTCTCTCTGAAGGCTGTAGGAGAAGACCTTTTCTGTCTCTCAGTTTCTGGTGGTGCTTGGTGTTCCTTTTTTTTTTTTTTTTTAAATTAATTTTAATGAAAGTTTACAGAGACTTAGGGTTTCCAGCCATTCATTGTTTTACTTTTCTCCCTGCCCACTCCCTCCCCTTACATTCACTCTTCTCCTTGAAAAGTAAAAGAAAAATTCTTTCATTGTTATGCAATCCTTCCTGCTAAGTCCACTGCACTGTGAAGCCTTCATTCTGGACTCCTGTCATGACAATAATACCCAGTCATATATCCCTTTTTAACAGTTCTCTCTCTCGTATGTTTCAATGCAGTATACATCTTTCCTCCCCTCCTTCTCTGTCTTCCCTCAACCCAAATGTCAGTCCTGTTTTACAATAGTGGCCCTATGCAATATTTGTCCTTTTGTGACTCAGCATAATATCCTCTAGGGTCATCCACTTTGCGTAATATTGCATGAGTTCCTTGTTTTTCAATGATGCATAGTATTCCATTGTGTGAATATACCACAGCTTCATTAGCCATTTGTTTGTTCATGAGCATTTGGATTGTTTCCAGCTCTTTGCTATTGTGAACAAAGCTGCAATAAACATGGGTGTACATACATCTGCTTGGGTGGTGGTTATGGTTTCTTTAGGGTAAATTCCCAGTAGTGGAATTGCTGGGTCAAATGATATTTCTATTTGCAACTTTTAGAGAAAGCACCATACAGCCTTCCATTGTGGTTGCACCATTTTACACTCCCACCAACAATGCATAAGGGTTCCAGTTTCTCACAACCTCACCGGCATTTGTTGTTTGCTGTTCTGTTACATTTTGCTATTCTTACTGGGGTGAGATGATATCTCATAGTTGTTTTGATTTGCATCTCTCTTAGAGCTAGGGATTTTGAACATTTCTTCATGTGTTTGTTTGCCATCTGAATGTCTTCTTTGGTGAAGTGTCTGTTCATATCCTGTGTTCATTTTTTCAATTGGATTATTTGCCTTTATCTTGTTGTGGTGCTCAAGTATTTTATAAATTCTAGATCTAAGTCCCTTGTCTGAGATGTCATTACCAAATATTTTTTTTCTAGTCTGTGGCTTCCATTTTTACCCTGAAGGAGGAGTTTTGGGATGTGCATAAAGATTTTCGTTTTAGAAGGTCGCATTCATGTATTTTATCCTCTCTTGGTTGTAGATTTTTCAGGATGCTTGGAAGACTGTTTATGTTATGGGCTAGAACTTCTAGGGTTCTTCCAAGTTTTTCTTTAATGACGTTTTAGTCCTAGGTCCATGATCCACTTTGAGTTGCTTTTTGTATATGGAGTGAGGTATGGATCTTGCTTGAGTTTTCTGCAGGTAGTTTTCCAATTTTGCCAGCACCATTTGTTAAAAAGGCTGTTGTTTCCCCACTTGACTGATTTCATCTCCTTGTGAAAAATCAGTTGACCATAGGTAGATGGGCTTGACTAGCTTTTGTGACGTAACTCCAAGCCCTCTCTATGTCTTCACATGGCCTCTCTGTTTCTGTGTCTCTTCTCCTCTTTCATAAGGATCCCATTCATGTTGTATTAGGATGCACCCTATTCCAGCTTGACCTCATGTTAACCTAACCAAAAGCGTCTTCAAAGACTCTATTTCCAAACAAGGATACATTCACTGATGCCAGGGGTAAGAACTTTACCAGAGCATTTTGAGTAGTACAATTCAATCCATAACACTTAATTTTAAGAAAGCTAACATTAGAAAGTAAAAATTCCCAGAGATGCATCCAGAGTGGTGGATCACTCATTTTCTAAGACAAACTATCATCTGTCAATGGATCACTGAGATATATCATAAAACCCTGATCTTCTCAATTTAATTTACAATGTAAATCTATTTGTAAAAATGTGGTGTACGTGAAACTTTTTTAAAGTGTCTTTTTTTCTGTTTTTTATTAATTTTAATGAAAGTTTACAGAGACTTTGGAGTTCCATTCATTCATTGTTGCACTTTTCTCCCTGCCACCCCTCCCCCCCATTCACTCTTCTCTTTGAAAAGTAAAAGAAAAATTCTTTCATTGTTATACAATCCCTCCCCTCAAGTCCACTCCACCATGAAGCCTTTGTTCTGGACTCCTGTTAAATCTTTTTTTTAATTTCATGTTTGTTTGTTTACAAAGTTCATATACATTGTGTTTCTTGCTATTCGTCATCCACATTCTATTTTATACAATCATTCCTATACATTATGTTTTACCAAATTAATCACCCTTGGACTATGTCCTCTATTATCCTGCCTCTTCAGGTCCCATTGGATCTTTCCCATTTCCTTTATTTCGCCTCTACCCATCCTCACCTCTCTGCTTTCACCTCTTCTTCCCTTGGATCCCTGTACATGGTTTACTAGTTATCTTTCTATTTTTACAATAACAGTGTTATGAACTTACTTCTTAACACAAGATCGTATGTCCCAGAATTCCTGACTGTATCTTTGATCTTCTATCTACAACAGATTTACTAGAGTAAGCAACAGTTACCCAGTTTCTTGCCCTAGTGGCATAGAGACCATCCTCTATGTTCATTAGTTCATTTTTACATTTATGTGTTCATTTATGAACTATCATTAAAATTTAAGGAAATCTAGACTGTATTGATCCACAATCAACAACACCCTTGGCACTAGCAGTCAGGAAACCAAAAGACAATTTGCATTGGAAAAATCTGCTGTGAAGGACCTCTCCAGAGTGCCAAAGAATAACGATGTCAGTCTAGAGACTAAGGTGTGCCTGATCCAAGTCTTGGTCTTCTCAATTGCTTGCTATGCATCTGAGAGCTGGACAATGATTAAGGATGATGGAAAAAGAATAGTCACCTTGAGTTATGGTGCTGAAGAAGAATATTGAATATACCATAGATTGCCAAAAGAATAAATAGGTCTGTCCTGAAAATGGTGAAAACAGGTCGGTCTTTGGAGACAAGGATTTCGAAGCCTGAGCTCTCATACTTTGGGTGTGTTGCCAGGAGAAGGATATCATTTTGAAGGGTAGAGGGTCAGCTCAGGAGAGGGAGACCCTAAACGAGATAGATTGACACAACAACTGTGACAATGAGATTGAGCGTGTCAGGGATGGTAAGACTGGCTCAGGATAGGGCAAGGTTCAGAACTGTTGTTCATAGGGTCACTATGAGTTGTAGTTGACTTACCAGCACATAACAACAATAACAGGCCTAAAAAAAAAAATTAACAATAAGCCTAGACTTACTTTTCCAATAGAGACTAGCGGAACCCCCATGATTATGGTTATTAGTTACCCTTTGAACCTAGAATAAAAATCATCCTGTGATTATACTTTCAACCAAAAAAAAACAGGTCTATAACGTGAACAATAACACCAGAGAGAAGCACTCCATGGAACAATCAACCATAAGAGAACAAAAGGATGCAGGATCTAAGAAGGCAGGAAGAAGTGGGGTAGAAGAGAAGTGGAAACATCAAACAGAGAGGAGAAGGGGCAAAGTTCACTTATACTGGGGCTATTGTAATTAACTTTATAAAACAAAATGTGTATGAATGGTTGAATGCGTTATAAATTTTCACTCAAGTCATTATAAAAAAAATTCAGGGGGAAGAAACAAAGAATCAACTATGAAGAGCATGTTCCCTTATGGTCAGAATGTTCCATTTTACAAGAAGGACAAATCATGACCATTTCCAGACCTGCTCTCTAAATCAACTCCAATAACACCAAGACCTTCAGCTTCTATTTTGGGAAAGTTCATGAAGCTTGAAGGTGTTAATGAGAAAGCATTACACTTTTGCCTTTTTAAAAGAAAAGTACATGACTTGTTTTGGTGAGCACAGATTTACAATATTTCTTCCTTAATCTAGACAGAAGACTCGTCCTCTGACGTTGGAGTCTTAGTGATCTAATTTTCTGTAACATAAATACTACAAATAGATGGCTTTAATAAACAGAAATTTGTTCTTGCAAAAGTTGAAAGATTAGAAGTCTACTTCAGACTGCTGACTCTAGAGGAAGGCTTTCTCTTAGCTGTCAGCTCTGGAGGGGTTTCAACAAATAGATGCAACCCCAGACATGCAAACTAGCTGTGCTAATAAATTTGCAGGACCACTACCTGGACAACTGACAGATTTTGTTTCCATTTCCAATAAAGGTGAGCCAACAGGATATGAAAATTATTGATCATTATCATTAACAGCAGATGCAAGTAAAATGTTGGTGAGGATTGTTACAGAATGGTTGAAATAGAGATCCTGAGGATGGTACAGCATAGCGCAAGGTTCAGATCTATTATTCACAGAATTGCTGTTAGTCATAGTGAACTGATGTCCTCTAATGACGATAAGAAAATAGAGACTTCCTCTGTAACGCTTTCTGAGCCATCAGCAGAATGCTGTTGACGTCCATAATTCTACTACAGTCTTTCCAGACAACCTAGACTTTTACTAGTTGTTGTGTTATTGTTGTCATTGTGTGCCATCAAATAGAAACTGACCCATAGCTGACCCTTCTGGGTTTTTAAAAACAGAGAATCATATTGGAGGATAATGCCTATCTTTCTCCTGGGGAGAAGCTAGTGGGTTCAAACCCCGTGCTCATAGCAACCCTGAAAGACAGACTAAAACTGCCTTCTATTATTTTCAAGGCTGAAATCTCCACTGAGACTGACTGCCACATCTTTGTTCCACAGAATAGGTGGTTGGTTCAAAGCACTGTTATCTCTTATCCTGAACCAAGTCAGCATCTTGTATCATGAAGAAAGGGAGAATCAAAAGAGCTAGTAGTGTCTGCATGGTGGCCTTCAAATGATATTCCCTACATTAAGAGAAAGCTGCGTGCTGCCAGGGAACTGCAGAAGTAGACAACTGTGACATCATAGCTTCTCATGTATCTTTGCAGTTCAGCACTTGCTCCGATGCTCCAAACTCACCAACAAAAAGCTAAAGCCAAGTGGCTAACTGCCATTGTCACTCAGTGTTTCCTTATGCCATGAATATTCTGGTAGCATAGCCTGTAGGGAGTTGTACTACTAACTCAATGGCAGCACCTCTCTGGCAGTTTCAATCCACCAGTGGCTCCTTGGGAGAAAGCTGGGTGCTTTCCTCCTGTGCAATTACTGCCTCAGAAACCCGATGGAGAGTCAGCTATGAGTTGGTTCTGAGCTGATGGCAATGAATTTGAATTATTAGTTGCCCAGCAGTTTCTACATCCCTAGCTCTGTTCTAGGAGTTGGGACTCAGTCGTGAATAAGACCACATCTGGCTTCAAGGAACTTGTACTGTTAAGTGCCAAGAAAGACACTAAACAATAGTATGCAAAGTCTCACACTGACAGAATCTCACTCTGGAACATCACCGGTCTTATCTAGAGAAAGGTAATGAAGACAGACACTAAACACTAAACATACAACATGATAAGATGACCTGATGGAAAATGAAGTACCCTAGTGGATGTGGTGTTTGCTTAAAAATTGGGAAGTGGGGGTTAACCATCAGTTAGCTCCTCTGATCTCCAGCTACCTTAACTGCAGACACGTGGTCTTACAAATCAACCTCAGCAGTGGGTCTAGGATAAATAAAAGAGTGCTTCCCGTATTGAGCAGGAAGGCTTGAGGTGAGAAAGGCTTGTGGCAGCAAAACCCTGGTGAGAGAGTGACTCTGGTGGTGGAGAGACTGGCATTGCTGTGGACAAATGGTGGCAAGCTGTGACCTGAGGCTTCCTGCATTTGTGCTGGTGGAAAAGCTGTTTGATGAATTGAAACTGGAGCCTGGACTGACTGAGGAATTATGTCTTGGAATCGTTGGACTAAAACCTGGACTTATTTTGAGTGATATTGTAATATTCTTTGTCTTCCCCACTCACCAACTTCCTTCCCTACTAACCTTCCTTGTTAGTACCATAACTGTGAGTCTGTGAGCCAGCAACAAATGAAAGAGCCTTTTGCTATTTGTGGGGCTCTACAGGCCCCATGGAGCTGGGCTACAGAATCTTTATCTGTTTTCTACTCTGGGATAGTGAGGAGCTATGGTATTCTCATTCCCTCTGGCCCTTTCAGAGAGACGCTACTGGTCCGGTGTCCTCATGTACCATTTTCTACTCAGACACTGGGATAGAGAATGGAAAGAGATTTCTAGATAAAGCACTTTGGAAAGATGCCGTTTCTTGGTGGCAAAAGGTTAAGTGAAACTGTTATCCATTGTTGGTGGGATTATAAAATGGTACAAGCATTCTGGAAGGCAGTTTGGTGCTTCCTCAAAAAAGCTGAACATAGAAATTCCGTATGACCCAGCTATTTCACTGTTTCTACCCCAAGAGAATGAGAACTGAGGCACAAATGGAGACTTGTACACCAGTGTTCATAGCAGCATTGTTCATCATCACAAGAACATGGAAATAGCCCAGATGTCCAACCACAATTGAATAGATTAAAAAATTATGGTACATTCACACAGTGAAATACAGTGCAGCATGCAGAAATAATATTTTGTAGACTACTACCTAATGTGGGAGGGACTAGAGAGCATTATGCTGAGTAAACTAACTCAGTCCCATAAGGACAAATACTGTATAAAACCAAGGATCCAAGAAAGGGGCTGAAAGCAGAGGGGAGAGGATGGGGGGGGGGGCGGTTAATCATAGATTCATAAAATGTGATCGGGCTGGGACAGGGTGAAGGAAATGAGAAAGTTCCTGTGGAAAAAATAATGTATTCAAACTTTGTAAATAAACCAGTATTTTTTTAAAAAAAAAAAAGTTTAAGTGGCTACTAAGCAAAAGGTTGGCAGCTTGAATCCACTCAGCGGCACTTCAGAAGAAAGGCCTGTTGGTTTGCTTCTGAAAGGTCACAGTCAGAAAAGCCCTGGGGAGCCCAGTTCTCTTCTGACACACACCGAGGTGCAAATGGACAAAAGTGACTTGATGGCAACTGGCTTGTCATTTTTAATCTGAAAGGATCTCTTTAAGGTGATGATGCTTGAGCAAAGGATGAACAAAGCATGCAGATGAATCATGAGGCTTTCTGAAATTTCTTCACAAAGAGCAGACAGTTCTGAGGGATTAGGAAGGAGGAGTTGGTTAGAAATAGTGTGAGAGGATGAGAAGAGCTATGTTTAATGGGTCTAGGATCTTATGATAAGGATATGGAATTTCTTTTATCTCCTTTGAGTATGAGGAGAGGCCAAAGATCATTCTATACAAAAAGAGAATAAAGGCTGCACAGATTGACAAAGAACTCAGTGTCTCATTAAGTTATGTATGCACAGATTGGCAAAGGATTGATCCCTCCTTGAAGCTTGCTCAAGTATGTCAGACGGAACGTCAGAACCCTTGAGAAGAACTGTTACCAATTCTACATAAATTATTTCAGAAAATAGAAGAAGATGGAACCCTCCCAGATTCATTCTATGAAGCAAACATATCTTTGATA
>NW_006399945.1:1518099-1523413 GCF_000299155.1 Elephantulus edwardii | reverse complement strand
CGGGTGGAAATACTTAAGGATACTTTGGGCAGTATATTAAATGATCCAGAAAGTATCAAGAGAAGATGGAAGGAATACACAGAGAGTCACTGTATCAGAAGGAATTGGCTGACACAGAAGAATTTAATGAAATGACATATGAGCAAGAGCCTATGGTGATGAAAGAGGAAGTTCAAATTGCTCTGAAGGAATTGTCCAAGGTTATACACTATTAAATCTGGAATGTCTATGTCTCTCTGTCTCTTAACTGTATCTCTGTCTCTCTTATCTTGATTTCTTTATCTCTTTCTCTGGGGAGCTCTTAGTGGTCTAGAGGTAGAGAGTTGTGCTGCCAACTCAAAGGCCTGATGTTCAAATCTACCAACCGCTCTGTGAGAGGAGAGGCAATCTCTTCTCATGCAGTTTACAGCCTCTCAAAACCCACTAAAGACTCATCTATGAATTGGTTCTGAAACATCAGTGCATTACAACAGATCTATGTCTTGTTCTCTTTGTAAAAAAACTTGCAGAATATGTAGAATTCTCTCTGAGCTGTCTCTGTATAGTATAGTCTAGTTCTTCATTCTGCAGCCTCTGGAATTTCTCCATCTATAAATATGGAGAAACCAGGTGACACTTCAAGGAATTCATCTAGAAAGGTATTTAGGATAGAATTTAATTAGAGTTCTTGCTATCTTCCATTTAGCCTATGTTAATCGAGCACTTTCTAACTGTCAGATTCTTTGCTTTGGTAGAATCTGGATGTGAAGAAAAGGGTAAGACATAGGGCCTGCATACAGGAAGGGAGACATAGCTTTAGTTGTTTAAAAAGTAATTACTGTAAATTATAACCCACTACCGTCAAGCCAAGAGTGTTGGCACCAGCAGCCAGGAAATTAAAAGATGTATTGCAATGGGAAAGTCTGCTGTTAGGGATCTCGCCAAAGTACTGAAGAGCAATGGTGTCTCTCTGGAGACTAAGGTGCGTCTGATACAGGCCATGGTCTTTGTAATCACTTGTTATGCGTCAGAGAGTTGGACAATGACCAAGGAGGATAGAAGGAGAATTGATGCCTTTGAGCTGTGGTGCTGGAGAAGAGTATTGAATGTACCATGGATTGCTAAGAAAACAGATTCATCCTGGAGAGGGTTAAACCGGAATGCTCCTTGGAGGCAAGGATTCTGAGACTCCATCTAACATACTTTGGACATGTTGTAAGGAGGGACCGGTCCTTGGAGAGGGACATCATGCTTGGGAGAGTGGAGGGACAGCACAGGAGGGGAAGGCCCTCGATGAGATGGATTGATTCAGTGACTGGGGTAATGAGGTAGATGTGTCGGAGATGGTGAGATTAGAACAGGATAGAGCAGGGTTTAGGGCTGTTGTACATAGGGTTGCTATGTGTTGCAAGTGACTCGACGGCGCATAATAACAACCATCAAGCCATCGTAGGGACCCTCCACCGAGTTTCTAAGCTGTACATCGTCACAAAAGGAGAGTGCTCATCTTGCTCCTGTAGAGCGCCTGTTGTTGCGTGTCATAGAATTGAAACCAGTCCACAGCTGACCCCCCTCATTGGGAGTGGTCACCTAGGAACTCACACTGGTACCCTTTTGGTTAGCAGCACAAATCATCACACCACATGTGTGTGTTACGGAATAACATAACATGTTATTCCGTAACATAACACATAACGTGTGTTAGGAATAGTGGCAATTAAAAACTAGCAATGAGATTGGGAGAAATCAAAGAAAACATCAGAAATAAGAAAATATTTAAGTTGGACCTTACAGGATAAACAGACATCCTCCAAGTCAAAAAGGTAGAGAAGTTATGAACAATTTATATGGGATTTTCAATAACATGATTTCCAGAAATCTCTCACTTCCAGTATCCTATCATCCCTGTACAGCTGACTCTACATAAAAATTAAAACAAATTGTGCTACCAACTCAAAGACAGGTGGATCAAATCCACCAGTACCTCCTTGGGGGGATAAGACATACAATCTCCTCTGGTGCAAATTATAGTCTCTGAAAACTCATTGGTGGGTACAGTGTTAGCCTAAACATTGGCGCTGTTTGTTTGTGTTTTGGGTTTTTTTTTTTCTTTCTTTAGCCATTACACTAATCCCCCTCTGGTCTCCACCTACCTTAACTGCAGACACATGCTCTTGCAAATTATCAACAGCTGTGGGACTTTGTTAAGAGAGTGCCAAGAGTTGAGGGAAACTACAGCAAGACCGTGTGAGAGTGAGAATCTGGAGGTGAGACCCTGGTGATGGTGGTGGAGAGACTGTGGTAAGGTGTAATCTGAGGCTTCTTGCATTTGTGCTGTCCACAGTGAAAGGTTTTGCTATTCTTGCCAGATGCTTGAAGGAAAAGCTAACTTATAACTGCCTTGAGGCAAACCTTGCTGGATGATTGAGGAAAACAGAGGCCTCTTGAATTTGTGTTGCTGAACTGAAACCAGAGCCTGGATTAATTGAGGAATTGTGCCTTGGGACTTCTGAGCTAAAATTTGGATTTACATTGGGTGATATTCTTTGCCTGGACTCCTCCTCTCCAACTTACTTCCTTAATAAACCCTATTCTTGTTACCAATAATGTGAGTCTGTGAGTCAGCAACAAATAGACCTCTTACTCCTGCTGTGGCTTTAGAGGCAACATGGGGCTTGCCTACAGGCTTTTTATCTGCTTTCTGCTCCAGGGCAGTGAGGGGCTGTACTCCTCTCACTCCCTCTCCCCCTTTCAGAGAGATTCCCACAACCCTGTGGCCTCATGTCCCATTTTCTGATCTCTAGGCAGAGGGTCAGCTCTTGAGTTGGTTCCAACTCAGCAATTAATTGAGTTGAATTGAATTCCTCTCTTTTTTCTCTCCCAGACCTAAAAATTGCTCTTTAATTTATACCAACATAAAGTATACAATTCTAAATACTGGGAACAAAAAACATCTTACAAGGTAGCATGTACAACTGAGACTCTTGCTTCCTTACTCAATTCTCCCATCTCATTTTCTATTCTGTTATATTTAGACATTTCTATTCTATCCTCTCAACCAAAGACTAGCTTTATTAAGCACAAATCTAGTGACAGCCAGCCTATTTTTATTTTATTTTATTGATTTTATTTTGCAAACTTTGTCTTTCCTCTTTCATACTTCCAGAAGGTAATCAAAACCTGATAAACCATAAATATATTATTAACATTGACTTGCTATGATTACATGAGGAAGCACTCAGTGTATCAGCCCTCACAGGCTTGGTAATCATCCCCAAGGTTAGGAAACCTGCCTTGTAAGCACCTTAATGGAAATGGAAAATTACATCGATCTTTTTTCAATGACACGAAGGTTGAACTATTTGCCTAGACATTCTCATATGAAAAAAATCACTGTTATAAATTATATCCATTTCATCCATGCAGCAAGCATTTGCTGAGGCCCTACTGTGTGCGGGGAACTTTACAAAACATGGGAGTAGACACTGCTGAGTACACACACCATTTAGACTGTCATACTATTTCCTCCCATGCCATTTACTGCCTCTGAAAACTCACTGGAGGGTCAGCTATGAGTGATTCCGACTCAGCGCACACAACAACAACAATGCACCAAGGTATCACTGATACTGGGAAATGGTATTATACTCTCCTAATTCCATGATGATCCCAGAGGAAAATATAGCTCCCGAGTGTCTACCAAGGCCAGTATCTTTTTTTTGTTTGTTTTTTTATTTATTTTTAAAACAACTTTGAGCACATCATAGTCTAGTTTTCTCCCCTGAAAGTGAAGAAAATACAGTTGCAATTTTCACATAGTTCCGTAAAGTATTAAGTGGAAGATGAATAAGTTTGACTTGTATTTTTGGACTGATATGATGGTAAAGTTCAAGGCCAGTATCTTAAACTGCTTGATTCCCCCTTTGGATTAAAAAAAAAAAAAGTGCAGTCAACATAATGAAAGCTTCATTGATTGAACAGACTTCTGGAGCTGGACTTTGAAGAGAAATAAGGAATATATTTGCTATGAAAGAGACAGGCTAGCCTTAAAGGTCAGAGCAATCTCTCTGAACACCTAATTATCACTTACATTCTGGAAATGCTTTTATAAATCCATTTTACATGCCATTTATTTTCCCCTCTTTCCCTTCTCTACAACCTCTCTCTGACTTTAGAAAAGGAGGTCGGTTTGGACTTTTTATCATTTAAGCTGACTTTGAGTAAAAATCAGAGTGCCCAGAGTTGAAAGCTTTGCAAGTCACTTAACCTCTCTGGCCCTCAGTCTCTTCATCTAGAAAACAGATGCAATGCCTACGTCACAGTGGTTTAGGGAAGTTAGATGAGATGATGTGTGTGAATGTGATTAGCTCATTATTTGTTACATAGTAGCAGCTCAATAAAAGTCACTTCCTTCTGTTACATCTGTAGGCTTTCTCATACTTAATGACAAATCTAATGTCTTGACCTAAAAACCCATGGATTTCTTGAGACGATGAGATACATAGTATGCCATGTTGTGTTTAAGGTTAAAATGAAATGGCATTAATTTGGTTTTAAGATTTTCACATCTAACCTCAAGATCATTAGAGGTGACTGAGATCAGTGAACAGTATTTGCCCCTTACTCTCCTTTGATCCTGATATTAAACTAAAAAATAATCAGAGGGATTTATTTATAGCAACAAGTTATATAATCTTGGCTTCAGTGAAATTTGATTTGGGGTTGTGGGAATAACTAGACATTTGTGAATGGGATTTCAGTGAAAATGTCTAAGAAGAGACAAAGAAAATATGTAGGGTACGGATTTGGAATTGTGCTTTTTCGGAATTAAGAAGCCTAGAGTCAACTCTTTTTCCATTTCATCTTAGTCGTAGATTAACTTTGATATTTGGCTCTGCTTTATCCGGTGCCTTTCTGTCTAGCTGCTGCGGTGTGGAGCCCATGTTTGTGAAGGGCTTTGAGCGGCTTGACTAGAACAAGCTACGCAAACATAGGATATGACTTCTAATCTCTTACTTTAAGAGGAGAAGGGCAAAGAGGCTGGACTCTCGATGCCTCCAGAGGGTTCAAAGTAGACAAGGTAACCAACAAACTTCACAGGTCTTTGGAGGACCCTCACTCTGCACGCTGTTCCACCAGCCTGGTGTGTATTACCTGGGCCTCGGAGGTCACCAGGTGTGGAAGGGTGCACTAAGCCTGGTGAGGAATCCAGAACTAACCCATAGCTGACCCTCCAGCGTGTTTTCAGAGGCAATTTAATTGCAAGGAAGGAGATTGCCGGCTCTCCTTCTGTGGAGGAGCTAGTGGATTCGAACTGTGTCCCTTAGAGATTGCA
>NW_006399945.1:1480653-1517259 GCF_000299155.1 Elephantulus edwardii | reverse complement strand
TAATCACATATCTCTTTTAAACAGTTTTCTCCCTTCTCTGTTTCAGTGCAGTATACATTATTGAACCCATCTTACTCAGTCTCTCCCTAGCCCCAAGGACAGTCCCATTCTACAACAGTGGCACCATGCAATATTTGTTCTTTTGTGACTGGGATATTTCACTCAGCATAATGTTCTCCAGAGTCAACCATTTTGAGTAATATTGCATGAGTTCCTTGT
Organism: Elephantulus edwardii; assembly: GCF_000299155.1. Taxonomy (NCBI): domain Eukaryota; kingdom Metazoa; phylum Chordata; class Mammalia; order Macroscelidea; family Macroscelididae; genus Elephantulus; species Elephantulus edwardii. The sequence continues at coordinate 1,517,040 of NW_006399945.1, read as the reverse complement.
TTTTCAATGCAGCATTGTATTCCATTGTGCGAATATACCACAGCTTCTCTAGCTATTCGTTTGTTGATGGGCACTTAGGTTGTTTCCAACTCCTTGCAATTGTGAACAAAGCTGCAATAAACATGGGTGCGCATAACAGAGCAGCTTCTTACCACCAGGCCAAGAGCGATCCCTAGTGAGGAGCACTGGGAAGACAAAGTCTGTGATGGCCCAGATCCGGTTCCAGAAGGACCCCAGAGGCCCGCAGTATCTTTCATAACCCTTCAAAGTAATGTTGTACAAATGCTAAAGGAAGTACAGGTCAGGAATTGGAGGGGTTTTATTCTAATTCAATGCTATTTCTCTTTGGGTTAGTATGAGTTACATCAAAATAGCAACAAAAGTCAAAAGTCTCTTGCGTCCATGTTTCTTGTTCAAAATACAGTCAGAATCCACTTTTACCACTTGTACTACTCACTGCCTCCAGTCAGAACAGACTCACAGCTGACTCTGTGGGCTTTGGAGGCTGTAAATCATGGGGCCAGGAGCCTGCCCACCTTTCTCCTGGGGAGCTGCTGGTGGATTCGAACCAGCAGAGAGGATGCTCTGTGGGTTAGCAACACAACTTCTTACAGACTATGCCACCAGTTACTAGAAAATAAAACCCATTGTTGGCCTCCTTGGACTTGTTGAGAGTCTGTGTGTCAGGATAGAGCTGTGCTCCCTCGGGTTTTCAGCGGGTGACATTTGATCACCAGTCTTTCTTCTAACGTACTTCTGTTGTTGTTGATTGCTGTCAAGTAGAGCACCACTCATAGCAACCCTATGAACAAAAGGCCTGAAGCCTTTTCATAACTATCATTGTTTCTCAAAGTGCATCCAGGCATGTGGTTTAGGAAGTGGTTGCCACTCGTGTTTCCAAACCTGTCTTAACCTGGGAGCTCCTCCAACACTGTCTACCATGGGCAGCCATTATGGCATGTGACAGACACCCCAATGGCACAAGGGTCAGTATCACAGCAAAGCCAGGGGATGGACTCAAAACTTCAACCTTCGGTTAACAGCTAAGTACATTAACTGCTTGGGCCTCCTGGGAACAACTGACTCTTCTGTAATTCTCATTCTAGTCTCTTCAAGGATTGAAAAGTACCCATCATTGACCCATTCATCATTTGTTTCTGCCCCAAAGCCTTCCCACAAGTTGTTCCATCCACAACCTATGTACTTTCCTGTCCACACTACTGTCAGCCACTGACTCCTTTCCATCTTTAAGATGCTGTCTCACCTTAAACAGCAGTATCTCTTCAGGGACACCTCCCTTGTTGCTCCACTGTTTTATATCATTATATTCAAGTCTGTTTTATTCATACCAATGATCACACACACACAGAGCCCCTCACGTAGGCTCATAAAAAGCCCATAGCCTCTAGTCCATTCTGACTCCAGCAGCCCTATAAGACAAGGATTCTGAGGATATACATCTTTTTTATGGAAGCAAATAGCCTTGTCTTTCTCCTGCAGAGCTGCTAGTAGATTTGAACCACCACCTTTTCAGTTAGGAACCCAGTGCTTACCCTACAGAGCCACGAGGGCTCCATAATGATCACAGGGTGTGATTCTCATTAATTTATTAGTTCACTTGTTTGTTGGCTGCATCAGCTGTGGACTAGAAGCACACAGAGAGCCACAGGGGCTTTGTCTTGATCACCTTTCTGTGTTCAGTTTTTAGTGCAGGCTGTACATATTTGTTTAATAAATTAATTCCCATAAAACTGTGAGCCCCATAAACCACTAACTCTGTTATCCCTGGCCCCAGCTGTCCACCCTGCTGTTAAAGGTCAGGTAAGCAAGACAAATCTTTGTGATTTAAAAATCCCACTCCCTTGGGGCTTGCCCCAGTTCCTTTAATGTCTAAAGCTGATACTATTTGCTGTGATTTTTATGAAGGCAGAAGCCCTGTTTGGCGCCAACCTCCTTTCTTCTTTGCAGGGTAGATCTGAACCTAGATCGTCACTAACTCTACATTCAGAAGGAAGAAAACCGAATCCATGTAGTAACAGATAGTGTAACACCCTGCATTCTCTAAGCTTCAGAGGGAAAATTCTGACTTTTAACTCATTAACTGTGCTAGGTGAGGGTTGTTTTTCTAAAAAAGAAGGGCCTGTGTTGTCTCTGTTGGCTGTGTGCCTGCAGCAGCCTGCCTGATAGAGATCCACCTGCATCCTCCTCAGGGCAAGCTGAAAAATTATTGGTCGCAAGTCACGTAAAAGCTAATGTAAGGAAACAGATAATGTCATTGTAATCACCAGGCTACCCACTTCTAGGAGGTGTTCTCCCCATCACAGTCAATAGAAAGGCCACTTCCTGGAATTGAGATTGGACAGCCAACCCAACCCTATGTAGCAGCCCCAGATCCTACTTTCCTTACTGTGCAGTCTTGGGCAAAGCATTCAACTTTTCTGAACCACAGTTGCCTCATCCTAATATAGCACAAATAATAGATAGCTTGCAAGCTAAGAGCCCTGGAGTTATAACAGTTAAGTGCTTGACTGCCAGCCAGAAGTTTGGCAGTTTGAACCCCATAGCCACTCCATGAGAGGAAGATGCAACAGTTGACCTCCATAAAGATTACAGTCTTAAAAACCCTATAGACATGTTCTACTTTGCCCTATATGGTTTTCCTATATGCTATAAGCCAGAATCAACTCATTGATAATGGAGTTTTTGTAGGTTATAGAGAAGTTAGCATTAATAAATATAAAACAGGCCAGTGGCCGGCATATCATCAGCTCTAAATAACAGCAATTTTTTTTATTATTGTCAGGATTACCAATGTTAATCACAAAATAATAAAGCTTTTTTAAATTTGTATGAAAGCTTATATTTATTTTTCTATTTTAAAAAATAATTTTTAGGACAGCTCTGGTGGCCTCGTAGCAAGAAGCTGCATTGCAATCCCAGAGGTGTGTGGTTCAAATCCACCAGATGCTCTACTGGAGAAGGAAGGACAATCTCCTCCTGTACCAGTCAGATCCAATTTGACAGTACACATACACACACACAAATAATAAAAATAAAGTTTAAAAATATTTTTAATAGTTTTTTATTTTAATTGTGTTTGTAATGAAAGTTTAAAGAAAAGTTAGATTTTCATTCATTCCTTATTGTACATTTTCCCCCCTCTCCTTCCCTTTCACCTGTCCCAAGTTCACTTTTAAAAAAGTAATATTCTTCATTGTTGCACAATTATCTCCCTCCTCTCGCGGTCTTCTTTGCAATGTACCTCTTAATCAGAGCTATTGTCATACATATAATGCCTAATCATATATTTCTTTTAAACAATTCTTTCCTTTATCTCTTCCAAAGCAGTATTCATTATTTATCCCTCTTTTCTTAGTTTTCCCCCAATCCCATGTCAGTCCTGTTTTATAGCAGTGGTGTTACACAGTATTTGTCCTTTTGTGACTGAGATCATTCACTCAGCATAATGTCCTCGAGGGTCACCCACGTTGTGTAATATTTTGAGTTCCTTATTTTTTAATACTGTGTAGTATTCCATTGTGTGAATATGCCATAGGTTTTCCATTTATTCCTTTGTTGATAGGCACTTGGATTGTTTCCATCTCTTTGCTATTGGGAATAATGCAGCAATAAACAAGAGTGTGCATGTATCTGTTTAGGTGGCAATTCTGGTTTCTTTAGAATATGTTTCCAGCAGTGCAATTGCTGGGTCAAATGGTATTTCTGTTTCCAACTTTTTGAGAAAGTGCCATACTGCCTTCCAGAGTGGTTGCACCATTTTACTCTCCCACCAACAGTGAGTAAGTGTTCCAGTCGCTACAAACTTGCCAGCATTTGTTGTTTGCTGCTCTGTGAACATAGCTATTGTTACTTGGGTGAGACGATGCCTCATAGTTGGTTTTATTTGCATCTTTCTGATAGCTAGGGATTTTGAACCTTATGTGTTTGTTTGCCATCTGAATATCTTCTTCTGTGAAGTGCCTATTCATATCCTGTGCCCATTTTGCTATTGGGGTCTTTATCTTGTTGAGGTGCTGGAGTAGTCTATAAATTTTTTATATGAGTCCTTTATCAGATATATCAATGCCAATCCCCCCCCCGCCCCCCCGTGGCTTTCCCTTTTACCCTGTTGAAGTTTTTTTTTATGTGCATTGGGATTTGATTCTTAAAAAATCCCATCCATCTATTTTTATTCTCCCCTGGTTATAGGTAATAGTAAAGCATTTTAGTCGGTTTATGGTTATATTTGAATAACCACATTAAGTATTTCACAACACTGAAATTAGAAAGCATTACACATTGCACAGAAGGAAACATGTGAGTTGCTTTTCTTTCTCATAAAAAACACGTCAGACATTGGGTGAACTATTAGAAGTCTAAGGAAGAATCTGGCCTTTGAATTGTGGTCTTAGCAATGAGCCAGTCGTTGCAGTGACTGTGTCTGTGTCAGTCCGCCTCATTGACAGTCCTCCTCTCTCTTGCTGGTCCTCTCCTTTCCCCAGCGTGCTGGCTTTTTCCAAGGACTGGCTGCTCTTGACAACAAGCCCAAAGTGTGAGATGAAGTTTCACTGTCCTTGCCTCTAAGTAGTATCCTCGTTACAGTTCTTCCAAGGCAGGCTTAAGTGTTCTTTTGGCAGTCCGTTGGTGTATTCTTCACCAACACCACAGTTCAAAGGCATTAATTCTTCTACGGTCTTCCTTATTTATTATCCAAGTCTTACTTGGCATAAAAATACATTATTGTAAGGAAAAGAAGTCTTAATCAAAGGCTACGTACTTCCCATACACATTCTGAAATAGGCAAAATTGTAGGAAGAAAGAACATAAAATAGGGCAAGGTTTCCATGTATTGTTCACAAGGTCAGTATGAGTCACAGCACACAGCAACAACTAACTATGAAAGCAAGTCATCTGATGAGTCCAGGCTGAATTTCTGGCAGTTCCCTGTCAATAGTACAGCAAAACTTTACTTGTGTAATAGTAATGATATTGTTACACAATTTCCCTTTTCTGTTGGATTACCTTCCCTTGAAATGGGCACAATCTCTTCCAGCTGATTGGCTAGGTAGTTGTCTCTCAAATTCCTTGGTATAGACGATTGAGTATATCCATATTGCACTCATTTGTTAGTATTTCAATTGGTATTCTATCAATTCCTGAAGAAATTTTTTGCTCCAATGCCTTCAGTGCAGCATGCACTTCTTCCTTCAGGATCAACCAATCCTTTTTGAGACAGTGACTATGTATTCCTTTCATCATCTTTTGGAACTTCGCCGTCATTCTATATTTTGCCCATAGAATCTTTCAGTACTGCAATTTGAGGGTTGAAACTTTTTTTCCCTTCACCTCTTTCTGTGTGAGAAATGCTGAGCATGTTCTTTTCTTTTGGTTTCAAACTCCAGGTCTTTGCACATTTTGTTATAGTACTTTACTTGATCTTCCCCAGCCATCCTTATGAATGCACCCCTTGTTTGAGATTGTTCTCATATATATATAATGTATAATCATACATTCCTTTCAGACAGTTCTTCCCCTTATCTGTTCTAATGCAGTGTTCTCTATCTACTCACTTTTTCTCCATTCCCTTTCCAACACCCCCATGTCTGTCCTATTTTAACCAGTGGTGTTATGCAGCATTTGTCCTTTTGTGACCAAGATATTTCACTTAGCATTATATGCTCAAGTATCCCCCATGTTGTGTAATGTTTTACTATTTCATTGTTTTTCAGTGCTGCATAGTATTCCATCATGTGGATGTACCATAGTTTTCTATCCATTCATTTCTCGGTGGGTACTTGTGTTGCTCCTATCTTTTTGCTATTGTGAATAATGTGGCCATAAACATGGGTGTCCATACATCTGTTTGAGTTGTGGCTCTGGTTTTTTTAGGTTATATTTCCAGCAGTGGAATTGCTGGGTCAAGCAATATTTCTATTTCCAGTTTTTTGAGAAAGGGCCAGACCACCTTCCAAAGTGGTTGTACCATTTTACATTCCCAACAGAAAAAGAGTTGCAATTTCTCCACAACTTCACTAGCATTTGTTGTTTGCAAGTTCTATCTTTTTAAAGAGTGTGTGCATTTTAAAATAACTTTTTCTAAAGATCAAATGTCACAGATGTTGTTTAAGACAAATAATGCCTCATTTGGACTCTATGCTTCCATCGTTTTCCAGGCATCATGCATATTTCAATATTTTACCATCTATCATCCATCTGCTGACTCCTGATTTTTTAATGACAAAGTTAGCATCACAGGCTCCAGGAAGCCTCACACTGAGCACACCCTTCTAACTCTCTAAAATGTCACTTCCCATTATCTTACATCATCACTCAGCTGTCCACACAAGGGACAGTGGAATAGAAGAATTTAATTTTCAGGTCATATTCCATAAGATTTGTAGAAAATAAAGTCTGCTTTAGCTACAATTGGATCATGTGTCTATCATATATCATTCTTTGTCCTTTGTAATTCAATGAATTAGTAGCTACATTTGTTAATCTGGACCCATCAGCCTCTGGAAAGCCAACATAATCATCTTATTCTATTATGAGGAAAAATATGTAAGCATCTAGTACTGGCAATATCAGGGACATAATTTAAATCTGTAATTGGGAGTTCACAAAGTAAAATCCAAGTTAGACTTTGTTTTATTATTGTTATATTTAATGGTTTTTAAAAGTTGGTTATCTTAAAGGGAGCTCTGGTGGCCTAGTGGCAAGGAGCTGCAACTACAATCCCAGAGGTGCACGGTTCAAATCCACCAGATACTCTGCCAGGGAAGGAAGGACAATCTCCTTCTGTACCAGTCAGATCTAATTTGACGGTATACTCACACAAAAATAATAAAATAACATTTAAAAAAATTTTTAAAAGTTGGTTATTTTAAGGGCAAGAAGCTGCACTGCAACCCCAGAGGCACGTGGTTCAAATCCACCAGATGCTCTGCTGAAGAAGGAGGGGCTATCTCCTCCTGTACCAGTCAGTTCAGATTTGACAGTACACACACAAGAAATAATTTTTTTAGAAAAAGTTGGTTATTTTGATATAACATGCATTTGAACTTCTCATTTAAAACAATATTTTATGGTGCATAATTCTGTGTGGGTGATAGTGCTTGCATGTGGTTGAGTCAGAGTACAACTGCCTGTAGGATTTCAAGGCTGTGATCTTTACAGCAGCAGATCACCAGGTCTTTTCTTCCAAAGAGTTGCTTGGTCAATTAGAACCAATGACCTTTCAGATAGTAACTAAGTATTTAACTATTGTGCCACCACATACCATTTTGGTTGGTACAAAGAGTTTTATTATGTTTTTGTTGTTGTTAAGGCACTCAGTAACAGATCCTATCTCTTATATAGTTGTTGGTATTGTGTATTTTTGAGTTGGAACAGACCCATAGCTGACCCTCCAGTGGGTTTTCAGAGTTAGTTAGTCATATGAGAGAAGATTGTCCATCCTTATTCTGTGGAGCAACTGGTGGATTCAAACCCTGTAGCTCTGGGTTGCCAGTCCAACTCCTTACCACTAGGTCACCATAGATGAACATCCAAAAAAAAATTTATGGATGGATATTACCATAATGTTAAAAATTGTTTGGTGCCCATTTCCAGAAGATTAAAATATCATTGAATGAATTCTTAGGACTTTTGTTTGTTTTTCTTTAAGAAAAAATAAACGGTAATGGTAAATCATGAATCAATTACATTTATTGCTGAGCCTCCTAGTTTTTTTGTCTCTCTCTCTCATAGTGCAGTTAGAACAACTCTTAACTGATCCTCCATCAGGTTTCTGAGGCTGTAAATTGCATAAGAAATAATTGTCAATCTTTCTCCCAAGGAACTACTAGTGAATTTGAACTTCCAGACAGATGGGACCTTTCTTTGGGTTAGCAGTAACATGACCTATGTACTATACCCCAAGGGTTTCTACATTTGGCGTTATTGTTGCTTATTAGGTGCTGTAAAATCAAGTAAGACTCTCATAGCAATGCTGTGAACAACAAATATGAACCCAGTCCAATCCTGTGCATCTTGAGCATCTCTGACACATTTAAGTCCATTGCTGCAGTCACTAGGTCGTGAATCCATTTCATTGGGGAGAAGGGGTCTTCCTCTCTTTCACTGACCATGGTACAATGTGTCTTTCCAAGAAATAAGCTCTCCTAACAACATGGCCAGAGTATGTGAGATGAAGTTTTGCCATCTTTCCTTCAAAGGAACTCTCTGACTATACTTTTCCCAAGATATGCCTGTCTGTTCTTTTAGCTATCCATGTGATATCATACTGTTCTCCAACATCACAACTCAAAGCCACCAATTCTTCTTCTGTCATCCTTATTCACTGTCCAGCTCTCGGAGGTATAGCAAATGATTTAAAAGACCATGACCTCAATGGGGCACACCTCAGTCTTTGAAATCATTGCTCCTCAGTAACTGGGAGAGGAACCTGACTTCAGACTTCCCAAACAGTGTCTTGACTGCTGGTACCAAAAATGTTGATTGTGGATCAAAGCAAGATGAAATCGTTGACAACTTCAATCCTTTGAATTTGGTATAGAGGGGCACTTTTTAAAGTACCAGATAGGAAAGGTTGGTGGGCAAGTTCAGAGGCTGAGCTGGCTCATATGGCATCATCTTAGATGCTGTAAAAAACAGAAGGCCTGACCTGTGCTTCAGGTGCTGCACTGTGGGAACGAGTCCCTACTGGACATCAGATGAAGGTGTGGCGGTACTTTCTGCAGGGGTCTGGGCCACTGGATCATGGACTACCCCAGGCTTGAGGTGATGCAGCACCAGTATGTCAGCAACATTGGCTGCAAGGACTACCTGGCCCACAGTTCCATGGATTACTGAGTTGTCTTCCTTCTCTCCAAGCAGCCTCAGTCCTAGAGGCTCCAGCCACTCTCACCCACTCCTCCAAACACCCCTGGACTAGGGCCAGCATCCTTGGCCCAGCTGGCTTGGGCTATGCCGGGTGGGGCCTGACTGCTGCTCCCTGTGCCCTCAGGATCACTATTTTTGCCCTTCACTCCAGCTAAAGCATAACCCCAGTTAAAGCATAGCCTCTCTGGCATCCAATCAGGAAAAATAAAAAAAGAAAACACAGGGAGTGTCATAAAATCTAAAGCAAATGGATTTCTTGTTAAAATATGGTCAGGTCTGTAAATTAATAGAAACTGCTGAGAGCCCAGACAGTGCAGTTTATACCATGTTGCACTACTAACTGAAAGGTCAGTGATTCAGTTCACTAGCTAATCCACAGGGAAAATACGGGCTGTCTCCACTGGTAAAGGTTTACAGTCTTGGAAACCTGACGAACGGTTGCCATAAGTCAGAAGCAGCTCAACAGCAGTGGGTTTTTCTTTTTGGTCAGAACTCAAAATCTAGTACATTGTATTTTCAAAATAAAATTGCATTACAATAATTTCATACAGGAATGGACAGACCACAAATTACGCTGGAATCCTGATGAATATGGTGGAATTCATTCCATTAAAGTGCCATCAGAATCTCTCTGGCTTCCTGACATAGTTCTCTTTGAAAAGTAAGTATTACAGAGGGAAAGGTTATCTTGGGGGAAGGACTAGACAAACCTAATTTTGACAAAATAATTCAGTAACATGTACTGCTTTAAGTATCTTTCATATTGCATTTATGTATCATGTTTAGTATATATCTGCATTGTTTTTTTAAGAATGTTGTTTGACACTTTACATGTTGTTACTTACTGTTGAATAGAAATTAACTCATAGCTGACCCTCCACAAGGTTTTCAGATGCTGTGAATCACGTGGAGGAGACTGCTCATCTTTCTTCTAGGGAGTAATTGGTGTTTGAATACCTTGCCTTTGGATTAAAAGCAGTTTCTTACCACCAACCCATGATAAGATGCAAGTCATACAGAGGGTTTTTAAAAACCGTAATATTAACACATACTAGCTAGTGGTACGGAATTAGGCTGCCAACACAAAGGAGCACAGTTTGAAAGCGCCAGTTGCTCTGCAGGAGAAAGACAGGCGATCTCCTTCTATGTGAACAACTGCCTCTGAAAAAATGCTGGAGGGTCAGCTGTGAGTGAGTTCTGACTTGAAGGTACATAACAGTAACCGTCACTAAAGCGAAGTTACTTCCATTTCAGTGCTGATGGACGTTTTGAAGGCTCCCTCATGACAAAAGTCATCGTGAATTATAACGGAACTGTCATTTGGACCCCTCCTGCCAGTTACAAGAGCTCATGCACCATGGATGTCACCTTTTTCCCATTTGATCGACAGAACTGCTCCATGAAGTTTGGGTCCTGGACTTATGATGGCACCATGGTTGACCTCATTTTGATAAATGAGAACGTTGACAGAAAAGACTTCTTTGACAACGGAGAATGGGAAATACTAAATGCAAAAGGGATGAAGGGAAACAGAAGAGAGGGTCTGTATTCATACCCATTTATTACTTACTCTTTTGTGCTGAGACGTCTGCCTTTGTTTTATACCCTTTTTCTGATCATCCCTTGCCTGGGGCTGTCTTTCCTAACAGTTCTTGTGTTCTATCTACCTTCTGATGAAGGCGAAAAGCTTTCGTTATCGACATCTGTTTTGGTTTCCCTAACGGTTTTTCTTTTAGTGATTGAGGAAATAATCCCATCTTCTTCAAAAGTCATTCCTCTCATTGGAGAATATCTGCTGTTCATTATGATTTTTGTTACCCTGTCAATCATCGTGACCGTTTTCGTGATTAATGTTCACCACAGATCTTCCTCAACGTACCACCCCATGGCCCCCTGGGTTAAAAGACTGTTTCTTCAAAAACTCCCTAAATTACTTTGCATGAAGGACCATGTTGATCGGTACTCTTTCCCAGATAAAGAGGAAAGTAAGACAACGGTGAAAGCTAAAGTCCTGGAAAAAAAGAAAAGGAAACAAATGAGTGATGGAGAAAAAGTTCTGATTGCTTTCTTGGAAAAGGCTGCTGATTCTATTAGGTACATTTCAAGGCATGTGAAGAAAGAGCATTTTATCAGCCAGGTGGGTAAACTGTTGTTCATATATAATATGGTGGGAAATGGTAAATCTTTTTAAAAAGATGATTTTTTTATATTTTTTCATTTTTAAAAAATTTATATTAAATTTTATTAATTTTAATGAATATTTACAGACATTTTGGATTTCCATTCATTCATTGTTGCACTATTTTCTCTACCCTCCAGTTCATTCCTCCTTTTTTTCCCCCTTGAAAGTCTGTTTTAATTGCCCCATTGCCACAGTGCTTGTCAAAGCCAGTTCTGATTAATCTCCTTTGTCAGTGTGTCCTTTGCCATTCCCTATCACTCCTCCCTGAGAGAGACTTCATCCTGATTCATAAGGAAAAGGGGATGGTGTATTCTCTTAGCTACTTCCTGCTGAAAAGGGACGCTGTAGGTTTCAGGGTGAAGATCTTCTCTCACTACTCCAAGGGGCCCCTTTGGCAATAGGAAACACGTAGACTATTCTGGAGATTGATTTTGAAATAGATGAGTATTTTTATATCTACTTACAAAGGCTATTAATCTAAAATGTGACATTGTTAGCTGTCTACTTATTTTAGGTCTAATGGAGTTATGTGTTGAGCTACTAACCAAAAGATCAGTGGTTCAAATACACCAGTTGCTCAAAGGGAGAAAGATGGGCAGTACCTTCCTGTAAAGATTTACAACCTCAGAAACTGCCTGGAGGGTTGCTGTGCGTTGGTGTCTAGTTAGTTTTTCTGTCCAGCTTCAATGAGATGGATTGATTCAGTGACTGTTATGATGGGCTTTAGCACAAACAAGACTGTGAGAATGGCTTTCAGTGACGTGGGGTTTCATCTGGTTGTTCACAGGGTTACTATGACTCAGAACTGACGTGAAAGCCCCTAACAGTGATAATAGCTGGAACAGAAGTTTAGTGCTTGATCACTTCTTAGAGCTACTCTAACACAGGAGGCACCATGAGCAGGAATCCATGCCATGGCAATGCCTGATGACCAGTCCATTCTGACTCATAGTGACCCTATAGGAACAATGTAACAAGTAAGGCTATAATCTTTACAAGAGATTTTACACAGACTGCCACATCTTACTTCCTCAGGGCAGTCAGTGGACTTGAATCGTCAACCCTTTAGTTAATAGCTGAGTCCCGTCCTTGCAGTTACTGCTGTGTTTCAATCAGTCATTGCTGAGCTGTGGTGTGAAGCCATCTCACTGAGGACTTTGCTCTTTTTCTGCTTTACCAAGCATGATATCCTTCTTCAGGAACTGACTTCTCCTGATAGCTTGTCTAGAGTTGTTTGCCCTTGACTCTGCACCGACTCATAGCTGACCCTCCAGTGGGTTTTCAGAGGCAGTAAATCACCCAGAAGGGGAGTGCCCATCCTTCTCCCATGGAGCAGCTGGTAGATTTGAACTGCTGTGCCTAGAGGAAGTGAAATGAAATTTCATCATTCTCACCTCCAAGGGGCATTCTGGCAGCATTTCTTCCAAAACAGATTTTTCCCTTTTCTAGCAGTTTATGTTGTGGTTATTATTGTTGCACTGTTGAGTCACTAGCGACTCATAGTGACCCTATTTACAGAAGCTCAGAACTCTTCTCTGTCCTGTGCCAACCTCATTGTCTATGACACACCTGCCTCCATTACCTCAGTCACCGAGTCAATCCATCTCATTGAGGGTCTTCCTCTCTTGTGCTGTCTCTCCTCCCTTTCAAGCATAATGTCCCTTTCCAAGGACTGGTCCCTCCTTGCAACATGTCCAAAGTATGTGAGACAGAACTTCAAAATCTTTGCCTCCAAGGAACAGCCTGATCCTATCCTCTCCAGGATGAGCCTGTTTGTTCTCCTGGCAGTCCACTGTATATTCAATATTCTTTTCTAGCACCACGTCTCGGAGGTATAATTCTTCTACCACCCTTAGTCATTTCCCAGTTTTCTGATGCATAACAAGTAATTGTGAAGACCATGACCTGGATCAGGTGTTCCTTAGTCTCTAGGCTAACATCATTGCTCTTCAGTAGTTTGAGAGGTCCCAGAAAGCAGATTTTCCCAACACAATTTGTCTTTTGATTTCCTGGCTGCTAGTATAAGAGTGTTATTGTGGAAACAATGAATGAATGTAAATCCAAAGTCTCTGTAAATTTTTACTGAAATTAATAATAAATTTAAATTAGAAAAAAAAAGTGTCATTGTGGAGCCAGCAAGCTGAAGCTATTAACAATCTCAATCTCTTCTCCATCCATTATGGTGCTGCTGACAGGCCCAGTGGTGAGAATATTAATTTTCTTGACGTTGAGCTTCAATCCATATTGAAAGCTGAAATCCTTTACCTTCTGCAGCAATGCCTCAGATTCTCCTCACTTTCAGCAAGCAAGGTTGTATCTGCATAATATAAATTGTTAATTAGTTTTCTTCCAACCCTGATGCCATGTTCTTCCTCATAGAGCCCAGTGTCCCAGATGATCTGTTTTGTTTATAGATTGAAAAGATATGGATATAGGATTCATCCTTGGTGTACACCTTTCCTGATTTTGAACCATGCAGTATTTTCTCTCTCTGTTCTGACGACTGCCTTCTGGTCCAAGTATAGGTTTCACATAAGCACAATCAAGTGTTCTGGGATTCCCATTCTTCTCAGAGTCAGCCACAGTTTGTTGTGAGCCTCACAGTCAAATGCCTTTGCATAGTCAATGAAACATAGAAAGACATTCCTCTGGTACTCTATGCTTTCAGACAAGATGGGTCTAACATTGGCTATAAAATCACTAGAACCACAGCCTCTTCTAAACCCAGCCTGCACTTCAGGCAGTTCTCTGGTGATATGCTGTTCTAGTAATTTTGGATCATTTATGGGATATTCAATATTCTTTGCCAACACCTCAATTCAAAGACATCCATTCTTTAGTCTTCCTCACTCATTGTCCAGCTTTCATATGCATATGAGGAAATAAAAATATGATATTTAATTAGGTATAAATTTAGATATGAAAGGCAAAACTAAATAAGATTCATTAACACAAAAATTCAGTGTCACATGAGAAATTTTAATGAGATGTTGTTGTTATGTGCCATCGAGTCGCTTGCGATTCATAGCGACCCTATGTACAACAGCCCTAAACTCTGCTCTGTCCTGTGCCAATCGTACCGTCTCCGACACACCCATCTCGATTACCTCAGTCACTGAATCAATCCACCTCATAGAGGGCCTTCCTCTCCTGCGCTGTCCCTCCACCCTCCCAAGCATGAAGTCCCACTCCAAGAACCAATCCCTCCTTACAACATGTCCAAAGTAATGTCAACAAAAGCCTCAGAATCCTTGCCTCCAAGGAGCAGCCCGGTTTAACCCTCTCCAGGATGAACCTGTTTGTTTTCTTAGCAGTCCATTGTACATTCAATACTCTTCTCCAGCACCACAGCTCAAAGGCATCAATTCTCCTTCTATCCTTCCTACTCATTGTTCAACTCTTTGATGCATAACAAGTGATTGCAAAGACCATGGCCTGTATCAGACGCACCTTAGTCTCCAGAGAGACACCATTGCTCTTCAGTACTCTGGAGAGGTCCCTGACAGCAGATTTTCCCATCACAATATGTCTTTTAATTTCCTGGCTGCTGTTACCAAGAGTGTTGACTGTGGAGCCGAGCACACTAAAGCTGTGAACAATCTCAATCTCTTCACCATCCATCCTGATACTGCCAGTTGTTCCAGTGGTGAGAATCTTTGTCTTCTTGACATTGAGTCTCAATCTATATTAAAGGCTGCATTTCTTGACCCTCTGCAGCAGGTGCTTCAGGTCCTCCTCAGTTTCAGCAAGCAGGGTTGTGTAATCTGCATAACGCAGTTGGTTGATAGATCTTCCACCAATACTGACACCACATTTCTCCTCACAGAGCCCAGCCTCCTGGATAATCTGTTCCACATACAGGTTGAAAAGGTATGGCGATAGGATACATCCCTGGCCTATGCCCTTCCCAATTTTGAACCATGCAGTGTTTCCTTGCTCTGTTCTAATGACTGCCTCTTGGTCCAAGTGTAGGTTTCGCATTAGCATGGTCAAGTGTTCTGGGATTCCCATTCTTCTCAGAGTCAACCACAGTTTGTTATGATCCACACAGTCAAACACCTTCGCATCGTCCATGGAACACAGATAGACATTCCTCTGGTATTCCCTGATTTCAGCCAAGATTCATGTAACATTAGCTACAATATCCCTAGTACCATGAACCCTTCTAAACCCAGCCTGGACTTCTGGCAGTTCTCTGCTGATATGCTGTTCCAGTCATTTTTTTATAATCTTCAGTAGAATTTTACCTACATGTGAAATCAATGATATTGTTCTATAGTTTCCACACTCTGTTGGATCACCCTCCTTTGGAATGGGAACAAATGTTGGCCAAGTGGTTGTTCTCCAGATTTCTTGGCACAACTTGGTGAGCACGTCCAGGGCAGCATCTGTTAGCTGAAATACGTCAATTGTTTACCATCTATTCCTGGGGCCTTATTTTTTGCTATTTCTTCAAAGTAGCCTCAACTTCTTCCTTCAGCGCTATAGGTTCTTGCTCATATGTTGTTTCATTAAATTCTTTTGTGTCTTCCAATTCCTTTCAATACAGTGTCTCAGTATATTCTTTCCATCTTCTTTTTATACTTCCTGGATCATTTAATATTCTGCCTAAAGTATCCTTGATACTCAAGGTTTGAATTTGTTCTTCAGTTCCTTGAGCTTAAGAAATGCTGACTGTGTAAAAAAATAAAATTATAGAAAGAATACAGACTTTAGACTTGAACTGTCCTGATTTTAAATTTCCCCTTCTGTTTCTGCCTTGAGATCAGCCTATAGCTTCATAAGAATTCAGGACCTTCACAATCACAGAGGTATAAGCCCTGTTATGTGAGTGCTTGACGCACCAAACAACAGCAATGCCATTACACTCTCCCCACTTCCTCCCTGTAATCCTCATTTTCATTAACCCTTTGTTTTATCCCTTCTTGGCTTCAGGGCTTTATTCTGGGTCAAATGTTGCTCTTTCAGCCTAACATTCAAAGTAACTTTCTACTTGGTCCTTTCTAAGCCTATGTATTATTTGGAGTGGAGGTTTAGATAATTTGAAAAACACACAGATGCATAAATAAAAACATTAAAATTATTAGCAATCCTACAATCTAAAGTTAAACTTTTAATCTATCTTCTTTGCATATCTCCCAGTTTTATATCTAAACTGAAAGCAATTTGAAAGAGTGTTTTTCACGTTTTGCAGCAGCAGCTTTGTACTGCTGCAACCTCTCCCCAAGCTCCCACTAGAACAGTAGCTTCCTGTTCTATTTCTTCTTTACAATCTCCATGAATAAAATACATTCATTTTCCCTTAAACACGATGAAAACACGCCTCTCTAAGACTCTTTGAACCTTGTAGCTGGTTCCTCCTCTGACCCCACTCGTAGGTATGTTACATATAACAAAGGGACTAGGACTTCTTTACTTCTTTGTCGTCTCCTGGTCAGTCCTTCTCCAGTGTCCTCCCCCTCCAGATAGCTTCAGCGGCATGCTGGCACGTGAAAGGCCTGTGCCACTTGACCACAGTCACACTTATTTTTAAAATTTACGATTCATTTTACATAAACATGAAGAAGAACCATATTAAAATACACTGATGGCTTATTTAAAATCAGACTTTTCCCAGTTTGAACTTGAAATGTTAACAAATGCATAGATAACTGTTGTTTTTATTTCATGTGTTATGAAAGTATTGAGGTTGGCACAGGATAGGACAGCGTTTAGGTCTATTGTTCGCAGGGTCGCTATGAGCCGTATTTGACCTGACGTCCCCTAACAACAACATAAACTGTTCTTACAAGGTCTTATAGCTTCTTGGGCACCATTAGTGATATCAGGACAGAATGTGGTCCTACCCTGTGGTTCACAGGTTGGGCACCTTCTGAAATCTTAACTGCTATGAGTGTCATTCTTCTTAAATTCTTCCACATGAATTTAGGACAGTTGCACAGCATCTTGAACTAATGACATCTTTTTTCCCCCTAGGTAGTTCAAGACTGGAAATTCGTAGCTCAAGTTCTTGACCGAATCTTCCTGTGGCTCTTTCTCGTAGTGTCTGTTACAGGCTCCATCTTGATTTTCACACCGGCTTTGAAAATGTGGCTGCAGAGCTACTACTAGAACAAGCCTCTAGAGCAATTGGAAAGATGCACCGTCACAACCAGATTGCACCTTAGCACTGGCGTCCGCCTAGCCTGTACGCAGAACCCAAATGCACGTGCTTAATTCAAGAGCCTGACTGCATGGTCTTCACAGAAATGAAATGGCTTTTGATGGGAGGGACACTGGTAAATGTGGGTTAGTACACAGTAATTCATGGTCGTTAGAGGCAGTGGGATTAAATGAAGGAGAACCTTCTCTGCCTACTTTGTTTGAAGTGTGAGAGCCACTCATCTTCGACGCTCAGGGTCTTCCCTTCCTTCACAGTAGCTAGAAATCCTCTAGAGCCCTAACTCCATGGCCCCAGTGCCCTCTGAAGTATTCCATGTGTTAGAAAGGTCACACTAGTGGGTGTAGACTACAAAATGCACTATAAAATAAAGCACTATTGCAGCTAATCTTTCATCTTTGACGTGGTTGTTGTTGTTATGTGCCCTCAAGTGGCCAGAGACTCATAGCGACCTTACGTACAACAGCTCTGAACCCTGTCCTGTCCTGAGCCGGTCTTACTGCCTCTGACACACCTGTCACCATTATACCCCAGTTATTTGTATCAGTCCATTTCATTGAGGGTCTTCCTCTCCTGTGCTGTCCCTCCACCCTCCAAGCGTGAAGTCCCTTTCCAAGGACTGGTCTCTCCTGGCCATATGGCAAAAGTATGTCAGGCAGAGCTTCAAAATCTTAGCCTCAAAGGAGCAGCCTGGTTTCACCCTCTCCAGGACAAATGTGTTTGTTCTCCTAAGAGTCCCTGGTATGTTCAATACTCTTCTCCAGCACCACAACTCAAAGGCATCAATTCTTCTACTTGGTTACACATTGATTACTCCACCACCTCCTCTTCACATTCCCTCTGTCAATGTTGTTGTTGTTATGTGCCGTCGAGTCGCTTGCGACTCATAGCAACCCTATGTACAACAGCCCTAAACTCCGCTCTGTCCTGTGCCAATCACACTGTCTCTGACACTTCCATCCCAATTATTCCAGTCACTGAATCAATCCACCTCATAGAGGGCCTTCCTCTCCTGCGCTGTCCCTCCACCCTCCCAAGCATGATGTCCCTCTCTAAGGACCGGTCTCTCCTCACAACATGTACAAAGTATATTAGACAGAGCCTCAGAATCCTTGCCTCCAAGGAGCCACCCGGTTTAACCCTTTCCAGGACAAATCTGTTTGTTTTCCTAGCAGTCCATGGTATTCTCACTACTCTTCTCCAGCACCACAGTTCAAAGGTATCAATTCTCCTGCTATCCTCCTTGGTCATTGTCCAACTCACTGATGCATAATAAGTGATTGTGAAGACCATGGCCTGTATCAGACGCACCTTAGTCTCCAGAGAGACACCATTGCTCTTCAGTACTTTGGAGAGGTCCCTAACAGCAGATTTTTCCGTGGCAATGCGCCTTTTAATTTCCTGGCTGCTGGTGCCAAGACTGTTGACTGTGGAGCCAAGCAAACCAAAGCTGTGTACAATCTCAATCTCTTCACCATCCATCCTGATGCTGCCAACTGGTCCAGTGGTGAGAATCTATATCTGTCAATAGTTTTAGTATTTTCTGAAGTTTCACTGTTGTTTGTTTTTGTTTGCCATCTGGTCTGAACCAACTCATAGTTGACCACCTGACATTCTGGCGGGTTTTCAGAGGCAGTTAATCACATGGGAGGAGACTGCCCATCCTTCTCCCACGGCGAGGCTGGTGGCCTTGAACCCTATGCCTTTGGGATTGTAGCACAGCTTCTTGCCACTAGGCTACCAGAGCTCCCTTCATGGGGGGAAAAATTAATCTTTTGGCAGTCACATCTTTCTGTGTAGGGCCACAAATTTCAGACATTGCATTCATCTGGCCTATGAAGTCGCCTCAGCCAACTTCACATAGATGTTATGGATTCATTTTCTTTTGCATTTCTTCTGGAATATCTGCAGGTCTTGGAGGGAGGGAACATGTCTCCTTACTCTTGTCCTAGAAATCTTTCCTAAATTGCCGTCCATAGACCAGTTGTCACTGAACCAATTCTGACTCATGGAGACCCTGTCTATCAGCATAAAACTGTGCTGCTCAGGGTTTTTAATGGCTCAGTGTGAGGAAGGAGACTACCAGGCCTTTCTTCCACAATGCCTCTGGTTAAACCACCCCCCCACCAGCCTTTCAGTGGGCAGTCTCTCTCTTCTCTTCTCTTCTCTCTCCCTCTCTCTCTCTCTCTCTCTCTCTCTCTCTCTCTCTCTCTCTCTCGGTTCTCTTTCCTAAACCTGAAAAATGTTTACATCTGCTTTATTCCTAGAACAAGCATGAAACTACAGTGAACAGAAATAATGGATTTTTTTCCACCAAATAGTCTGGATTGTCTTCTTTAAAAAAAAATAATAATAATAATAGGTACCAGTAGCCAGAAAATTCAAAGACGTATTGTGATGGGAAAGTCTGCTGTTAGGGACTTCTCCAAAGTACTGAAGAGCAATGGTGTCTCTCTGGAGACTAAGGTGCGTCTGATACAGGCCATGGTCTTTGCATTCACTTGTTATGAATCAGAGAGTTGGACAATGACCAAGGAGGATAGAAGGAGAATTGATGCCTTTGAGCTATGGTGCTGGAGAAGAGTATTAAGGGTACCATGGACTGTTAAGGAAACAAACAGGTTCATTCTGGAGAGGGTTAAATTGGGCGGCTTCTTGGAGATAAGGATTCTGAAGCTCCATCTGACATACTTTGGTCATCTTGTAAGGAGGGACCGGTCCTTGGAGAGAGACATCATGCTTGGGAGGGTGGAGGGACAGCGTAGGAGAGGAAGGTCCTCTATGAGGTGAATTGAATAAGACTGGGGTAATTGGCGTGGGTGTGTCAGAGACGGTGTGATTGGCACAGGACAGAGCAAAGTTTAGAGCTATTGTACTTAGGGTCGCTATGAGTCACAAGCAACTCAACGGCACACAACAACAACAACAACAATAGTGTCATGCCATTCCAATCATCCTCAAAAGGAATTTCAAATCCATCCTCCAAATCATTTCTATGTATTTCAATGTTTAAATATATAATATGCTCAGTGTATTTTTCAATGTTGTTGTTGTTGTTGATTGCCATTGAGTTGTGAACAACTCATAGGGACTCTATGAACAAAAGATCTGAGGCCCATCTATAACTATCGTTTCTCCAAGTTCATAGAGTTTCTAGTGGCATGTGGTTTAGGAAGTGGATGCCACTCCTGCTTCCCAACCTGTCTTAAAACTGGGAACTCCACTAATGGGCAGCCATTATGGAATTTGAGAGCCCAATGGTACAAGGTTCAGCATCACAGCAAACCCAGATTACCTCAGCACAGCACATTGACAGAAGAGTGCTGTACGACTTAGAAGAATGTTGCTCCAAAATATAGTAACAAAAAATTCAAAGATAACCCCTCATACCCGACTTATTAAATATAAGGACCCTCCAGGAGGTTTTGTTGACTCTAAACAAGATGCTTTAATAATAATAAAAAAGAGAAGGGAAAAGGGGGGGGGGAGAGAAAACATTCCACAATGACCCTAAACCAAAACAAGAAAGCCCATCTTACAGAGTCCAGTCACTTCACCCAGTTTCCAAAATGGAGACAAGGTCTTGGCCTTAAATGCAAGTGTCCTGGACATCTTGTTGACACTAAACAAGAGGCTTAAACAATGAAACATACAGATCCTCAACCAAAACAAGAGCACCATCATACAGAGTCGAGCCAATGGAAGTCCAATATGGAAGACAAGGGGTTGGCAATATATATTGTTGTTAAGTGCCATCTAGTCCTGACCCCATAAACAAAAGACTTTGACCTTGTTCTATAACC
Organism: Elephantulus edwardii; assembly: GCF_000299155.1. NCBI lineage: Eukaryota > Metazoa > Chordata > Mammalia > Macroscelidea > Macroscelididae > Elephantulus > Elephantulus edwardii. Next base: position 1,496,012 of record NW_006399945.1, on the reverse strand, counting down.
ATTGTCCTTTCAATAAGTAACGTTTATTATACTATAGAACTTTCTCTATTTTATATATACGTACCCTGCAAAAATGTTAAGGAACGTTTGAGCTACTTGTGTGACTTCTGAATATTTGAAAGAGAAGCAATGTAGTGGAGTGGAATCTGTCTTGACAAATGCAGGTGCGACCATGTGCTTCTGAGAGGTCACAGCCTTGAAAATCCCTTCTACTTTGCACACATAGGGTCAGAGTTCACGGACAAGTAATTAACACAACAAATAAGACATCATGACTCAGCCTTTTTGGAAAAACTCTCCCAGCTCCAAAATCCTCTGCTTTGGAGAATTACACCAGATTTTAAAGTTTAAAAATAAAACAACAAACCCATTCAACTTTGAATTACAATTTCGTTCCTCTGGGAAAAAGCAGTCTGCTTTATCCCTGCTTTCTGAATTGGATTGGTAGAAATACACAGTAATGAAAATCAAAGAGTTGTCTTCCTTAAATCCCTGATAGAAATGAAAATTCAAGGTACAGACTACAATCCTACTTTTAATTAGATTAGCCCTGAATTCTGGGTTGAGACATCAGTAGTTCAAATCCACCAGCAGCTCCTCAGGAGAAGAATGAGGCAAGTCGGCTTCTGTAAGATTTACAGCCCTTGATATACTATGTAGTCATTGACACTGGATTTGGTTTATATTTTTTTGTTTGGTTTTGGGTTATTTTTTTTTCTTGTTGTGTGCTATCGAATTGGATCCAACTCACACAGGAGGAGATTGCCGCTATTCTACAGCAGAGCGTCTGGTGGATTCGCACCATGCACCTTCAGGATTACAGTGCATCTTCTTGCCACTTGGCCACCAATGCTCCCTTGGATTTGGTTTCATTTTAACAACATGTTGTTTGTACTGTCAAGTTGGTACCAACTCATAACAACCCTCTAGTGGGTTTTCAGATGCTGTCAATCACCTGGGAGGAGATTTAACACATTATTTAGCTTTATTTAACCTAATAGTTTGGTAAGTAAGTAACATATTAACACATTTAATCACCCACAGTCCCCTGAGCCACTTCCCTGATGGGTTTTGAATTTCTGTGGGACTTTGTAATGTATCACAGAACCCAAAAGATATAAAAAGGAGTGAGGGAACTGAACAGAAGAGGAAAAATTGCTGTCAGAGATGATGGAATGGTAGAACAGTTTGGATAATTGGAACATTGTCAATCTCCATTTTATAGGAACTTTTTGTAACAATGATTGTGCAAGAAATCATTCACATACCTGTTAATTTCCCTAATAAACTCCCCAAAACATAGTTCTGTGCATTCTGGGTGGTCATATTGCAATGAATGATCGAACCCAGTGGCAAAAGAGCAAGAGCCCTGGGAAGGAAGGTTGGTATTAGAATTAGTAGAAGTAGGTGTGGGGGGAGCATAGGACAGGTCTGACCTCATGGCAATTGGTTTTATGTTGTGGATGTTGCTGATGGAGACTGTTCCATTTGTGGAATTAGGAGAGGTCAAGCCAACATCACCTCTATGATACATGCACTCTTTTTTACAAGTGTCTGTGTGTATCCCACAATATATTGAGTATATATTAAAGAATTAATACCTATGAGTTGTTACTGCTGTTGTTTAATATCATCAAATTGGAATGGTTGATCACAAGTGCTCCATAAGAGAAGGACAGAGAATATTCTCCTGTGCCATTTACTACCTCTGAAAAACCCACTGTAGAGTCAGCTAGGGGTTGGTTCTGACAATGGTATAGAGCAATAAAAATAACTGATTAATTAAAGGGTTATTGTTAGGTACCATCAAGTTGAGTACAACTCATGAGAACCTGTAAACAACTGATCTGACCCTGTCCTGTGTTATTCTCATCAGCTCTGACACACTTGAGCCCATTGCTGCAGTGATTGTGTCAATCCATCTCATTAGGGGACTTGCTCTCCTTCTCTGACCCTTTATCTTTCTAAGTATGATGTCCCTTTCCAAGGAATAGCCTCACCTAGCAACCTGTCTAAAGTATAGAAGACAAAGTTTCAGCATCTTTGCCTCCACAGGGTACTCTGGCAGCACTGTCTCCAAGATATATCTGGTTATTCTTTTGGCAGTCCATAAAATATCCAGTACTCTTCTCCAGCACCACAATTCAAAGGCATCGATTCTTCCTCTGTCTGTTGTTGTGTGCCACTGTGTTGGAACCAACCCATAGCTGATTATCCATAAGGTTCTCAGAGGCAGTAAATTGCATGGAAAGAGATTGTTCACTTGCCTTTGGGATTGTAGGGCATCTTCTTTCCATTAGGCCACCAGAGCTCCCTAAATACCAGAAAATGTGTTTAGGGTTGTTTGTCTAAAATTAGGACAAATGTCTACCCCACTCTACATTTTCACCTGTAAATAAACAGATGTGCATACGTGTGTGTGTGTGTGTGTGTGTGTGTGTGTGTGTGGTCTATCTTTCATTATTTTCCTAGCCTTTGAACTTGACTTTGCCATATTGATGGGCAGGAATATGCAAATATGGTATGTTAGTCTATCCAGCAGGAGATTAGTTAGTCTCACCAATCCGTAAGAGGATTGTCTAGTCTTGCCTTTAAAGTGAGTGGATCCAGCAGCAGAAAGAAGAACCTCGCCACCAGGAAAAGAGCAAGCAAGAGGACCTACAGGACCGACAGCCATAAAAGCCAAAGCAGAAAACGAGAGACTTGGTGTGAGATGGGACCTTGGGACTGCTACATTGGAATTGAAGATAATAGCCTTTCCTCAAGTGTGTTGGACAACTGAGGGTGGGGAGGGCCATCATTCACAGAAGAACTTTTGTTAACACTGACCTAAAGCCATGAAGCTCAAGGCTGAGTGCCTGCAAGTGCATTTCCAAAGCCATCCTGACTGTATTGTTACTAATCTGAATTGTAGACTTTTGACTGCCTCAATATTGTTCTGTGTTCTGTGAGCTACTGTATAGGATTTTGGACCCAGTAAATCGGTAAAATTGATGTTGAGTATAAAGAGGTTGGGACTGTGGAGGACATGTCTGACATTATTGGAATTGGTTTTGTGTTAATGATGCTGTTATCAGAATAGTTCTCCTTTGTGAAGTTGGTAAAGATCAGATATGGCCATTCCCAGGTGATTCTTATTCTTTTTACTACACACACACACACACACACACGTACGTTTATGTACATAATTTCTAATATGTATAAATATAAAAATGTTTTCATATGTTACAAAATTACCAAAATAATATTTTAGCATGATTAAATATTCCATATTCAAATCTCTAGAATGGTCTCCAAAATTGAGAGCTCTGGTAGTCTCATAGGTACGGAGTTGCACTGCCAACTCAGAGGCAGGCAGTTCAAAGCTACTCTGAGGAAGAAAAACAGGCAATCTCTTCTCATGTGAGTTATAGACTCTGAAAACCAGCTAAAAGGCCAACAATGAATTGGTTCCAATTGGGCATCAATGAGAAAGAGTCTCAAAAGTACTCTTAGTTTAATTAAATATAGTTAGCTTGTCTTCATTTCAGGACTTGTTTGTGTGTCTCAAATTTGTTTTCATCTTTTCTTGGCACTAAAAGTAACTAGATAATTTTTTTCCCCAAAAACACCCCCTTTTTTAGATGTGCCTAGTTTCATCTTTGTAGTATAATATTGCTTGTTTCTCTCTTTCTTCTATTTCCTGTAAACTAAAAATTAAACCTATAGTCTTAACTGTAACTTCCAGTTAATATTGTTGTCAGAAATGCATCATAAATGATGCTGTGTGGTTCACATTGCACAGTGTCAGGAGGCATGCCTGGTTGTTATATTACTAGTTTTACAATTAGTTTCTCATTAAGGAGATTCCAGCCTATTTTCACCTTTGTATCCAGTGATAAATTTAGTGATCTAGCCTGTGGCCATAATGGTTCTCACCAACAACCTTGATTCGTTTAAAATGGTTTCTAACAGACAATGCTGGTACGCTGTAATTCCCAAAGAGTGATCATTTCATGCTCGGGTGGACCTTTCGGATGTATCATAAGTCTCTTTCTAAAGCCCATACATATTTTTAACACATGTGTTAAAAATAAATTCCTAATAAAAGTTAAAAATTAATCATTTCATTGACAGTCTTGAAGACTACTAGTCATGGTTAACCCAATGCATGTCTCTTACTTGTATTAAGATTTTTTTCAACATGTCAATAAAATAATAGTAAAAATAAAGCATTGCATTTATTTAGGTGTAATCACCTTTTTGTTAGGTGTCATTGACAAAGAACTCTGCTTAATCCTGCTCCATCTTCACAAACTCTCCTGTTCTTAAATCCATTGTTAAGGTCACTGTGTCAATCCAAATCTTGAAGTGTTTTCCTTGCCTTCACTGCCTCTATTTTTGAGCATAAAGCCATTCTCTAGTGACTGACCTCTTCTGATAACAAGTCCAAAGTACATAATCTTAGGTCTGGGAAAACTTGTCTAGAGTGGTAGTGAATCTGCTAATGTGGATTGTCACACAGTTAGGCAGGGCCTGCCACCACAGGAATGACAGGCTGGCCTGTTGCAGAATTAATTGTGCCCACAGAATGCTCAGAGACATTCCCAACCTATGTAACAAAAGCAGATTCAGTCAAGCTAAAAACCACAGCATCCAAAGGAACATGATACAAAGTAGAAAAGAGAAATTGTGAAGATTATCTCAAGCACTATCATCATCCCAGTTTCCTTCTTATCTAATTCCTTTTTAAGGTGTATGTTGGTTGTTTATGAATATGATTCTCCTTCCCTGTAGATCACTAAACAACTTCTGGCAGGCATGTTCAAATATGTGTTTACTGGTTTCTTCACCTATTTTAATGTCTGGGATCTTAAAATCTTGCAAGCAGCCATCCAAGGCACACCAGTTGGTCTCTATTGATCTGAAGCCACAGAGGAAGAAAAAGGAAGATGAAATGGAAAGTGTGGTTGACTTGGAAGGTATGGGGCCACAACTACTGATAGTTTTGACCGAAGATTCCATAAAGGAATGCTGCTCAAAAGATAAAAATGCAGTACAAAATTTCAAATTCTCACAGAACAAAGATTTTTCTGCTTCATGGAGATAAGATGAATGCTTAAAATTATTATCCTGAGATAATTTTTAAACCTTAAACTAAAGTTATTGCCTAGTTTAACAATAGTTTATTGTTAAAACGAAATGATAGTTATGAAGAATTGAGGATAACCTCTTTTGCAATCTATCTATATGGGATCAAATTGGCAACAGCAACTTGAAAGATTAGATAGGAACTTTATGACATAGTGTTAATTAAAGAGGAACAATTAAGAAAATAAGTGTGAGAATTGTTTCACAATTAGAAAGATTTCTTCAATACCACTGAGTTGTGTATGTAGAACCTGTTGAATTAACGTATATTTTGTTGTGCATATTCTCAACCTCAAGAAAAGACCATAAATGATTAAAAAAAGAAAATGTTAAGAAGTCAGAATAAGGTTTCCTCACCCCTGGCTGGTAAGATTATCCTGTTTTTCTATAACAAAGATCTTAAAATTCTTATTGTAAAATTTGGCTGTATGGGCTTTCCCACACACAATATACACCACTTTACATTCTCAACATATCCTATGAAATAAGCCATTATGTGATTTTTTACACTATTTAAAAATTTTAATATATATAGGCAAATCCAATTAACCCAGAGTTATATTCATATAAAGTCTATTACTGTATTAAAACTTATGTGAGCCCACCAGATAAAGCCCTGGAGCTGGAGCCACAGGATAGCAGAGGCCAGCCTTATTGCGTGTACATTGGGCCAGGCAGGGGGCTGTGCAGTTGGTCAGATGGGGACTTTGCATATTACCAGGCAAAGAGGTAGGGCAGAGTTGGACAGGCCTGAGCACAGAGAGAGCTTCTTGTAAACAGTGTGTACAGGTACCTAGAGCTCAACCAGTAAGCCCTGACTGCTGCTGCCTTGCAAGTATAGTCATTTCCTGCTCATGTGTCTCAGCCATGATAGCCCAGAGCCAACAATCCAGCAAGGCCTCTGCCTGGCCAGTAACCCCAGCATCTACAGCTGAAACAGAGGAACCAATGACAGACACTGCCCTGCATTAAGAATCAAAGGCTGCAGGGCCGCTGAACAAGTGAATGAAACCAGAAAAGAGGAGTCTCCTCAGGGACTGAGATACACCCTAGAGGCCTGTTCTTGGGGGTCTTTAAAAATCATTGTTGTTGTTGTTGTTATGTGCCAATGAGTTGAGTAACACTCATAATGATCCTATGAACAAATGACCTGAACCCTGTTCTATAACTATCATCGTTTCCCTATGTTCATAGAGTTTCCAAAGACGTGTTGTTTAGGAAGTGGATGTCAATCCTGCTTCCAAGCCTGTCTTAATCTGGAAGCTCTACCAAACACTGTCCACCATGGGTAACCGTTATGACATCTGACACACCAGTGGCACAGCTTTCAGCATCACAGCAAACCCAGGTTACCTCACTACAGAAACTGACAGACCAGTCCTGTACCACTAAGAAGAATGCCCTTCCCAAACTTAATTAACACCAGGACCCATGGCCCAGTCGACTTTTAAATACAAAGGCCCACCCACCAAGTCTTGATTGACTTAAACAAGAGGCCTCCAGCCCACAGAAGATTTACAGCTAACAATCAGCTGTAGGCTGGAAGCCTCTTGTTTAAGTCAATCAGGACCTAGTGGGTTGGTTGAGTCCTGACTAAGTATCCAGTTTTGAGGCTCATGTGTGAAGTGGTTGGATTCTGGAGGGTAGGTTCTCTTGTTTTAGTTGAAAGTTAATAGGGTGTAAACTCTTTGGTCAGATTTGGGTTTTTTTAAACCCCCCCCCAAAAAAAAAACCACAACACAAACCATTGGAAGTGGGGGAGGAAAAACCATTAGGGGAAACAATAAACAAAAATTGAATACTCAGAGCTGTCACAGTTGGTTCTGACTCAGCCACCTGCCCTCGGGTTTCCCAGGCTGTAAATTGTAAGGAGAGGAATCAGCCCGTCCTTCTCCCTCAGAGCGGCTATTGGACTGGAATCACCCAAATATGTGGCCTTTGGATTAGCAGCACAACTTGTTACACACCACCCACCAGAGCTCCCTGAGAAAACAAAAGAGAGCAGTTTTCCCTGAGAACAAACAAACAAAAACACCTTATGGGACCACAGATGTAAATGCAAGCACTTATTTTTTGAATGGACATTAAGCAACTCATAATCATAAAATCAGTCAATCTCTTTTATTTTCTTCTTGTATACATGTGCCTCCTTTGCCTTAGACTTCTAAAAACAAGGAAACAATCAGAAAAAAAGTCCCCATCAAATGACAACCAGTCTTCTGTAAAGTTTAGTATAACAAAATGTAAGTACTATAATCATGAATATGATATATATACTGTACACAAATATGATTTGTTATTGTTAGCTACTATCAAGGAGAGTATGACTCATAGTGACCCTTAAATAACAGATCTAAATCCTATCCTATCTTGTGTCATCATCATATCTAACACACTGGAGCAGAGTCAATCCATCTCATTGAGAGTCTTCCTTTCTTTTGCTGACCCTCCACATTTCCAAGCATGATGTCCTTTTCCAAGGAACAGTCTCTCCTAGCCACGTGACGAAAGAATGTAAGATGAAGTTTTGCCATTCTTGCCTCCAAGGGGCACCCTGGCTGCACTTTCTCCAAAACATAGCTGATCTTTGGGCAGTCCATGTGAAACTCAATACTCTTCTCCAACACAACTCAAAGGCTTCAATTCTTCTGTCATCTGTATTCATTGTCTCTTTATTCAAGATCTCAGATGCATAGCAAGTGATTGAAAAGATGATGACCTGAATCAGGTGTGCCTTATGAGAGGGAATGAAAATATCTTAAAAACAGAATGATTCAATACAGTATCTGTGGTGTGCTGCAGAGTGAGCGACTCGTGCTTCATGGGAAAGAGAAGAGGAGGAATTTACTTCATAAATCATACAGTCATAACAATTAAACTTCAAGGCTATATAGCTACATTGAGGACATGACTATTGATGTCCAATATTTTGAGAAAAAGGCAAAGCACAGTATTGAAAGGACAAACTGAAGTGTAAAAGTATGGGTACGTATGGGCAAAGACTAGAATGGAAAGGGCAGAAATAAAATTCGTTCCTATGCTAGATTAGATTGTTGTTGTGATAGTGTACCATCAAGTTGAATCCAACTCATAGATGATCCTCCAGTGTGTTCTGAGAGGCAGTTAATCACAAAGGAGTAGATTGCCCATGCTTTGCCCATGGAGCAGCTGGTGGATTCAAACCATGTAACTTTGACATTGCAGCAGAGTTTCTTACCACCAGGCCAACACATCTCCAGGTTAGATTAACATCTTTAAAACTGTTACAGTGGTATTTATACAATTAGTGAGACAAGTTAAGGTGAAATACAATAGAAGTAGCAAGGTTCTTCCTCTCAGAAAAAGAATTTCCCCAAAAGGTTTAAGATCATAATTTCTTACAGAGTGAATAGATTTTCAGTCTCAGATACAATGAACAAATGGATGTGAATAAACTAGAAGACCTTCTCTCAATCCCTAGCCAAAGTTGCTCTAGGTTTGCCTAACCCCACCACATCAATCTTTTATTTTAATTGCTTTAGTGACATTCTCCACATGATACATTTCTGGTTTTGTATACAATGACTTTTTTCCTAAAAAGCTTTAAGTGCTTGGCTACAGACTCTATTCGTTCGAATGCCTACCATAGATTTGACCTGCCATTGAAGATTCTTGACAGAAGAATGTAATTAAATATGGCCTGCTAAGATAGAGTTGGATTACTTAGTATTATTTTTACCAATTAACCTATCAAAAAGAGCTCTGATTTTATTAAGAGTAAGTAATTAAGTTGCTGAAAGTAATTAAATATAAAATAAATATATCTATTTTAAAAAAGATTTCTAATGTGTGTGAGGCATACCATTGAAGCATGCAGCGAAAAGCAAGGGTGTTGTAAATATCAGCAAAGTCTAAGCTCCAGAGTTTCACTCTGGCATCATTATACTGATGAGCAGCCTATGTCAAAGACACAAAAAAGCACTTCTTAATATGGCTTCATGTTAATTGCATGTTAATCTATTGCAATTCAATCATGTCCCTCCCATACCCAAACAGGAGAAGTCTGAACTGACACTGCTAGCCTGTGGATGGGAGCTCCAGCATTACAAAACTTCCACAAAAGGAGGCATTCTGGTGCCTCTTCTGCAGGAAAATCCTCTTTCTCCATCTAGTCATCAACATCAGTAGATGGGAGACTTGGGTAGGAAGCACTATGTCTTTATCCTAATGATAAGGATGCAAAACAAACAGTGTTTGCAAGTTTCATACATCTTAAGATTTCCCTGTGTTCCCAACTAGTGGCTGTAGAAATAGCCCTGCAGTTCCAAACACACAAACAATTATAAATATCCACAGGAATACTCTGTCCACCACCATGGCCACATACTTCCAATCATCTTCTACCTGAAATGCAAAAAGCCAAAGCAATATTTTAGAGTCAAAACCAAATTAAACACACTCTGTTTCATAAATTTATTTTTCAAGGAAGATTCCCCTGGACATCTTCTAATGCGATTGTTGTTTTGTTGTGTCTGACTTGTATCCGTTACATGGTACACATAAGAAATTTTGTTTTGGCCAAGAACAAAAACATCTTACACAGCTGGATATGAAATAAGCAGAAGATACAAATAATTCAGGAACCCATGGGTCACAGAGAACCTTTCTTGATCCAAGATGCTTTCAAGGAATAGCTGCTCAGATAGCGCTATTCTTGTGATATGCACAATGGGACATTTTTGTCTCTTGGTAAATTTAGGAAATGGGTTTGAGATAGGAGAGGAAAAAAGGTGCCACAATACAGGGTATTATGATTAAGGACATTCTTAACAAGAAGATACAGCTTTCCAAATTTCAAAGCTTTAAAAACCTTAAAAAAACCCCAAACAAACCCCAAAGCCCAAATCTCTTTAATAAACTAGAGTAATACAAAATACAACAACAACAACAACAAAACCCAGTAAACCTCTCTTTCTCTCTATTTGTGGAGAGTTGCTTGCATTTGTCTGTCTTTCTTGTCCTCAATGTCCAACCTTCTGTTAAAGTTCTGTGATGTGTCTCAAGAACCCTGTCTGGTGGTGTCTAATAACAACTCTCTCCTGGATTTTATGAAGATGGCACAGGAAGGTAAGTTCTTCTAGGCTTCCTTGTCCTTGATACATCTCTCCACCTCTGTGGCAGGCATTCACAACATCTTCCCCTGCACCCACAGGGTGACTCCCAGGTTTCACACTATTTCTTCACTGGAAGATAGGGATCATAGGAGTTGCACTATAAAGTTAAACTCAAATATCTGGTACAAAGTTTTAGATACTCTCAGCTAGTCACCCGTATGCTATGAAACTATGATAGGCTTGATTTTTCTAGAGTTCTTTAGGAACCAGGGACATGCTTCTGTATGGCTAGATTTTAGAAAGTGAGAAAAATGTCACCAGAGTTGATGTCACTTAGTGCAGATACTCCTTATATAACCCCTCTCAAGAGTGTGGCAGGACAGGAAAAAACCTCCAGTGGCTCTCCGACACCCCTGTAGATTGGTCTCCTTTCTCAGGACTGAGGAGCACCCCTCAGCTCACCTCTATGGCCCTCTGCAGCACCTTCCCTTTCCCTGCTAGCCAGAGTGTAGATCATCCTCTCTACTCAGTGCTGGTCTCTCAGCCTATCTGTTAACACTGTGAGTGGGGAGTGATGGCAGGGAGGGGCTGAGGATTGACCACAGTGGGTGATAAATGGCACCAAGCCTAGTGACTCCACTGTCTTAGCGGCCCCTCCCTGTATTAGTCTGGTTCGTCTGTTGTCACTGTCACTGGAGACCTCAGGTCATCTTGTTGTCACTCCTGACAGTATCAGGGAGTATAGAATGTACCCCTCCACCTCCCTCAGTGACGCCACTGGAAAATGTACTGAGTTAATGCTAAAAATAGTCTAGAGGCTCATTCAATCAACTCCCAAGTCCCTCTCAGTTAGAATGCCTGTGATCGGAGCTGCCAGAAGGCTCCCTCCCACCTTTTACTGTCTGCAACTCTTGCATCATTTCTCTTTCCTTCCTCTGTGGAGAAAGCTTTTTCCTTTCTACCCTTTTGTTTCTGGTGCAGCCATTCTTGGTTTTGTTAACCGAAGTTGTCTTTAATGTTTATTTTAACCAGATTCCAGTTGAGTTAAAATTTCTGGTGATGCAACATTGCACTAGTGCTGTATTTAATTCCACCCTACTCCTAGGTATGAACCAACACTCCACACAGAGCTGCATGGAAAGAGAGAGTTGGATCTTTAGAGTGACACTGCTTGCCAACGCTTGTAAATGGAACTCACAGTTAAAACCTGGCCTTGTCCGAAAAGCAGCCATAAGCCTGATAAAGACCAAGACCAGGCAAGCAGAGGGACAGGTGCTTACCTCCTTTGTTTCATTTTGGTTCTTCATGTTATCTGCAATGAACTGCACACTGTTAATCACATCTTCCACTTCGGGTGAGTGCTCTGGATTTTCAGCCATCCACTGTAAAGGCTGCCGACTTAACCTTCTCTTGCTGTTGGTGGTCGATGCCCGTGATTTATGGCAGTGGCAACACTCTTTAATATCAGGCTCTCTGCGGTTAGTGAACTTGGCGTTGGCTGGTTTACTGACAATGCTCTTCGGGGTTTTATCAGAACACGTCTCCTTCATCTTGTCCAGAGGCCTCCTCATCAGCAGGATCTGTGGCAACAGCTGAAGGAAAACTGACTTTACCCACTCGGGCATTGTGTGTGTGGTTGGAGTGCGATAGTGTATGTTCAACACAAAGACGGTCACCACGATGGACAACGTGACAAAGATCATGGTGAACAGCAGGTACTCACCCACCAGCGGGATCACAAGAGACGTGGACGGAATGGTCTCGGTGATGACCAGCAGAAACACAGTCAGAGAGAGCAGAACAGAAATGCACAGAGTCACTTTCTCACCACAGTCAGAAGGAAGATAGAAGACCAACACGGTTAGAAATGAAATAAAGAGACAGGGGATTATCAGATTAATAGTGTAAAACATTGGCAGTCTTCTAATGTAAAAAGAGTAGGTTATATCTGTGTAAATCTCTTCACAGCAGTTGTACTTTATGTCATGCTTGTAGCCTGAAGCATCAACAATTTCCCATTCACTGTTTTCCCAAAAATCATTCATATCCACTTTAGAGCCGATAATTAGAAGATCAATCTCAGCTTTGTCATATGTCCAGGAACCAAATTTCAGGGAACAATTTTGATGATCGAAAGGGAAGAAGGTGATATCCATGGGGCAGGAACTCTTGAAAATAGCCGGTGGAGTCCAGGTTATCATGCCATCGTATTTAAGAAGAGCTTTTGTTTTGCCTTCCACTTGGAAGTCACCGACGGCACTGTGAAGTGAAATAGACACCGTTAGCAATAATCCCTTTTCTGGGTCATCAAGCACCAGAGGCAGCTTTGGACAGACATGATGGTAGTCAGATGCCCGTACTTGTTATAGAGGACAATGTCAGGCTTCCAAATCTTATCAGCAGGTACACGAAGAGTCTCAATGCCATCGTATTCTGTTGGGTCCCATCGCAATTTATAATCATTCCATATCTAAAGGAAGCAGAAGTCATGTGAAAACTTTTTAGTAACTTTCTGCCAATGTTAATTTTACGATGATAGAATACTTGGGCTTTGTTTGGTCCTTAATTTTTTTTCCTTTTTTCTAGTTGTCTAGTGGATAAGATGTTGCATTGCCAACCCAAAAGCAAGTGGTTCAAATTCACCAGCTGCTCCACAAAGAAGATAGGACATCTCCTCCTGTGTGGTTTACAGACTCTGAAAACCCACTGGGGGCATCAAGTATGGGTCGATTCCAATTCAACAGCAATGAGAGGGAGGGAGAGAAAATGTTATTTGTACTTACTTGGTTGAATGTGAGAAAGTTTTAAAGGGTACATTGGTTTCTATAAAAAATTTGAGAAAGTAAAAGCATGGAGTATGAAAAGACAATAGTTGAGTTGATTTTGGAAAATATTTAATTAGATGATTAATTACCTATTGATTATTAATTAGTTGGCTAAGATGATGGGCTCAATTTCTATGCGCCATAGAATATTCAACCTGGAAACAAAGTCTGCTTTCTTAATAAAAATGAATTTAAATGTATAATGATGTGTTTGTTAGAGTCTGTGCAAAAACTTAAGATAGAAATGAAGAGGTGACATAATGGGTGGGGGAATGATTAGGAACAACCATTAGTGAGACTCTAAATCACTTTCTTTTTCAGTACTAGTTTTAATTAATATTTTTATAACTCACAACATTGTGTTTCATGTGTGTACATTGTTTTATATAATCTTTTCTTTATATAATATTTTGTTCATATATATTGAGGTGTTTCCCCCTTGCAATCATCTTACTAATAATAACATTCAAGAAAGCATGTAAGCCAGCTACTTCGTGCCTCATGCTGTAACCTCCTCCTTTTAGATAGCCAATTTCTGATTTGCCCAGCCTTAAAACTTACTTGCTCTTGAGCTGAGCTATTGACTTTCCTAGACCTGGTGTCATAAAGATGAAAGGTGTTAGAATTCAAATTATAGATAAAAAAAATAATATACTTCAGAGCAGAAATCAGATATGACTGAAATCTCTGTCAGAGAGATATTTGCTATCAGGTAATAATTTATACTGTATTACAAGCTGACACAATAACTGCAGTTATGGGCTTGAGCATGCCAAGATTGTGAACATGGCACCACCAGAGAGAGCAAGATTTCAGTATGCTTGTTGTTCACTGGGTCACTTTAAGTTGGAGTCAACAGCACTAAACAATTACAAGTTGATAATGGAAATGGGGGGTACTAGTGGTTGTTATCCATTAGACATTACTAAGGTGACACAGGAGTAACACAATTCAGAGAGAAAGACAAGTGGTGTAGGCACATACGTGACGCAGCCACAGATTGGTTTCCATGATTTGGTTTACTTCATCCTAAGAAAAAGAAAATATTTTTAGCTTCAAATGCACTTTCTCACAGAAAGATGTCTTAGCACAAGGATTACAACTAAAAAAGATCCCAATCTGAATTATTCATGCTAATGGAGGAAAGCTAGAAGCGTGAAAAGGCAATATATAAAAAGTATTTCATGTATAACCAGAAATAAGATTTTTCCATATCTGGTCCCAACCTTGATGATATTGAAAGGAAGCATTGTTTTTAAGGCTAGTCTAAGTCTCATTTCCTCCATTAATACCTTCCTCATCCTATAAATATTTCTGATTGCAAGAAATTATCAAAGGTAGAGAAAAGAGGGGTAAGAAAGAGGGAGGAGAAATAGTACCCTCTGAGAAGTTGGTAAGTATTCAAACTTGACTCACTGTTGTTTTCTTTCCCACTCCTTAAACACATCCCTCCTTAATTGTACCTCAGAGTTCTCTAGAATCTAAGTTTTGAGCTCATCTTCCCAAAGATCTATCTGCAGATGTTAACCTCAGCTGGTTTTTTGTTAGACTCTACCACTCACCCAACAATACATCTTTAACTTCCATTCAAACCTACACTGATTATTTCAACTCTTTGTTCCACATGTATTTATTGAGTTTCTCTTATGTACTCTATGTAGACTAGGGATAGAAGAGTAAAGAGGGTGACCCCTTAGTTGTCAGTTAGGGAGACAGAAAATTAATAGTAGATGTAGAGCAAAGATCTCTCCTGAAGTTCAGTGCTGTTAGTAATAGGATAATACTCATCCATCTGCAGGAAATACCCTTTGATGAGGTTATTTCACTTACACATCAACCACTAATGTGAAAGATTAAGACATTTAAGGTTTTTAACAACTTATGTAGTCTGAGATTGACCAAATATGAAATCAAGATGCTCTGATACTTACCAGTGATTGGAATGTGAAAGCTGTAAACAAACAAGAATCGGTAGTAGTTGGAAAATAAGGACTTGGTAATAGAAACTACGTGAAGGTCAAATATGTGTGAGCGTTTTCCAAGACTAATGACTAGCACATTGTAAATATAGGGATTTTTTTAACATAAAAACTGACTATGGGGGGAAAAAAAGTGACTATGCATCCCGTTGGATAGGATATACAGGAATCAAATAAACAATTGTTATATGCCATTGAGTCAACTACAACTTAAATCAACATCTGTGGGAAAATATAATGCAGAAATTCAATATCATCAGTCAGGAAAAGGCCAGGGCCAAAGGAAGGACAAACCATGAATTACTTCCATGCAATTACAAATAGGAGCTTAA
>NW_006399945.1:1478228-1479753 GCF_000299155.1 Elephantulus edwardii | reverse complement strand
AAAAAAAAAAAAATGTAAACAATTACACAGGAGACAAAGTACAACCTGAGTTATGTTCCTCTGCAATTTAGAGACCGTCTCCGCACTACAGTAGATTTTACTTATAAAACACTAACAACTGAAGAAGAGTTGTGGGATGACATCAAGGACATTATATGTGAAGAAAGTGAAAGGTCATGAGAAGAAGAAAAAAGAACAGAAAGGCCAAACTGAGGGACAGAAGAGGCTCTGAAACTTGCTTTTTTAGTGTAGAGATGCTAAAGTAAAGAGAAGAAATGGTGAAGTAAGAATGTGAATCATAATATTTTATGGATAGCATTGAGAAGAATGAGAATTCCAGAATACTTAATTGTGCTTATGTATAACTGATATATGGACCAAGAAGCAGTCTTTCACACAGAACAGAAAGAGACTACACAATTTAAAAATAGAAAAGTGTGCATTAGGGTTGTACTCTTTCACTACACCTATTCAACTTGACAGTACCTAACACAATAGCATTCAATACATACGCTGAGCAAATAATCCAAGAAGATGGACAATGTGATGGAACATACGTTTAGCAAGCAAGATGACACAACCTTGCTTGCTAAAATTTTGCTTTTAGTACTTGGAGCACTTACTGATATAAATCAAAGACTATAGCCTTCCGTAAGGATTCTATCTTAACAAATAGAAAACAAAAATTCTATGTTTGGATTAATGAGCAACATCATAACAAATAGATAAAAAATTAACATTGTCAAGGGGTTTATTTTACTTGGATCCACAATCAACACCCACAGAAGCAGTAGTTAAGAATCAACAGATGTAGTGTATTGTGTATTGGGAAAATCTGTTTCCAAAGACCTCTTTAAAGCGCTGCAGAGCAAAGGTGTCTCTCTAATGGTTAAAGTGCATCTTACTCAAGCCATGGTATATTCAATTGCTTCACATGCACGTGACCATTGAACAACGAATAAGGAAGATCAAAGCAGAATTGATGCTTTTTAATTGTGGTATTGGCAAAGCTATACCATGGACTGACAAAAGAAGGAAAACTGTCTTAGCGTAAGTATTGATAGAGTGTTCAGATAAAGTTCTCCTAAGTAGTAATGATAGTGAAACTTCATCTCATATGCTTGGACGTGTTAATAGGAGTGGTCAGTCCCTAGAGAAGGATATCATGCCTGGAAAGGTGGAGGGTCAGGAGAGGAGATGGATTGACAGTGACTGGAACAACAAGCTTAAAGACAGTAGAGATTGTGAAGATGGTAAAGAATTAGGCAAAGGTTTTTTCCAGAGAACATACATTCACGATGAATCAGAGCTAACTCAATGGCATATAAAAAACAATATCTAGTGAAAGAAAAAATTTTGGTTTTGTTTTATTTTGTTTATTTGTTTTAACCAATGTGAGTGTGTATTTGTGTGTATATACTGTCTATGTGTGTATAGTCACACAGTTCAAGGCCACCACTGCTCCATGGGGAAAGAATGACCAGTCTCCTCCCATGCAATTAACTGCCTCTAAAAACCTGCCAGA
>NW_006399945.1:1469717-1478128 GCF_000299155.1 Elephantulus edwardii | reverse complement strand
TATATATAGTCTGCTAGAGGGTGTGACTTTGGAATCCTGCAGGGCCCTCAGGCCCGCAGCCCTCAGGCCAAATTTATTAATTTTCAAATGAATATTTTTTTAAAATGACACAGCAATCGATTGTCTATTTGCTGTACTGAACAACTTGGAGTTGTTGTAATGCTGAACACTGTTCCAGAGTCTTATTAAATACCATAATGGTTACCCATTACATACAATGTTTGGATGAGCTTCCAGATTGATTCATTCTGGGAAGCAGGAGTGGCATCCACTTCCTAAACTAGATGCCTCTGAAAATTCTACAAACTCTCTAAACTCTATAATTGTACAGAAATGATGTTAGTTATAGAACAGAGTTCAGGTCATTTGTGCAAAGCTTACTCTGAGTCATATTCGACTTGATGACACTTAAACACTGCTAATTGAGACTAGTGCTGTTATATTTGGAGGAATACTCTTCCACTTTGTACGTCACTCTTTGTCAATGTACTGTATGAAGTAACCTGGGCTTGCTGTGATGCTGAACCTTGTGCCATTGTGATATAAAATACCATAATGGTTTCCCAATGTGGACAGTGTTTGGCGGAGCTCCCAGTTGTAAAACAGGTTTAGAAGCAGGAGTGGCATCCACTTCCTAAACCACGTGCCTCTGGAAATTCTATTAACTTGGAGAAACGACAATAATTATGCAAAGGCATAACTATTTTTGTTAACTATCTTGTTGCATAACTATTTTGTCTCTTGTTTATAGAGTCCCTATGAGTCGTGCTTAACTCAACAGCCATCAACAACATCCTATGTATACACACACACACACACACACAGTATACACACAGTCTTGACTGGAAACTAGAGGACTACCAGCTGAGACTTTAGAGTTGACATATGTCATTCATGAAGTACTTTCCAATGACGATTGACTCCACCTTCTTGAGGTTTGTGTTGTACCATTACCCACTGTGGTGGTGGTGGTTGTTGTGTACCGTAGAGTCAACCCATAAATGATCATCCAGTAAGTTTTCAGAGGCAATTAAGCGCACAGGAGGAGGCTGTCCATCCTTCTCCCATAGAGCAGCTGGTGGATTCAAACCACATGCACTCAGGGTTGCAACTCAGCTTCTTGCCACTAGGTTACCACTGCTCCTTACCCACTGTGGTAGACCCACAGCTATCCCATGCTCCACAATAGCCAACCTGAGTGGGCCACAATAATAGTATGTCCCACAGGAAAAGCTAGACTGAGATTAGGGTAAACGTGGTCACTGGAAGCACGGACTGGAGAAACTTGGGCGACTCCTAACTGAAGTCTAATTGGAGAAACATGACAGAGCTTGACAAAAGAAAAAAGCCAGACCCTGACTAGAAAAACATGGTAGAACATGACTAGAGAAATACAGTAAAGCTTAACTGGAAACACAGCAGAGTTTTTTGTTGTTGTTGTTTTTGTTTTTAGAGCTATGGTGGGTCCTGACTATAGAACCGTGATAGACAATGACTAGAGAAACATGGTAGAACTTGACTGGGGAAATAGGGTGGAGCAAAAATAGCATAGAGCTTGACTAGAGAAACGTTGAGTCTGACTTCACATCTGTATATAAGTACTTTCTCCAAGTATGCCTACAGAAGCTATCACCAGTTTACCTGTCAACAAAGTCTGAGAGGGAAGACTCTTTCACCATTTATGGGGTGAGGTTTAGCAAGGAAATGAAGAAGGGGCAACCTTCTTGTGTACCCTACTATCTCAGGAGCTCCCTCTAAAGAGATGCTTCAGACTTGTCTTCCTGAGTTTGCTCATTTCTGGAATTTTCTCTCAAACCTGAGCTCAGCATGAAGTTAAGACCCTTGCTCTATATCAGACCACCAAACCCACTATCTCTTCACCAGTTATCTAGGAAGTGAGAATTACACAAAAGAAAGTCTAATCCTAATTGTCCTTGAACATGATAACAACAAATGAAAATAAAATCTCTGCATTTATTTTTTATGGGTAGATGAAAGGAAGTGATTTTTTTTCTTAGAAACAATTCTTTTTTCTTACAAAGCAATTCTATTACTATGCAACAAAAGGAGCTAGAAAAGTCTGCAATTAAATCAGTTCCACATTTTTAAGTTGGATGCCCTTGAGAAAGTTACTTAACTGTGTTTCTGCTATTTTTTGCAGCCATAAATACTGATAATGACTGTATTATACACACACACACACACACACACACACACACTCTGCCTTCACCTCTGTTTCATACACTATTTCTGAAAAATGGTCCCAGAAAATTACTGCTTAAATATGACCAATAGCAGTATCATTGAGGACAATGTTCCCTCCCAACAGGACTACTCTGAGGGAGCCAGTATCCATGTAGATTTTTATTTGCTGTTATTTCTTCTAAGTTCTCTTATTTACTACAGGAAAGGGGAAAGTAACACTGTTTG
This sequence comes from Elephantulus edwardii, assembly GCF_000299155.1. NCBI lineage: Eukaryota > Metazoa > Chordata > Mammalia > Macroscelidea > Macroscelididae > Elephantulus > Elephantulus edwardii. The sequence goes on along the minus strand of NW_006399945.1, from coordinate 1,475,698 downwards.
AGAATTGCTCTGGTCCCCAAATTCTGAGGAGATATAGCATTCTGGGTCCTTCCAAAGACACACTTACCACATTGGCCAGCTGTGTGATGGCCACTTCAAAATACACTGTCACAGGATCAGACACATTTTCCACGGGCCTGATGAACTGGTTATAGTGAGAGAATAGTTTGTGGAAGAGTTGCTCCTCAGAAGCACAGCACACAGAGCCTGCATGGGTCAAACAGAGGAAAGAGTTAAAGAAACTGAGACATGTGGCCAGGCCAGGTAATCCTCAATTTTCAGTGAGTCGAGAAGTGCGGTGTCCAGACTAATAGAGTCAAAATAGGCTAAGTCAGGAAAAAATGAGGAGAGGACAGAAAGAGGGAAAAATGTTAGGAAGGTTATCCACGAAGGGGGGAAAAAGCAAAAAATGAATGTTAAGGGTAAAGATCAAATAAAGCAGCCAGAACCAGACTGTCCCAAAAGCAATGTCATGTGACCAGTGACTTCAAAAACAACAAATTGGAGTAGGAATCACCCACTAACTTTTTAACTTGCCAAGCCATCATCCCATTAGCCTAGACTCAAGCCCTACAATGCACCCAAATGAGGAAGGGAGCCAGCTATACTAACTTGTGAGCCTAGTGACACGGGGTCTTCCCCAATCCTTTCTTTTTGGAGAGCTCTGAATACCAGAAGAATGCATCGTTGTGCTTTATTGACTATGCAAAAGCATTTGGCTCTGTGAGTCATAAGAAATTATGACTAAGAATGGGATTCCAGAGCACTTAACTGTGGCTCAGATTAAGACCTAGACCTAGACCAAGAGGCTCTTGTGTGAACAGATCAAGGTAACACTGCATGGTTTAAAACTAGGAAAGATGTGAGTCAGGATTGTATCCTTTCTCCATACTTATTTAATCTGTTTGCTAAGCGAATTGCTCAAGGAGCTAGACTCGATGCAGAAGAAGGTGGTATCAGGATCGGAGGAAGACTCATCTATAACCTTCATTATGCAAACAACACAACCTTGGTTTGTCAAAAGTGAGAAAGATTTCAAACACTTTCTGCAGACGGTTAAACACTGCAGCCTTCAATATTGATTGCATCTCAATGTCAACAAAACAAAAATCTTCACAACTGGAAAAATAGGCAACAATTATGGTAGATGGAGAAAGGATTGAGACTGTCAACGACTTCATCGTATTTGGAGCCACAGTTAGTTCACTTGAAACCTGCAGTCAGGAGGTCAGGAGATGTATTGCATTGGGAAAGTCTGTAGTCAGGGATCTCTCCAAATTTATTGAGGAGTAATGATGTCAGTTTGAAGACTAAGGAGCAACTGATTCAAGCCATAATCTTTTCAGTCATTTGCTAAGCATCTAAGAGCTGGATAATGACTAAGGATGATAGAAGAATTAATGCCTTTGAACTTTGGTATTGGATAAGAGTATTGAATATTCCATGGACTGCCAAAAGAACAAACAGATATGTCTTGGAGAAAGTGCAGCCAGAGTGCTCCTTGGAGGCAAAGATGATGAAGCTTTATCTCAGACACTTTGGGCATGTTGCTAGAAGAGGTTATTCCTTGGAGAGGGACATCATGCTTGGGGATTTGGAGGGACAGTGAAGGGAAGGAAGATCCTCAACTAGGTGGGTTGACACAATGACTATGAGCTTGAGTGTCAGAGATTGTGAGGATGGCTCAGGACAGGACAGGGCTCAGACCTGTTGTTTGTTGCTTGTCGTTATGAGTTGTACTTGACCTAAAGGCAACTTTCAATGAAGGGTTACCCATTTCTCTCTTTGAACAGTATCTTTTTTTAATAAAACTACCTTTACTTTCACCTTCACTCTTGTCTCCTCCCTTTTCCTCTAGGTTGTGTGCTCTAACAGAGGCTCCGCTCATGTCAGGACTACTCTTTGTACATGAAAAATAGTTCCATTAAAATTGTACACCGTGCTGCTTCTGTAGCTCACGCCATGTCCTCTCTAGTCTCTCTCATTTGCCTTAATTCTTTAGATGAGTAAGGAGGACCAAAGCCAGGGCATTAATGACATATTGTAATATTTGGTTGCTGAAACATGGGAATTTATTCTCTGATTAGGTGGGTGAGGAGAACCAAACCAGACCAACACCAGGGGATTCAGCCACTACCAGCCTTCCTGTTGGTTGGCATTCTTTTTGTTAGCATTCCAACCTGTTTCCATTCTTTGTCTGGGCACGAAGGATTGAAACCAGGGTAATAAGACCACTTGTGAACCCCTTTTCCAGTGCTTTGTGTTTTTACCTGCCCCTCCCCTTGGGCCCATTTCTCCTTACCTCTCCGAGCTGCAGCTGCTCACCTTTAAGCTAGTGTAATAATCAGATACCATGTTAAGAGTCCTTCTAAAAGTCAAATGCACCACCAGGGTAAAGGGATAGAACCAAGGCTTGGAATTTTTTATAATGTTCCTAGATGTAACTGTTGACTGAACAGAAGTTTTATGACAAACTAGAAGTTTCGTCATATTTGTAGAAAAGTCTCACCTTTTCTCATCTACTACACTCATCTGACTGACTGCTCATTCTAAAATCAGCAAGGTGTTTAGCTGGGGAATCTTCTCAAATAAAATTTAAATGACTAGCAATTTCATTAAAGTCTTAGCAAGTAATCCTCTTTTTACACATCAATGTTGAAATGTAATTAATTTGAAAAATCATGAGGATGTAAGGTCTCATAAAATAAATTTATTCAAAATATTATGTAAGAAATTTAAAAATTGTTAAAGAATAGCATTTTCAACTTTGTATTTTAGACAGCATTTCAAAGCATACTGGCTCTTTGTACTTTTTCAGGAATGTTTTAAAAGGAAATAATTTATTTTCCTCTGACCTAATTCATCTTTGTTAACACCCCCCTCTACAATCTCCTTATAGAATTCACACTTGACAACTGAAATGATATTCTATACATTTCCCAAGGAAATTTACGTCTTGAGGGTGGGGAGGGTGGAAATAAAGAGCTTGTCAGGTTCAACAAGTAAAAATTTTAAAAAGGATTGCTTTTTTGCTAAATAAAAATATCTGGTTGACAAGTACACTTGGAAACAGTAGGATTTTAGTAGAAAAGTTATTTTATATATAAAATAGTATCTTACCCTTACCGTTAACAATGATACAATCTTTTCAGACGAAAGAAATTGGATAAAAAAATTGAAGCTAGCACATTATTTTTTACTTGAAATAGCTTAGAAAAATCCTCCCCAATCCCTCATTTTTCTTACAAAACAAGTTCCCTGCAAACCTAACAACACACAGAAATTGTTGAGCAGATCCTTTTTTAAGTCTTCACTTTGAAAATGAATTCTCTTTCTCTTAGGGTACACTTCACAGGAATAATAGAGCATGTTCCCTGAAACAAGGATGATTACCTTTAAGTTGAAATGTTTATAGATTGAGTAATAGTGACAGCTATCAAATAAAACATGGGTTTGGGGGGGAAATGAAACACAACTACACACACAAGTTGAATGCATACAAAACAGAGACAAAGAGTAAATGACAATGTTTTTATTATTATTATTTAAACGAAAATAAAGCACAGTCTATGCTATGTTTTTCTACCCTCGCTCCTTAAAGAAACAAATCTCATCTTTTGACTTAAATCTAATTAATAAAAATCAGACAGATTTGCTAGCAGTTACAACAGTGGTGGTTCCTATACTTCACATATTTACCCACAGATTACCTCCTATCTGCTCATTCAAGCTCAATTCAAAGAGCATACACATACAACTGAAAAGGAAATATGAGATATAATAGAAATAAAACCTACCTTTAAAGAAAGACATGAACATGCACAACCAGAGACACACACCAAAGTGAAGGGCTCCCTCACCCTTGCTGGCGAGCATGATTACAACACTCTCTGACTTCTTTTTCTAGGCAAAGGAGTGTGGCAAACAAAGAGCTGTCAGACAGTTACACGCATCAGATCTTTAAATCATCAGAGTCTCTCTGCAATCCATTTGTGTCTTCTCAGAAATAAAAGCATTCACAAGACATACTCAGTTGTTCTAGCACCAGAGACTGAGGCAGACATAAAAGGGCAAAGGAAAAGGGACTCAATCTGATGTCAGATGAGTCATCATGTCTCCTGTCACCTTAGATCTCTTTTCGTGCAAGAGTGATGGAGCAAAGCAGCAAAGGGCCAAGAGACAGGAAGGACTGAGAGAGGATGGAAAGCATTTCCATGGCTTCACAGATATTTCTGCAGCCCAGATCGCACCACAATCCTTAGATGAATACACACAACTGTAAGTGAGACATATGTTGTGCGCCCTTCCCATTTCCTAGTGACCCCATGTGACAGAGCAGAGCTATTTTGCAGGGGTTTTCAGACTGTAAACTTTACAGAAGCAGATCACCAGGACTTTTCTCCAGTGGAGCCGATGGTGGGTTTGAACCACTGACCTTTCAGTTAGCAGTCAAATGTCTAATAACTATGGTACCACCACAGTTCCCTAAGTAAGGCATATCGAACTTAGTCTGAACTGACTCATAGCTGACTTTTTAGTAGATTTTCAGGAGCTACAAACCACACTGAAAGAAAGTGTCCATCTTTCTACCATGGAGCCACTGGTGGATTTTAATTGCCTGCCTCTGGATTGACAGAACAACTCACTTATTAAGCCACCAGAGTTCCCTTTAAGTAAGGCCTATACCAGGTCTCAATGAGTGTATTCTGATTTATATTTCTAGTTCATGTCAAGGCTTAGCCAGAAAATTCTATTTTTTAAAAAATAAAAATTTAAAATATACCTCCACTTTTTCTCTTAAGAAGCACAATTTAGACATTAAAATGAATTTGGGTTTTGCTGACTTCTCAGGATCTAGTGCCTTGTCTTTTTAGTGTCAATCATCAGCATCCAGGACCAAAGGCCTAGATGAAGGAGAATGAGAGGGATGGGTACTGGACTGGGCATATTTATGTGTGCTTAAATGTCCTTTCCATCAACTGATTTCCTTATCATTTTCCTCTTTAAATTTAGCATCAATAGGATTCCAATTAACTGAGCCATCTGATTGCATCTTACTGTTAAAGAGTTGAATCCAAAGATGTTCTCAGGGCCTCCCATTCAAACATTCTGCAGTATGATTTGAAAATGTACAGAGTTGTATTGCACAACTTCTCTCAAGATTCCATTTGCCTCAGATTTCTAGAGGGAATGAAAGAGGAACTAATATTTATTTAGCATCAATCTTAGTCTAGGGAGCTAAAGAGAGACCAGTGGTAGGTTTGGAGTAGAATTTTCACCTTCCACGCAGGAAAAGGGGAGGATCAGTGAAAGAGAGAAAGATCTTAAATAAGATCTGATTGCAACAATGGGCTTGAGCATGAGAGATGATGTTAGGTCAAGGTTTCATTCTGTTGTTTACAGGGTCAAGATAGGTCATTGTAGACTGTATGCACCTAACAAAAACAACAACAAAATGTGGGAGACCTCAGCTCAATTCCCAGGCAATGTACCTCCCATGTGTTAATGGAAGCATGTGTGTTGTTATGATGCTGTCAACTGAGGATCCAAACTAGAAGACTCAGTCATTTACTTCCAAAAATCAACCAGTGAAACAGTACGGATCACAATAATTTGGTCCATGACAAATTATGGAGACAACACAGAGCAAGAAAGCATTTTGTTTCATTAAGTCAGGAAACAGCTAATAACAAGAAAACTTAGAACACTTTAGTAAAGATGATCCTCATGTTCACCTCTTAGCAGATGAGGTTTTGTCCGGGCTGATGTGCCTTACAGTGTTTAGAGAGAATTTAGGGTGTTCTATACAACACTGGAATCTGTAATGGATAAAATGCTGCCTCATACCTTACAATAGACTGAGATGCCTAATTTTTTTTTCTATAATTATATTTTATTAATTTTCATACACATTTACAGAGATTTTGGGCTTCCACTCATTCATTGTTGCACTATTCTCTCTACCCTCCTCCCAGTTTGTT
>NW_006399945.1:1458183-1468117 GCF_000299155.1 Elephantulus edwardii | reverse complement strand
TTCACTGATTTCATCTCCTTGTCAAAGATCAGTTGACCATAGATAGATGGGTTGATCTCTGGATTCTCAATTCGATTCCATTGATCTATGTGTCTGAGATGCCTAATTTTTAAGGTCCAACTCAAGTCAATTTTTCTTTCAAGAACCAACACCAAATAGTTTCCTTTGCTCACACTTGGTTGGCTTGTCCCTCATACACTCCACTATACCAAACACATCACAGTCTTTGAAGAAAATTACTGGTTTGCATTTCTTGATTTATCCCACACCTAACAGTTTCCTTCAAGAGAGAGCTACGTTGTCCTACTGGAAAGGAAGCTATGCTACCAAGTCAAAGGTGGGTGATTTTCATCTGTGGCCCTTGGCCAGGCTCAAAGTGTTTTCCTGTGAAACATTCTTCTAGGTGGTATAGCACTGGTCTGTGCGTTGCTGTACAGAGGTAACTCGTAGTTGCTATGATGCTGAAGCCTGTGACAGTGATGTGCCAATCGTGGTAATGGGAACCCATGGTGGACAGTGTTGGCTGCAGCTTCCCAATTAAATCAAGCCTGGAAGCAGGAGCGGCATCCACTTCTGAAATGGCTTGCCTCCAGAAACTCTATGTACGAACAGTGCTCAGGCCGTTCGTTCATAGGGTCACTATGAGTCGTCTATGAAAGGAAACAACAGTTTCCTTCAGCCCATCTGTCCTGAGGAGGGATCTTCAGAATACAGCAACAACTAGCTTTCTCCCAGGAGCACCCCAAATCTGTCCCTTCAAGAGAGAGAAGTGGGAGGGCAGGATAATCTTGTGAGAAGTGGAGCCTGCAGAGAAAATAGCATAGACTTTGAAGTTAGACCTGAAATTGAATTTTGACCTTGACATTTAACTGTGTTAGACAGGTGATGTAAGCCCATAGAGCATCATGCCCATGAGACAAAAAAAAAACAAAAAACACAAAACCAAAAAACAAAAAAACACCCAACCTAAAACTAAAACCATGGTTAAACTTAATAGCATAATTTCCTCTCTACCTATTCAATTTTACATGTAATTATTTTTTTTTTGCTCACTTTCTTGTCACTACAAACAAGTAACATAATTAAATATTTCTCAGGGACTAAAACAGGTAGAAAGGAGGGCCCTTGTGGCGTAATGGGCAATCTCTCCCTGCAATTTGCAGCTTTTCCAAAACCTCATGGAGGGTTAGCTATGAGTTGGTACTGATTTAACAGCCATGAGAAATGAGAAAATTTGTAGAAAAGGTTTCCTTTCAAATGCATATATAGGAAATATATTTTCTTTTTCAGAGAAAATATTTAAGAGTTTTATAACTGAATAACAGCTTTGTATCTTAATTCAAATTCTCTCTTGGAAATTTTCAACATAGAAGTTATAAGCAAGCAAAACAACTGTGAGATATCATCTCACCCCAGTAACAATAGCAAAGTTCAACAGAGCAGCAAACAGCAAATGCTGGCGAGGTTGTGGTGAGATTGGAACCCTTATTCACTATGGGTTGTTTTTGTTGTTGTTATGTGCCATCGAGTCGTTTGCGACTCGTAGCGACCTTATGTACAACAGCCCTAAACCCTGCTCTATCCTGTGCCAATCACATTGCCTCTGACACACCCATCCCGATTACCCCAGTCACTGAATCAATCCACCTTATAGAGGGTCTTCCCCTCCTATGCTGTCCCTCTACCCTACACAGCATAATGTCCCTCTCCAAAGACCTGTCTCTCCTTGCAACATGTCCAAAGTATGTCAGACGAAGCCCCAGAATCTTTGCCTCCAAGGAGTATCCTCGTTTAACCCTCTCTAGGATGAATCTGTTTGTTTTCTTGGCAGTCCATTCAATACTCTTCTCCAGCACCCCAGCTCAAAAGCATCAATTCTCCTTCTGTCCCCCCTAGTCATTGTCCAGCTCTCTGATGCATATCAAGTGATTGCAAAGACCATGGCCTGTATCAGGGGCACTTTCGTCTCCAAAGAGACACCGTTGCTCTTGAGTACTTTAGAGAGGTCCCTAACCGCAGACTTTCCCATCGCAATACGTTTTTTTATTTCCTGGCTGCTGGTGCCAAGAGTGTTGACTGTGGAGCAGAGCAAACTGAAGCTGTGAACAATCTCAATCTCTTTGCCATCCATCCTGATGCTACCAATTGGTCCAGTGGTGAGAATCTTTGCCTTCTTGACATTGATCCTCAGTCCGTACTGAAGACTGCAGTCCTTGACCCTCTGCAGTAAGTGCACGAGGTCCTCCTCAGTTTCAGCGAGCAAAGTTGTGTCATCTGCATAACGCAGATGGATGAGTCTTCCACCAATCCTGATGCCACAATTCTCCTCATAGAGCCCAGCCTCTCGGATAATCTGCTCTGCATACATGTTGAAAAGGTATGGAGACAGGACGCATCCCTGGTGCACACCCTTCCCAATTTTGAACCATGCAGTGTTGCCCTGCTCTGTTCTGACGACTGCCTCTTGGTCCAAGTATAGGTTTCGCATTAACACGATTAAATGTTCTGGGATTCCCATTCTTCTCAAAGTCAGCCACAGTTTGTTATGGGTAGGAGTGTAAAATGGTACAACCACTCAAACAGAAATGCTATTTGATCCAGGAACTGTACTACTGGGAATATACCCTATAGAAATCAGAACTGCAACCCAAACAAATATATGTACAACCATGTTTATTTCCCCATTGTCAGAAAAGAGGGCAGAAATAATGAACACTGTATTGAAACAGATGAGGGGAAGAATCGTCTCAATGTTCAATAAAATTAATTTTTTTAAAAAAAGGCAGAGGGCATGAATAGACACACTTCACCAAGGGATATTCAAGTAGTCAACAAACACATGAATAATTATTTGGCATGATCTGTAGTCAATCTGTAGTCAGAGAAATGCAAATAACAATGGCAATGACATGTCCTCTCATTAACGAAAAATGACAATGATATAAAGAACCAGAAAAAAAATATAAGTGCCTGTTAGCAGATTAATGGATAAACAAAATGTGATAGGTACATACAACACTAGAGAGAGCTATGTTGGCCTAGTGGACAGAAAGTTATGCCACCAAGCCCAAGGTGGGTGATTTTAATCTGCAGCACTCAGGCCTGGTTTAAATTGCTTTTTGTCAAACATTTTTCTAAGTGGTATTGCACTGATCTGTGCACTGCTGTACAGAGGTCACTTGTGGTTGCTGTGATGCTAAACACTGTGACAATCAGATGCCAAATGCGATAATGGTTACCCATGGTGGACAGTGTTTGGTGGAGCTTCCCGATTAAAACAAGCTTGCAAGCAGGTGTGGCATCCACTTCCTAAATGGCTTGCCTCCAGAAACTCTATGAACAGTGCTCAGGTCTTTCGTTCATAGGGTCGCTATGAATTGTCTATGACTCAACAACACTTAACAACTCAAGAACAACAACAACATATAACACATACAATAGAATAGTGTATAGTTATGTTGAGTGAAATAAGTACTATAAAAAGAACAAGATAGCCATGTTTAACCTTTATTGACTTCACAGTGAGATACTGTCCCTATCAACAACATCAGTAACACAAAACCAATTCCCATGAGGTCAGACATGTCCCCCCACACTGCCATACCTCTTTCTAGACTTCTCAAAACCAATTTTACTACTTTGCTGGATCCAAAAATCTCATCTGAGAGCTCACAGACCATGCAGAAACATACTGGGGAAGTAAAAATGTTATAATCTAAATTAATAACAGAATAAAGTCAAGACAAATCTTGAGATGTACAAACAGGCACTCCAGTCTTGCATCTTCATGCCAATGGTTTCTTAGTTCTCAGTCCTCCCAATATTTGCTCCCCTACCACCACCTACACAACCCTTGCCAATTGTCCAACAAAGTTCTCTCTCCTGCCAATATTGGCTCACCTCCCCCACCTCTGAAGGTCCCATCTCACAACAAGTCTCCAGTTCAGGCCATAGGTGTTGCCACCACAGGTATAGCTGGAACAAGAAGGGTATCCTACAGTCTCTTATTTCCTCTTCAGTGGTGCCAGAAGATCTATCTGTCTGTCTCTTGTTGCTGTCTTGCTCAATTTAATGGTGAAACTAGCCAATCCACTTATAGATTGTTGAGACTCACCAATCGCCTTGTGGAATAGTAGATAGCCAACCCCTTGTGGATAGGTTAACATGCCCCATTTGTATTCCTGCTCATCTTCATAACAAAGTCAAATGGCTAGTAAAAGTTAGATTGAAAGATAAACCCCACAAGTCCAAAATGAAAAGTAGAATAATCTGACTTTTACAAAAAGACAAAAATAGGTAAAGGAAAATAAATCAATATTCTTTGGTAGTCTAGGATAGGGAAGAGCAAGGAGGAAGGATCCCCTCTATAGAAAATAGACACTTGTTTTGGTAATGAGAAAAAAAAAACACCTAAGGTCAGTGAAGTTGAGCACAACATAATCAAGGTAAAGAAAACACTGAATAATATACAAGTATAAGGGACTTTATTGGTAAATGCTATGACATGAACAAAGATTCTCACCACTAGGCCAATAGGCAGCATTGGAGAAGAGATTGAGTTTGTTAACAACTTCAGCTTTCTTGGCTCCACAATGGACACTCTTAGTATGAGCAGCCAGGAAACCAAAACCAAATTCTATTTGAAAATCTGCTGTCAGAGATCTCTCCAGATTTCTAAAGAGCAATGATGTCAGTCTGAAGACTCAGGTGTGCCTGATCCAGGCCACGGTCTTCACAATTACTTGCTATGGGTCAGAGAGCTGGACAATGACCAGGGATGATAGAAAAAGAATTAATACCTTTGAGTTGTGGTGCTGGAGAAGAGTATTGAATAGATTATGGATTGCTAAGAGAACAAACAGGTCTCCTAGAGAGGGTGAAACCAGGCTACTCCTTGGAGGCAAGGATTTTAAAGCTCTGTCTCACATACTTTGGGCATGTTGCCAGGACTTTGGAGAAGGACATCATACTTGGAAAGGTGGAGGGATAGTGCAAGAGAAAAAGACCCTGGATGAAATGGATTGACTTAGTGACTAGGGTACTGGGGGTACGAGACAATGAAACTGGCTCAAAATAGATAAGTGTTCAGAGCTGTTGTAGGTCATTATGAGTCACAAGTGACTCAACGGCACATAACAACATATTACTGACAACAGTAACAATGATTAAAATAAGTGACTGGTTAAGAGAACTCTGGTGGTCTAGTGGCAGGAAGCTGCGCTGTAATTCCAGAGGTGCACAGTTCAAACCTACCAGATGCTCTGTTGGAGTAGGAGGGACAATCTCCTCCGGTACCAGTCAACTCTGATTTGACGGTACACACACAAAAATAATAAAATAAAAAAATTTTAAAAACATTTTAAGAAGTGACTGGTTATATAGCTATGTATGCATATACAGGAAGGTATATGTGTATCTATGTTAGCTTTGTCTAGACCATGAATCTGATGAAAACTACTGACCCAATCCCCTATATGCATTCACAAAAAAAATCACATATCATTTCTGGAGTTGCACAGACCAAAAGAGAGCAACCATAACTGGTTTTTAGATTTTTTTCCAACTTTCTACCCCTATTCTTAACCCTTTATAGAACTAATGTTTTAGGATATTGGTAGATTTCATAGAACAATTAAGCATTGGATTTTGGGGGGGGGGTTGTAATTTTAATCCATTGAAAATAATTTCAGTGTCAAGGTTTTGTTGGAGCAAATTATTATTATTATTATATTATTTAATTAAAATTTGAGCTATTAAAATTATTGTCCCTTGAAAAATTTTCTAAACTAAATCTATTGGCCCATTATTTTCTCCAAATAAGAGAGACTATTTGATACCATTATAGAAATATGTTACATCTTGTTAAAGTTGGAGGGTTTGAGGCATAGAAACTGCACGAATGAACATTTTGCTGCCCTTTCTCCAACTGTCAGTTCTCTTTAAACTCAAAATAAAAAGTCTTTTTAGTCGTCCCTAAAGAAATATAAAGGCGATAACCCTTTGGACATGTATTATTTATAAATCCCCTGCAGCAAAAACATCATCAATAATTTAATAATTCCATATGCTTGTGCTTTTTTTTCTTTTTAAAATAATCACTCTCATTAAGGCTGACATGTTTAATGTCCCCAATCAGTAGTTCTATACATCCTTTTCACTTGACATTTCCTTAGAGGCAGGGGTTGGGGAGATCACAGTAATAGGGTAAGGATTCAAACATAATTATAGTTTGGGACCACAAAAAAAAAGTTTCATAAATATCTCATCAAAAGAGGGGCTCAAATTAACTTCACAGTGTCTCTGTTTTGTCTACTTCATTTTTAAGATAAAAAGTGACCCTGAGGAATTGGGCTGGAATAAAACCCTTAAAGACAAGACTATGTTGAAATTGTACAATAATACTAATAATCATAGCACTTGTCCATTTACTATATTGCTTTCACCACACTAAACCCTTTATCCTGACGTTAGGCGTAAAATGATATTTTACTGTTGTTGCGAATGTACATGTTTGTTTTGTTGTTGTTATGTGCTGTCGAGTCCCTTGCGACTCATAGCGACCTACAGCAGCCCTAAACTCTGCTCTGTCTTGTGCCAATCACACTGTCGATGACACACCCATCCGACTACCCCAGTCACTGAATCAATCCACCTCCTAGAGGGCCTTCCCCTCCTGTGCTGTCCCTCCACCCTTCCAAGCATGATGTCCCTCTCCAAGGACCGGTCCCTCCTTACAACATGTCCAAAGTATGTTAGACAGAGCTTCAGTATCCTTGCCTCCAGGGACCCTCCCGGTTTAACCCTCTGCAGGATGAATCTGTTTGTTTTCCTAGCAGTCCATGGTACCCTCAATACTCTTCTCCAGAACCACAGCTCAAAGGCATCAATTCTCCTATCCTCCTTAGTCATTGTCCAACTCTCTGATGCATAACAAGTGATAGCAAAGACCGTGGCCTGTATCAGATGCATAGGAAAACATGAATCAGTTCGACAGTTCTAACATGTACAATTTGGTGACATGGATTTCATTAAGTTTCCCAACTATTCTCATCTTTCTTTTCTACATGGTTCCTTCCTCATTAACATAAACTCACTCTTCCCTAGGGTTCCTATCTCATCTAGGAGCTAGAACAGGGAAATTAAGCACATATTGTCTAATTAACTGGCATGAGATAAAACCTCTAAATCTAGAAACCAAATTGGTTTTACATAAGCATCCTCAGCAGCAACACTTTGTTGTTGTAGTTACAAATATTATTTTTTTATTTAAATGCCATTCTGATTTATTTACAAAGTTTGAATACATTGCTTTTCACAAAAGATCCTTCCCATTTCCTTCACCCCATCCAAACATTGAATAGTGTAACTCTATGATTAACACCCCACACCCCCATCCATCCTCACCCCTCTCTTTCCACGCTCCCCTCCCCCACTTGGATCTTCATACTCATTCTACAATAATAGGGTTATACAATATTTGTTCTTGTGGGACTGATTTAGTTCACTCAGCATAATGCTCCCCAGTCTCTCTCAACTTGGCAGTAATTTAAAAAATTATTGTTCCTTCATTCCATTGTATGAATGTACCACAACTTCTCAATCCATTTGTTTGTCATTGGACATCTAAGCTGTTTCCATGTTCTTGCAATGATGAATAATGCTACTATGAACATTGGTGTACAAGTTTCTGTTTAAGCCTCAGTTCTCATTTTCTCAGGGTATATTCCAGGTAATGGAATAGCTGAATCATCTGGAAATTCTATGTTCAGCTTCTTGAGGAAGTGCCAAACTGCCTTCCAGAGTGGTTGTACCATTGAACAATCCCACCAGCAATGTAAAAGAGTTCCGATTTCACCAAATCCTCTCCAACGTTTATTACTTTCTGTCCTGTTAAACTTTGCAACTGCTACTGGAGTGAGATGGTATCTCATGGTAGTTTTTATTTGCATCTCTCCTATTGCCAGTGATTTGGAGCCTTTCTTCATATGTCTGTTAGTTATTTGAATATCTTCTTCTGTGAAAATTCTTTTCATGTCTTTTGGTCCCTTTGTAATTGTGTTATCAGTCTTTTTTTTTTTAAGTACCAGGAGTATTCTATAAACTTTAGTGATAAGACTCTTGTCTGAGACGGTATTGCCAAATGTTTTTCGTTTCACCCTGTTGGAAAAAGTTTTTGAAGAACACAGGGATTTAATCTTTAGATGGTCCCCTTCATCAGTTTTATCCTCTTCAGATTGTATTTCTGGTTGTATTTGACAGTCTCTTTATACCAAACTTCAAAGTTTGATTGCAGTTTGTCTCTTATGAACTTTATAGTTTTGGGCTTTATTCCCAAACCTCTTAACCACCTTGATGTGATTTTTGTGTATGGTGTGAGATGTGGATTCTGTTTCAGCTTTCTGTAGTTAACAGTCAAATTTTGCCAGTACCAATTGTTAAAGAGGTTGTCATTTCCCCATTTGATAGGTTTTATTTCCTTGTAGAATATCAGTTGACCATAGCTGGGTCTATTTCTGGGTTCTCAATTCTGTTCCTCTGACCTATGTGACTGTCATTGCACCAGTACCACGCTGTTTTGGTTACTACCATTGTGTAGTAGGTTCTGAGGTCAGGGAGTGTTATACCTCCAACTTCATTTTTGTTTCTCAGAAGAGTTTTGCTTATTTGGGGTCTCTTGCCTCTCCAAATAAACTTGACAATTTCTCTTTCAATCTCCTTGAAAAACGAATTTGGTATCTATATTTGGATTGCACTGAATATGTAGATCGCTTTTGGTAAGATTGTCATTTTTACAATATTGAGTCTTCCTGTTCATGAACGGGGCACATTTTTCCATTTTTTTAGGTCTTCTGTTGTGTCTTGCAGAAATATTCTGTCATCTTTTTGTATAGGTCTCTTGTATCTCTAGTTAGGTTCACTCCTACATATCTTAATTTGTGGATGGTTAGTTACTGTGAATGGAATTGCTTTCTTGGTTTCTGTGTTCACTTTGTTACTGTAGAGGAATCCCTCTGACTTTTGGATATTGATCTTACATTCTAACACTCTATTAAATTGGCCTACTACCTCTAACAGCTTTTTTGTTGAGTCTTTGAAGTTTTCTATGTACACTATAATTTCATCTGCATATGGCAATATTTCAACAGTCTCTCTGCTGATCTGGATGCCTTTTCTTTCCTTCTCTTGTAATATTGCCCTAACAAGCACTTCCAGTACAATATAGAATAGAAGTAGTGACAGTGGGCATCCTTATCTGGTCCCTGTTCACAAGGAAAATGTTTTTAGTCTTTCTCCATTGAGAATGATATTGGCTCTTGGTTTTTCATATATACTTTTCACTGTGTTAAGGAAATTCCCTTCTATTCCAATTTTGCTGAGTGTCTTTATCAGGAAGGGGTGTTGGATTTTGTCAAATGCCTTTTCTACATCAATTGCAAAGATCATATGGTTCTTATTTTTCATTTTGTCAATATGATTAATTACATTAATTATTTTTCTTATGTTGAACCATCCTTGCATACATGCTATGAATCCCACTTGGTCATGGTGAATTTTTTTTATGTGCTTTTGGATTCTACTGGCTAGGATTTTGTTAAGGATTTTTGCATCTATATTCATGAGAGATATTGGTATGTAGTTTTCATTCCCGGTAATATTTTTGCCTGGTTTTGGTATTAGGGTTCTGCTCGCCTCATACAATTACTCTGGGAGTGTTCCTTTTTTCCAATTTTTTAAAATATTTTAAATAGAATTGGTGATAGATCCTCTCTGAATGTTTGGTAAAATCCACCTTGAAGCCATCTGGTCCAGAATTTTTTTTTTATTCACTGTTGGTGGAAATGTAAAATTGTGCAACCACTGTGGAAGGTCGTATGGCGCTTTCTCAAAAAGTTGCAAATAGAGATACCATTTGACCCAGCAGTTCTACTACTGG
>NW_006399945.1:1455905-1457538 GCF_000299155.1 Elephantulus edwardii | reverse complement strand
AACCGCCACCCAAGCAGATACATGCACACCCATGTTTTTTGCTGCTTTGTTCACAATAGAAAAGAGTTGGAAACAACCCAAATGCCCATTAGCAAATGAGTGGATAAAGAAGTTGTGGTATATTCATCCAATGGAATACTATGCTGCACTGAAAAACAAGAAACTCATGAAATAGTATTCAAAATGGGTGACCCTGGAGAACATTATACTGGTAAAATATATCAGCAAAAAGGACAAATACTGCATAATGCCACTCTTGTAGAACAGAATTGACAAGGGGGTTAGGGTCAAACTAAGAAAATGGAATAAATAATGTACACTGCATTCATTGAAACAGATGACAGAAAGAATTGCTTAAAGGGAATATATGCTTTGGTATTATTTGCATGACAATAGTCCAGAATAAGAGCTGCATAGTAAAGTGAGCTGAGGGTGGGGTAATTGTACAATTGTACAACAGCGAAATATTTTTTCCAAGAGAAAGTGAACTGGGGTGGGAGGCAGGGAGGAAAACATGCAATAGTGAATTAATGGAAATGCAAGTTTCCTATAAACTTTCATTAAAATCTCAATTTTTTAAAAAAAGTAAAAATATTTAATAAGCAGGAGTAGCAATATTAATCTCTGATAAAATAGATTTCAGAATGAAAACCACCATAAAAGATAAAGAAGGTCACTGCATACTGACTAAAAGCACAACAGGTAAAGAGGATATAACCTTGGTCAACATTTATGCACCAAATGATAGACTTACAAAATACACGAAACAATGGTTAACAGAATTGAAGAAAGACATAGACAACACCACAATAGTGGTAGGAGATTTCAACACACCACTATCACCAAAAGATAGGTCAACACAAAAGAAACTCAACAAAAATGCAGAAGACCTGAACTACACAATCAGCCAACTTGACCTTGTATATGTATTCAGGGAATTG
Organism: Elephantulus edwardii; assembly: GCF_000299155.1. Taxonomy (NCBI): domain Eukaryota; kingdom Metazoa; phylum Chordata; class Mammalia; order Macroscelidea; family Macroscelididae; genus Elephantulus; species Elephantulus edwardii. Next base: position 1,456,597 of record NW_006399945.1, on the reverse strand, counting down.
CACCTAACTAAAACTCAATTCACTTTCTTCTGAAGTGCACATGGTATGTTCTCCAGAATCAATCACATATTAGGACACAAAGCAAGCCTCAACAAATTAAATAACATTGAAATAATACAAAGAATCTTCTCTGATCACTATGCCATAAAACTAGAAATTAACTACAGGAGCATAAAGCTTACAAAATAATCCATGTGGAAGTTAAATAACTCTCTGCTAGAGTATGATTGTGTTATAAGCAAAACAAAGAATGAAATTAAAAAGTTCCTTGAAACAAATGAAAATTAAAATACAACATACCAAAACCTCTAGGATACAGCTAAGGCTGCCCTTAGGGGGCAGTTCATAGCAATAGGCACACACATAAAAAAAGAAGAAAGAAGAAATATCAATTATCTAACTCAGCACCTTCATCATCTAGAAAAAAGAACAACAATCTAATCCTATAGCCTGTAGAAGAAAAGAACTTGTCAGGACAAGAGCTGAAGCCAATGAAATAGAAAACAGAAAAACAATTGAAACATCACTAGGACCATGAGCTGGCTTCTCAAAAGAGTCAATAGAGATCCAAGATGGCAGCAGAGGCAGAGACAGCATGGTGAGCTGCGGGAGCAGCGAACCACTTAAAGCAGGGCCATTATGGCCTTCCACAGACTTCGGCTTATTGATAATTGAACACTTAAACAGTTGAT
>NW_006399945.1:1441234-1454245 GCF_000299155.1 Elephantulus edwardii | reverse complement strand
CTGCATCCTGGCCCATCCTCACGCTTCTGCCCCCAACCCTCACCTCCTTGTACCCCCAATATGTTTTTCCCAATTAAAAAAAAAGTCAATAAAATTGACAAATCACTCGCAAACTTAACAAAAGGGGGGGAGAGAAAACACAGACAATTTGATTATGGAATGATAGAGGTGACATCACAACAGAACCAGAGGAAATGAAATCTATAATATCAGAATACTATATAGTTACAAATATTTCTACAGGAAACCTTTTTCATTTCAACTTTTTATAGATATAAAACTTACAGCAATTATAAATAATAATCAGTGGTTCTGCTTTACCCTGGTTCAATGCCATTTTTTCCATCATCATTGACCTACTCCCAAATTCCCCTTCCTTCTGCTCCTGGTAAACATTAATAAATATCAGTCTCTATATTTTTGCCTTATTTTCTTCTAGTTATATAAGTGAGACCATAAAATATATACCCTTTAGGGGGGATTGATTTATTTCACTCAACACATATCAAAACATCGTTTCTCCTACTAATTAGGTAGTATTACATTGTGTGTATGTACCTTGTTTTATTTATGCATTTATCTGCTAATGAGCATTTAGGTTGCTTCCCGGTTTTGGAGATTATTAATAGTGTTACAATGAAAATTAGTATTCATGTCTCTTTTTTTAGTTTCTGCCTTCAAGTTTTTTAGGTACCTGCCTACAAGAAGCATTATTGTTGTTGTTATTGTTGTTATGTGCCATTGAGTCATTTGCGACTCATAGCAACCTAAACCGTGCTCTACCCTGTGCCTACCTCATTGTCTCCAACACACCTACTTCCCACTACTCCAATTACTGAATCGATCCATCTCATAGAAGGTCTTCCTCTCCTGTACTATCCCTCCACTCTCCCAAACATGATGTTCCTCTCCAAGGACTGGTCCCTCCTTGCTTGCAACATGCCAAAGGATGTCAAATGAAAATTCAGAAACCTTGACTCCAAGAAGCAGCCCAGCTTCACCCTTTCCAGGACAAACCTGTTTGTTCTCCTAGCAGTCCATAATATATTCTATACTATTGTCAAGCCAATCAAGTGTGTTGGGTTTGTTTTCTTTTTTACCCTGAAGCTATACTGAAGTGCTTTTGCACTCAAAAAACTCATTGCCATCAAGCTAGAGCCGTCTCATAGCAGACGGTCTGGCAGGTTTTCAATCACACATGAGATCACTCATCTTTCTCCCAGAAGCGACTGGTAGATTCTAACCCACTACACGTTAAATTAGCAGCACAACTCCCTACAGCTACATCACCACAGTTCTCTGGGTCTTCTAGATCAATGCATGTTTTATAAATTTAGTATCTTTTAAAATGATCAGTATTTAAAGGAGCTGCGGTTAACACTACCTTTGTCCTGCTCTCTGAGATAAGGAACTCAGGGCTTATTTATAAAGACAAAGTTGAAACAATACAGAGTATACCAGAAAAAAAGTGGAAGTTCATAAGATTACATAAACTGTGGTTCCCCAGAACTGGGAAAGTAGGTTCTTTCAGCTGTGGGTTTATTTACAAGATGTGTCATGAAACTGACTCAAGGGCAGAGCTGGCCATACTCTTTGAACCAGAATAATTCCTACACATATGTATGGCATCTCTTCCACCCATTCTGCCACACTACAAAGTCAGCACTTACCTCTTGACCCTTCAAGGTAGAATGTACTTAAACCATGCAGTTCTTAACCCTCTGTCAAAGTAATCAAAGCACAAAAAGAATTAAAGTGTATAGAGTTCATTCAAGCAATTAATTTGCATGCACACAGGGAAAATTTTTTGGTCAGAATAACAAGAAAGTCAGTCACAATGGGTTTTCAAGGAAGAAGGGAAGAAATAGAGTAAACAATTAATCATTGTTGAATTAACTTGGTATGATTAATTGAATCACCTCCTGAGATGATTTGACATCAGGATACTAGATGATCTTTGTGGTCTGGTCAGCCCACCATCTTCAACCCTGACCCATACTTACCCCCAAATTCATTTGCACAAATCCTCAAGAGTAGTCTCAAGGCTTTAAAATAATAAAGTCACCTTTACTTAGGAAATTCTGAAGTTTTAGCATTATCCGTCAGGAAACAAGATAAATTTCCTAAAGTCCTAAAGTTCAATTCTTTGCACTTGATAAGTTCTGAGCTAGTTTATGGCTAAAAACTATTTTTGTCACAAAGAGGAATCTGAACATCTTCACAGTCAGTGTCTCCACATTATTTCTTTTTGTTTGTTTTTAGTTGCATTCCACAGTGAACTGTGACCTCTGTGAATTTTCCTATGAACTCAGAGGAAATCTGTCAATTAGAAGAAACCCTAGATTTCTCTAAGACCATCTGAAAAGAAAAATCAATTCAAAGAACTAGAAGCCCCAGTGAGTGTATATTGTAGAAATTCACCTGCTGCTCCATGGAAGACAAGCAATCTCCACACATAATTATTTAATTACAGACTCAGAAACCTAATGGAGCTAATGGAGGGTTGGCCTAAGCTGGGATCATGCAAAGGTCCAGCCACAATCAAATGGACTGAGAAACTGTGGTATATTCACATGATGGAATACTATGCATCACACAGGAGCAATGATTGGGAGGGACTGGAGAGCATTCTGCTAAGTGAACTAACTCAGTCCCATATGGACAAATACTGTATAAGACCATTATTGAAGAACGAGTTTGAGGAGCCAAAGGGGTTAGGGGGAGAATAAGGGTGTGAGGATGGGGAGGTAATCATAAAGTCACATATTTGATGAGTGAAGGGAAGGGTGGGTAAAGGAATGGGGAAAGAGCTAGTGTGAAAAACAATGCATGTGGACTTTGTAAGTAAACTGGTATAAAATAAAAATTTTATTTACATTTCTTTAAAAGAAGGATTCCTATTGGTGCTATCTCACTGTACCACAGCTGGCCTCAACTGCAGCCCAGGAGCCACAAAAAGCCCATTCCACTGCACCACAACCGGCCTTAGCCAGAGCCAGAGAGGGCCATCCTGCACCATGACATTCATTTGCCTACTTGTTTTAATATCAGTCAGCTAGGTAGCTGCTCTCCAAGTTTATTGGCATATACTGGTCGGCATCTGTCTGATAGATGCAGGGATGCATCTATCATTTGAAACATGTCAACTGGTATCCCACTGCTTCCTGGGACATTATTTTTTTGTGAATATCTCAGTGCTGCTTCAATTTCCTTCTTCATTACCATTGGCTCTTGTTTATATGGTACATTCTGAAGTTTTTAAGTGCCTGTCAATATTTTTAGCACAGTAATTTTGTATATTCTCTCCATCTTCTTTTTTTAATTTTAAATATTTTTTTTTATTTCACACAGATTTACTTCCATAGTTCATATACATTGTTTTTCACACCAGATCTTTCCCCTTTCCTTTAACCACCCCTCTCTCCCCCAATCAAATTGTGCAACTCTATGATTAAGTACTTTCCCCAGACCCCCTTCCATCTTCTTTTGAGGCTTCCTGGATCATTCAAGATTTTGCCATAGCATCCTTCAATATTGCAACTCAAGACTTGAATTGATTTTTCAGTTATTTCGACTTGAGAAATGTGAAGTTTCCCCTTTTTATTCTCCAATTCCAGCTCTCTGTACATTCCATTACAACACTTTGCTTTGTCATTAAAAAAAAAGTATTTTTGTGTTTTTATTTAGGCCTTTCTCTGGGGAACATTTAACCTAGGTCTTTAATTTTCTTTCTTTTAATTATTATTATTATTAATTTTAATGAAAATTTACAGAGACTTTGGATTTCCATTCATTCACTGTTGCACTTTTCTCCCTGCCCACCCCTCCCGCCAGTTCACTCTTCTCTTTGAAAAGTAAAAGAAAAATTCTTTCATTGTTGTGTAATCCCTCCCCTCAAGTCTTCTTAAACTATCCTTTCAAATCTTCTGTTAACCTTTTTTTACTTTAGTATTTTTTCCCTTTGTTTTGGATTCTCAATGCTCTAGTGCAATTTTCAGAGTCTCGTGTAATATCCATTTAGATCTTTTCTTTCTCCTCTGTCTTTGTAGTGACCTCTTGTTCTTTTAATGTATGATATCCTTGATGTCATCCTACAACTCATCGGGCCTTATAATCTTTGGTGTTCCGTGCTTCAAACCTATTCTTAACATGATATTTAAAATCAAGTGGAACATTTTAGGAACTACCTTCCCTCTGTAACTTGATTTGTGCCACTGTTTGTTAGAACCTCTACTTGGAATATTATTGCTTGTAATTTTTGACTCATGTACTTTTAACTTGTTAGTTAAATTTGTGTCTTCTAGGCTGCAATAGTTCCATGATACATCTTCAAGGATATGAACATGTTATGGCTAAGCACAATTGATAACACTGCATCTAAATTCCAAAATCAATCTCCACAATAGTCTATGTGTTTCCTATTGCCAAAGGGGCCCTTTAGAGTAGTGAGAGAAGACCTTCACCCTGAAACACACAGCGTCCCTTTTCAGCAGGAAGTAGCTAAGAGAATACGCCATCCCCTTTTCCTTATGAATCAGGGTGAAGTCTCTCTCAGGAAGGAGTGATAGGGAATGGCAAAGGACACACTGACAAAGGAGATTAATCAGAACTGGTTTTGGCAAGCACTGTGGCAATGGGACAATTAAAATAGAATTTCAAGGGGGGAAAAAAGAGGAATGAACTTGGGGGGTAGAGAAAATAGTGCAACAATGAATGAATGGAAACCCCAAATCTTTGTAAATGTTCATAAAATTAATAATTTTTTTTAAAAAATCAAGTGGGACAGACTCAAGATCATATTTTTGTTCTCATAGACTTATTTTCATTTTCTTAAACCTCAATTTGAACTTAGATATGAATTATTGATGGTTTGTTCCACAAGTGATCAATGATAATAAAAATGTATTCTCTTTGAGCTTTGGAGTCTAGATGTTCAAATTCAGGGTGGTGTAGGCAGGACCATGTTCTCACTGAAGGCTCTAGGATGAAATCCTTTGGTGAGACCAGCTCAACAACCAGGGTGTGCCTGAAAGAGGGTTCAGATGGCTTAGGAAAACAAAAGACAGGCAAAGTTGGGGAGCAAGGGTCCTAGAACTCCATCAAGTCTAAGCACTTTATTATGCAGCAAACTAGCAATTTATACAGTGTTTATCTTGATAAAGAACCGAGCACTTATTTCCAGAATGACTCTAGGAATTCTTTCTAGAAATTATAGACACACTCTTTTGCATGATCATCATTGGTTCAACCCATATCTTATCAGTTGTTTACACACATATCTCATACCCAAGATCTGCTTTGTTTAACATAGATATGCATTCTGGAACAGTATAGACCAGCATTCTGGAACAGCCTGGGTTAGCATTCTGGAACAACAGCATAACACGTTTCTTACAGTTTTATGACTTTGCCACACAGAAGATTTTCCTTTTGCTGATGTACAGGATCTCCCGTCAGGTTTTTTCCTGTTAAGGGGGCAAAGTCTTGTCTACTTTCAAGTGTCCTCATTTGCTTTCACAATCTTTTATTGTCTCTTCCAGTTTCTGGAAACTGTCAGCATTTCTTTGCTTGTAGCATCAGCCTTCTAATCTGCCTGTACATGACATTCACAGTATAGTTTTGTGGTAATTTGTGTCTCTGTATCATTGGGACACTGATCATATGGATTAGCGTCCACCTTACTTCAATACCTCATGACAAGCTAATTATATTTACAAAGACCATATTTTCAAATAAGGTCAAATTCACAAGTACTGGGGGTTAGGTCCTGAATACCTCTTTAAGAAAGACACACATTATCCAATAACACATGGACATGGGGGGGGGGGGGGGGGAAATAAGTGGATATTCACTACAGCTTTATTTCATACTCAACTCATAGCTGTCAAGTCAGACCTAACTTAATAACTGGCCCTTCAGTGAATTTTTAGAGGTTGTAAATTACATTGGAGGAGACTGCCCATTTTTCTCCTTCAGAGCTACTGATGGAAGGGCATGCGGTTCAAATCCACCAGATGCTGCGCTGGAGAAGAAGGAGCAATTTTCTCCTGTGCCGGTCGGATCTGATTTGATAGTACACAACAAGGGGGGGAAAAAAACACAACCAAAAAACAGAACTGCTGGTGGATCCAAACATCAAAGAGGCACCGGCTTTGCAGTTAGTCACGCAATTCCTTGTGTACCATCTCTCAAGAGCTCCCTGTGTTTTAAGGTGTTGTTTTTAGGTGCCATGAGGTCAACCATGACTCATAGTGGTTCCATATAAATAACAATATTTACTTAGCTCTTTAATATGAAATATACAGGTTAGTTTGTTATCAAGCTTAGCGGCTTCAGAATATCACTGACATTTTTTTATTACTATGCCCACATTTATAGAAATACATGTGTCCTAGAAATGTCTAATCCTATAATGTCACAAAAGTGTACTGTAAATGAACCACACACAAATTTTCCTAAAACTATCAAGAGTGTTTCTCTGATTGTGCTATAGTGACCTCTTACATCAGAATCAACTTGATAGCTTTTTAACAATGCCCTTTCCCATGTCCAATCCTAGACCTGTTGTTGTTGTTATGTGTCAAGTCACCTGTGACTCATAGCAACCCTATGTACAATAGCCCTAACCCTGCTCTATCCTGTGCCAATCTTACTGTCTCTGACACACATACTCCTATTACCCCAGTCACTGAATCAATCCATCTCATCGAGGGTCTTCTTCTCCTGTGCTGTCCCTCCACCCTCTCAAGCATGACGTCCCTACTGATGCAGAATTCCTGAGGATGAAGCCTGAAAATGTCAGCTGGAGAGGGATTGTTTCCATCTTCAATCCTCCTACACTGAAATATGAGAAGCACTGCACAAGCAGCTTTTCAATAGTACTTCTTCCAAGGAATGAGAAATCTCTCTCCCTTTCTGTAAGAGCAGGCATACTTAAGCTTTCCCACTGGCTGTAATGTTGCTTGTTATACACATCAGAATGCCACTCTCTAGATGAAGAAAGTCAGTGTGCATTCTGATCGTACTCAAGTTGTTGTTGTGTACCATAGAGTTGGAACGAACCCATAGCTGACCCTCTAGCAGGTTTTCAGAGGAGATTGCCCACCCTTCTGCCCTGGAGCAGTGGTGTGCCTTTGAGACTGCAGTGCAGCTTCTTGCCACTAGGCCACCAGAGCTCTGCATTTTAAAATCAAATCCTCATCACAGTCCTGTGAAATTGCACAATGGGCTTAATAGTGATCCCTAAAAACATGTGTGAATGTGACCTGCTTTGGGAAGGAGTTTTTGCAGGTAATAATTAAAGATTTTTAGCTGTGATTATCCTGGATTAGATAAACTCACTGACGTTGGGTCAGATCCAATTTGTTATGAAACTCTACTGGGTTTTCGAGGTAGTAAATCCTAACAGAAGATTGTCCATCTGTTTTTTTAATAAAAATTTTTTATTTTAATTGTAATAAAAATGTATAGAAAAATTAGATTTTTTTTTCTTTCATTGTTGCACATTTTACCTCCTCCTTCCCTTCCCCTCCTCCAATTTTTTTTTTTAATATCCTTTCATTGTTGCACAATTACCTCCCTCCCCCAAGTTCCTTTGCAATGTACACCTTATTCTGGGCTGTTATCATACATATAATGCCTAATCATATATTCCTTTTAAACAGTTCTTTCCTTCATCTGTTCCAATGCAGTATTCATTATTTATCCCCTCTTTTCTTAGTCTCATCCTAACCCCCATCTCAATCCTGAAAGCTTGGAAGGAGGAGTGGCATCCACTTCCATAACAGCTTGCCTCCGGAAACCCTATGAACCTGGAGAGAGGATGAAAAACACACAAGGTTTGAGGACTCTCCTTCATAGGGTCGCTATGAGTCGCCTGCGACTTGACAGCACTTAACAACAACAATAACCCCCATGTCAATCCTGTTTTATAACAGTGGTATTATGCATTATATGTCCTTTTGTGACTAAGATATTTCATTCAACATCTTTCCTCTCTGAAACAACTAGAGGATTAGAGCCCTTGGATGATATAAGGTTAATTGAAACCAAAGTGACTCCATTTTGTTGACCTTCTGACCTTACCTGAATGCATCTGTGTGTTCCAGAAAATAGTAAATAGCCTGATTAATGTTTACCCCAGGAGGTAGTTAATAGATGAAATCAAGTGTGGTGGAAAAATTGAAAATCACAGCAGACCCTTACAACTGCTGTGACTACCCACAACCAACCAATGTTGTTGTTGTTGTTGTTATATGTGCTGTCTAGTCACTTGCGACTCATAGTGACCCTATGTACAACAGCCCTAAACTCTGCTCTGTCCTGTGTCAATCGCACTGTCTCTGACACTTCTATCCCGATTATCCGAGTCACTGAATCAATCCACCTCATAGAGGGCCTTCCCCTCCTGCGCTGTCCCTCCACCCTCCCAAGCATGATGTCCTTCTCCAAGGACCGGTCTCTCCTTACAACATGTCCAAAGTATGTTAGACGGAGCCTCAGAATCCTTGCCTCTATGGAGCCACCCGGTTTAACCCTTTCCAGGATGAATATGTTTGTTTTCCTAGCAGTCCCTGGTACCCTCAATACTCTTCTCCAGCACCACAGCTCAAAGTCATCAATTCTCCTTCTATCCTCCTTAGTCAATGTCCAACTCTCTGATGCATAACAAGTGATTGCAAAGACCATGGCCTGTATCAGATGCACCTTAGTCTCCAGAGAGACACCATTACTCTTCAGTACTTTGGAGAGGTCCCTAACAGCAGACTTTCCCATCGCAATATGTCTTTTAATTTCCTGACTACTGGTGCTGAGAGTGTTGACTGTGGAGCCAAGCAAACTAAAGGGATGTGTCCTGTCTCCATACCTTTTCAACCTGTATGCAGAACAGATTATCTGGGAGGCTGGGCTCTATGAGGAGAATTGTGGCATCAGGACTGGTGGAAGATCTATCAACAATCTGCATTATACAGATGATACAACCCTGCTTGCTGAAACTGAGGAGGACCTGTTCTTGAATAAACAAATACCATATTCTTTTTGTTCAGGATTGATGCTGCATTAAGCCTTGTCCTGCTTTCACCAAAATGTGTATTTTAAATAAAGCATATTTGCTATGCACTCAGCTAGTGTTGCTTGATGGTGAGTTTGGGCCTTTTATGTTAGCAGGGTACCTCCATAGGAATTATGCCACCAGAGGCTCCTCTGAATTAGGTAGATCCTAAATTCATTTGTAGATTCCCTAAATATGGACACCAGGAAAATGTTTCCAGTAGACTCTAAATTTGAGTTCTTCCTCCTGCTGAATAACAATAGCAAAACAGAAGTCCATGCTTTTCTATGTGAGTAACGAAAGATTTACTAGGGAAAGTGCTTTGCAAAGAAGACATGCAGGGCCACCAGCCTATGATTCACTGAGCAATGGCAGACAGGAAACATTCCAGAGGTGGGGATAGGACATCATGTTTCTTAATGTGAAGGTAGGATTTTAAGAGTTGACCTATCAGAAGAAAAAGACCATGATGTTTATTCATAAAGGTGGAGGGGATCATCTATGAGAGGCCGATGTGGGAGGGATTAGGATATTAAGGACATGTGCAGTTATTCTTTTAAGATGGCTGCCACTAAGTCTTGTGCACATGATCTATTAGTTCTTCACACTGGATGTAAGGCCAAGGACTCAAAGAAGGGACCAGAGAGAAAGAAAGAAAGCTTTAAGTAGCCTTATTAAGGGGGGCTCCTGTGAGAGATTCCTTGATCAGGAGTGAAATAGACCAGGGAAAACTGCAACCAGCGTGAGGTGGGGCAGGTTTTTATAGCAGGGGTCTTCAGGGATGGAAGGGAGGGGCATTCCATTGTGGTTTAGCCAGGCAGACGAGGAGCCTGTTGCTCTGTTGACATGTCGACTTCTTTGATTCCCTCATTCTCCCCTTTGGCCTTGGTCTGGGCCTGATTCAGCAGTGTGTCTGTGACTGTGAAGACGCTCATCTCCAGGTGAGGTTCTTGGTCATCAGAGAACATACCCTTTCAAGATGGCTGTTCTCTAGAAGTAATTTGCATGGCCCCTGAAATCTCTTAGCAAAGTTGATTGTTAAGACAGAACACTTGGAGACACCTAGACGACTTATTTAGGTTGTATTCTTGGGTCGTATATTTTCTGCATCAGCTGAATGCTGCCTTTCCTGATCTGAATAGTCTCAAGGGAAGACACTTTAATTCAGCACATCATGTAAAGGAGGAAAAGCAGACGTCAAAATTAAGAAAGTCTCTCAAAGCAAACCTAGCAGTCACTCTGTTAAAGTTTAAAACAGGTAAACGTTCCCTTTTTATTCCTTGAAAAAGTTGTCCTTGGGACAAAACAGAAGGTCCTATTTTTATGTTAATGCAAGGGTATGTTAATACACAGCTAGAATGCAAGGTAGAGGCAAACTACAATAGTTAAAGGATTTAAATTTGATAAGGAAGCTTAATGATCATTGCCTTTGAAAAGAGGAAAAGGTAGGGAGCTCTGGTGGCCTAGTGACAAGAAGCTGCACTGTAATCCCGAAGGCACGTAGTTCAAATCCAACAGATTCTCTGCTGGAGAAGGAGGGGCAATCTCTTCCTGTCTCAGTCAGATCCAATTTGATGGTACACACACAAAAAATAAAATAAACAAAAAAAAAACAGGAAAAGGAGAAGGCTGTGCTAAGGCTGATAGAAGCAGATTAGTATTACATTTGTACAAGCCAATAAACTCCTGGACCCACCAGAAGGTGGAAGAAACAAGAAAATTTTAGCTCCTGGAGCTGTCAGAGGAAGTGTAGTTCTACTATAACCTTTATTTTGGGTTTCTGGTCTCTGTATTTGTCAACTCAACAAGTTTAATTCATTGCTATCAAGTGGGAAACAACTCCTAACTGACCTTCCAACAGGTTTTCAGAGGCCATCAATCGCATGGGAGTTTGCCCACCCTTATCCAGAGTACTAGGTGGATTTGAACTTCTTGCATTTGGGTTGACATCTACTAGTCCATTTCTATTGCAGTAAGCCACTACTTTTGTGATAATGTGTATGGTAGCCCTCAAAAATGCTCAAATTTAGTGCTGTTGACTTATAGCAATCCTCTGTTAGGGTTTTCAGAATACATTGCAGCAGTAGGAGAGTGTCATTTTTATCCCGTGCAGCTGCTGGTGAAATCAAGCCATTACAACAGCTTCACCTTTTGGTTAGCAGAACAACACACCACAGATGTCATCAGAATGCTTCGTAGATTGGGATGGTTATGTTCATATGAAACCATCGAATCGGATGTATTATCATTTTTACTACAATAACAGCTGGCTTCTAGGATAATATGAAAAAGCAAAGCAAAACAAAACAAAAACTCCTCAAACCTGTTGCTTAAGCTAGTAACTCTAGAGGACAGAGCAGGACTGCCTCATAGACTTCCAAAACCTTGACAGAAGCTAACTGTCACATCTTTTCCCTGCTGATCTAGAGAATTTTTAGGTGTCATTAAGTTGACAACGACTCACAACAACCCTAGACCTCTACTTTGTCCTATCCTGTACCGTCCTCATGATCTCTGTTGTGCGCAAGCCCATTGTGTTACTGTGTCAATCTACTTTGTAGATGGCCTTCCACTCTTTTGTTGATCCCTCATTTTTTCCAGCACAATGTCTGTTTCCAAGATTATTTCCTCCTGAGAATATGCCGCAAGTGTGACTAAGTTTCCCCATCAATGCCTTTAAGGAGCACTCTGGTTGCATTTCCTTCAAGTGTGCTTATTCTTTTGTCGGCGCATGGTATTCTCAATACTCTAGGAGACTAGGAGGGTGAAAGGAAAAATCAATGGAACCAGCTTAACTTATCAAAGGAACCCGCAAAATATGAAAGACAAGTCAAGAAGACCTGCTTAAACATACCCACATATTCTAGAACTGCCGCTCACAGATGTTTACTGGTATTTATTGCCAGCAGATAGCCAAGCATTTGTTCAAATATAAACAAAGTCATGATGAACAGCAAGGGCTAGTCACCAAAAGAACTTAAGCCCTGAGGGGTACTTTGGCCTAGGGGCAAGAAACTGCGCTGCAATCCTGAAGGCAATCAGTTTGAGACCACCAGCTGCTCAGCTGGAGAAGGATGGGCAATCTAATCCTGTGTAATTAACTGTCTCTATGGGTCAGTTCCAACTCTACTGTACACAACAAAACAAAACAACATAGGACTAAGGTGGTTTTCAGAGAACAAATCAAATTAGATGAAACAAAAATACACAGCAAAAGTGTTACAATACAATTGAACTCACAAATATTTTCAAAAAAGAATCCTATCAGTAATAAAGATGATCTGAGATAAGCAAATAAACGTAATAAAAACATAGCTATCAAATTTTTTAAAAATGCACAGCAGTTACCTGACCAAGCAGTGACTTAAGATGATAATTCAAAGAAATCAGTGGGATTCAAACCAGAGGCCTTGAGCCAACATCCTACAAAGAGTCTTGCAATCACCTCCTAGACTCCCTTACACCCAACTCCATACACACACAGAATAGGAAGGAGAGTTGTAGCCATGCAACTGAAGGATGGACAATCTCCTCCTGTGTGATTGAATGCTTCTGAAAACCCACTAGAGAATTAGCTTTGAGTCATTTCTGACTCTATAGTACACAACATCAAGACACCAGAGGATTAACAAAAAGAAGCAGCTCATTAATGAGATGTATTGACAGGGAGGTGACAACAATGGGCTTATGTACTGCAGCAACAGTGATGAGAACACAAGATTGGCAGTGATTTCTTCCATGGTTCATAGGGTCAAACTGAGTCAGAATCTACTTGACTGTACTTAACCACAACAGTGTCTGCTACGGAGACTTCACAACATTCTCCTGCTTTTTATTTTTTTAATTTTTAATTTATTTTAATGGAAGTTTACAGAGACTTTGGACTTCCATTCATTCATTGTTGCACTTTTCTCCCTGCCCATCCCTCATCCCAATTTGCTTTTCTTTTTGAAAAGTAA
>NW_006399945.1:1436303-1439949 GCF_000299155.1 Elephantulus edwardii | reverse complement strand
AGGCAAAGATTCTGGGGCTTCGTCTGACATACTTTGGACATGTTGTAAGGAGAGACAGGTCTTTGGAGAGGGACATCATGCTGGGTAGAGTAGAGAGACAGCGCAGGAGGGGAAGACCCTCTATGAGATGGATTGATTCAGTGACTGGGGTAATCGGGATGGGTGTGACAGAGGCAATGAGATTGGCACAGGATAGAGCACAGTTTAGGGCTGTTGCACATAGGGTCTCTATGAGTCGCAAACGACTCGACTGCACATAACAACCACAACAACAACAACCCTCAAGTGAACTACAACTGGACTGACAGCAACCCTATGTATGAACAATAGATAAGAACCTTTTCTATCCTGCACCATCCTCACAATCTCCATCATGCTCAAGCCGATTGTTGCAGTCCCTGTATCCGCTCACCTTGTTGAGAGTATTCCTCTCTTTCCCTGAACCTCTACCTTTCCTAGCATGATATCTCTCTCGAAGAACAGGCCCCTCGTAATTAGCTCTCCTATCATCTTGGCTCTTATAAACTTACACTGTTTTTAGTCCTTTTTCTATCATTTTAATGTTGTTACCATTGAATGAGATACATTCTTTAATCCACCTTATTTCCTATAGCTCTGTTTTGTTGGTGGTGGTGTTCCTCTGTACAGTTGAGTTAGAACAGATGCATGCCTAACCTTCTAGTAGTTTTTCAGAGGCGGTTAATTGCACAAGAGGAGAGTGTCAATCATTCTCCCACAGAGTAGCTGGTGGATTCAAACCATAGGCATTCAGGATTGCAGCACAGGTCCTCACCATTAGCATCATGACAGAGTTACAACCAACTCAGTTGACCAGAGGGGTTTTGGGGATTATAAATTGCATTGGAGAAAATCTCCCATTTTTCCTCTTCAGAGCTGATGACAGATTTGAACCACCAGAGAGGCACTACCTTTGGGTTAACAGTGCAAGAGAGTATTTTCACAAGAACCTCCCTGACTGATTCCCTAAATCTTCATTGTCAGAACAAAGTCACATGTTGGCTCACAACCAGTTAAAGGCAGAGAGGGTAAAATTATCACATCAATTAAGAGCTATTTGGGACACTTGAGATCAAGATAATATTCCTTCTTAAGAGCATTAATTAGAGGTTGGAAAGCTCTTTAACTAGTAACTAGTGTCAAGAAGCTGTGCTGCAATCCCAAAGGCCTGCTGTCTGAGGCCAATAGCTGCTCCACAGGGGAAGGATGGGAAATCTACTCCCATGTGACTATTGCCTCTGAAAACCCGCTAGAAGATCAGCTATGAGTAGGTTCCAACCCTACAGTACACAACAACAAACTAAAACATAAGCTTTTAAAAAGTAGTGATCATACTTTATTATACCTCTTTATACCCTGCTGACATAATAGGTTCTCCACTAGTCATTCCATTTTAGAAAGACAAAGCAGTCTCCTCCACTTAAGATTTACAACCTCAATAAAATTGATGAATGGGACCTTCTAAAGATTAAATCCCTGTGCACATCACAAACTTTTCCCAACAGAGTGAAAAGAAAACCTGCTGACTGCAAAAAAAAACACTTGGCAATACCTTTTCAGACAAGGGTCTCGTATCAAAAGTTTACAGAATTCTACAGGGCCTCCACAAGAAATCACACAATTATAAAATGGGCAAAAGACATGGAAAGAATTTTCATAGAGGAAGATATTTGGATAGCCAACAGACACTTGAAGAAACATTCAAGATCACTGGTAATAAGAGAGATGGAAATCAAAACCACAATGAGATACCATCTCACCCCAGTAGCAGTGGCAAAGTTTAATAGTCCAGCAAGTAATAAAGGTTGACGAGGATGTGGAGAGATAGGAACTCTTACACATTGTTGGTGGGATTGTAAAATGGTACAACTACTCTGGAAGGCAGTTTGGCAATTCCTAAAAAAACGGAAAATAGAAATTCCATATAACCTAGCTATTCCACTGCTTGGAATAAACCCTAAGAGAATGAGAACTGAGGCACATACAGACATTTATACACCAATGTTCATAGCAGCGTTATTCACCATTGTAAAAACATGGAAACAGCCCAAATGTCCAATCACAATTAAACGGATCGAGAAATTATGGTACATTCACATGATGAAATACTATGTAGCATGCAGGAACAATGGTTTTGTTAGTCACTACCTAACTTGGGAGGGACTGGAAAGCATTATGTTAAGTGAACTAACTCAGTCCCACAAGGACAAATACTGTGTAAGATCATTATTGTAAAACATGTATGAGGATCCAAGGATAAGGGGAAGGTGAGAACAGGGGAGTGAGGATGGGTGGGAGGCTAATCTTGGGTTGCAAAATTTGATGGGTGGAGGGAGAAGTGGGTAAAGAAAATGAGAAAGATCCAGTATGAAAAACAATGTAAACAAACTTTGTAAATAATGCAGTATAAAATAAACATTTCATTAAAAAATATTACAGCCTTATAAACCTGCTGGAGGATTTGCAATCAGCTCAGTAGCAGTGGGTCTGGCTTATTTAGGTTATATCTTAACAAGGACAGTGGTTAAGAACTAGATTACTAACCCAAACGGAGGTGAATTGAACCCACTAGCCAATCCAAGAGGAAGAATAGACCTAGAAATCTGCTCCTGTAAAGATTGTTGTTGTTATTGGGTGCTATTGTGTCAACTAAGTCTCATGCTGGCCCTATATACAACAGCTCTGAATCCTGTCCTACTCTGTGCCATCCTCACAATCTTTGACACACTCGAGACCATTGACACAGTCACAGTGTCAATCTACCTGATTATAGGTCTTTCTCTCTTTTGCTGTCCACCTGCATTTCCAAGACTGATGTCCTCCAAGGAATAGCCTTTGTTAGCAACGTATATACCCAAAGTATGCAAGATGACTTACTTCCAAGAAGCACACTGGTTGCAACTTCCTCATGACATATCTGTCCTTTTGACAGTCCATGCGATATTAAATATTCTTCTCCACCACTATAAGGCAAGGGCAGAAATTTTTCTTCTGTTGTTTTTTGTTCCTTATCCAACTCTCTGCAGCATAACAAGTGACTGAAAAGATCATGGCCTGAAATAAGTGCACCTTAATTCTCAAACTAACATCATTGCTCATCAGTAATTTAGAAAGGCCCCAGGCTGCAGACTTTCCCAGTGCAATATGTCCGTCTCCTGTTATCCTGACAGGATAACAGTGTATTCATTATGGATCCAAGTAAGAAGACATTATTGACAGTTTTAATATTTTCTTCATTTTTTATGATGCCACCTAATGATAGATGAGAATTTTTCTTTTCTTGACATTAGGATGCAATCCATATTGAAAGCTGTAGTGTTTGATCTTCTGTAGCAAGTGCTTCAGGATTCCCTCACTTTCAGCAAGCTAGGTTGTATCATCTGCATAATGAAGCTCAGGGAACTCTGGTGGTTTAGTGATAAAGAGCTGCACTGCCAACACAAAGGTTGTTGTTGTTGTTATGTGCCGTCGAGTCGTCTCCGACTCATAGCGACCCTATGCACAACAGCCCTAAACCCTGCTCTATCCTACGCCAACCGCACCGCCTCTGACACACCCATCCCGATTACCCCAGTCACCGAATCAATCCATCTCATAGAGGGTCTTCCCCACCTGCGCTGTCCCTCCA
>NW_006399945.1:1430976-1434323 GCF_000299155.1 Elephantulus edwardii | reverse complement strand
GTTTGTGTCTCTTATAAAATGTATTTGCAATGAATAAGTCATTGATTTTACAAAATTCAATCATTCTATCTCCAGCCTCATTCCTGTCACCAAGCCCAGTTTGAATCCACCAGATGCTCAGTGACAGAAAGATGGAAAATCTTTCATATGATTTGCTGCCTCTGAAAACTCACTGGAGGGTCAGCTATGGATCCGTTCCAATGCAATTATACACAAAAAGAACTGTAAAGATTACAGCCTAGAAAATCATATAGGGCAGTTATTTGCTGTCCTATAGAAGAGGAAGGCCCTGGACAAGATGGATAGATATAGTAACTGGAGTAATGGGGTAGGTGTGTTGGAGTCAGTGAGACCAGCTCAGGAGAGGGCAGGGCTACACAGGGTCTCAGGAGACTTGATGGCACATAGCAACAACAACATAGGATAGCTATGAATCAGAATCAACTTCATGGCAAGGAACAGCAATGAACATAAGTGTTTATTTGATTGAAGAATGACCTATTGCATCAAAATACAATGCACTGACATTTTCTTTATTAGTAAAATTATTTACATTTTTTAAAGTCATGATAATGAATGTTGGAAAAACTTGGGCAAGATTCAGATTCTCAGAAGCAGAAAAGAGAAAACTTTTTTTTTATACATTTCTTTTTTTTTATACTGACTTATTTGCAAAGTTCAAATACATTTTTCTTCACACCAGATCTTTCCCATTTCTTTCACCCCCACCCACCCATCAAATTATTCAACCTATGATTAACAGAACCCCCACCCCGCCCAACCTCACCCCTCTGCTTCCACCCAGCCATCCCCCCTTGGATCCTCATACTCATTCCACAATAATGGTTTAATACAATATTTACCCTTGTGGGACTGAGTAAGCTCACTCATCCTAATGCTCTCTAGTCCCTCCCTAGGTAGGTAGCAATTTACAAAATCATTGCTCTTGCATGCTGTGTAGTATTCCATTGTGTGAAAGTACCATAATTTCTCAATCCATTTGATTGTTGTTGGACATTTGGGCTATTTTTATGTTTTTGCGATGGTGAATAATGTTGCTCCGAACATTAGTGTGCAAGTGTCCATTTGAGCCTCAGTTCTCATTTTCTCAGGGAATATTCCAAGCAATGTAACAGCTGAGTCATACAGAAAAGATAGAACTTGTAGTTATGCTTCCTGAACCATGCTGGGCTAACCAGTATTAGTGAGCCTTTATCTCTGTGTAAAGAGGCATTTGAAATGTCAGAACACTAAAACACAGGATTAGAGTAGCTCTCAATCTAAACATGAAATCAAATTACTTCAAGAAAATTGCTTGGGTAAATCAAACCTCCAGTTTTAAAGTCATATTTATGTAACCATGGTCAAATTGGAATAGACCGAAAATGTGAGGCTATTTCATTTACTGTGGCTTATCTATACATCTGGGATATGTATTCTAGTCTGCAAGACAGTAAGACATTAGGAGATCTTCTAAATTTAATCAAGTAAAGTTTGAGTATAAAATTTGTCATAAGCTTTGTGCTCAGTGTAAGACTTTATGAGAAAGTAAATATATTGAACAAGGAATAAAAGATTGGTTGCCTAAAAATATAAACCATTTAAAAAGCCAAGTGGCTGTTCTCCAGATTTCTTGGCACAACTTGGTGAGCACATCCAGGACAACATCTGTTATACTTCAATTGGTATACCATCTATTTCCGGGGTCTTATTTTTTGTTATTTTCTTCAAAGCAGCTTGAACTTCTTCCTTCATCACTATAGGCTCTTGCTCATATGTTATTTCTTTAAATTCCTCTGTATCTGCCAATTCCTTTCTATATAATGACTCAGTATATTCCTTCCATCTTCTTTTAATACTTCCTGGATCGTTTTAAATTAATTATTACATCTATGGAAAGAATCATTGCAGAAACTCAATATCAGCTGTGAAATCCAGGCCAGGTCCTGAGTATGGAAGAGATTATCAACTACTCATGTGCAAGTTCAAACTGAAGCTAAAGAAAATTAAAACAAATCCACAAAACCCAAAACTGGATCTTGAGTTTAAAAACTATCTCAAGAACAGGTTTGAGGCATTGAATACTAATGAATGAAGACCAGAAAAGCTGTGGCATGTAATTAAGAATATCATCCATGAAGAAAGCAAAAGATCGTTACAGAGAGAGAGGAGGAAGACAAGACCAAGATGCCAAGAAGCCAAAACAAAGGGATAAAATGAGGACATTAAAGAGTTGAATAGAAGACTTCAAAAGGCAACTTGTAAAGACAAAGCAAAGCATTATGAAATGTGCAAAGAGCTGGAGTCAGAATATCAAAACGGAAGAACTCATTAACCACTTCTCAAGATGAAGGAACTGAAGAACGAATTCAAGCCATGAGATGCAATACTGAAAGATGCTATGGGCAACAATGCAGGAGGTTTCAAAAGAAGATGGAAGGAATACACAGAGTCACTGTACCAAAAAGAATTAGCTAACATTGCATCTTTTCTGGAAGTAATTTTGATTAAGAACCAACAATAATAAAGAAGGAAGTTAGAATTGCTCTGAAGGAATTGGCAAAAAAAAAAGGCCCCAGGAATTGATGGAATACCAATTGAGATATTTCAACAAACAAAGGCATCCCTTGATATATTTATCAGGCTATACAAAAAAATCTGGGGTCTGGGCAATTGACACTAAGAGATCCATATGTATTCCCTTTCCCAAAAAAGGTGATCCTACAGAATGTAGACATTACCAAACAATATCACTAACATCACATGCAAGTAAAATCTCGCTAAAGATTATTTTTAAAAAAATAACTGAAACACTATATTGTTGAGGAATGTTGGGGAGGATGAGAGGGTCTCTGGCCAGGACAGATCACCTAAGCTCCAGATAAGTGCAAGCCTCCCAATGGTCTTTAATACGGGGTAGAGAAAGCTCTCCTGCGTTTGGCTGTACTGGCTTGAGGAAGCTCACCACCTGGGAAGATGGCTGCCGTATCTGTTGAGCTGGGTGTGGTCTGCATAAGGCTAAGGTTCTCCTAGCCAATCCGCATGTCCCATGTCTGCAAACCCACCCTATCTGATCTTCCTGTTTACTTGCTTGTATATAAGTGCACTGCAGCCCCAAATAAATTTGAGCTGGATTGACTCTCTGAACGGCTCCTGGAGTGGTGTGTCTCCATCCTGCTTACCCCATCAGGATGTCATTGTTCGTTGTCGGTGAACGGACAATGACATTATATCAACAGAGAACTTCCAGAAATACAAGCTATATATATTTTTTTTCTATAATTATATTTTATTAATTTTCATAAACATTTACAGAGATTTTGGGCTTCCACTCATTCATTGTTGCA
>NW_006399945.1:1426878-1430231 GCF_000299155.1 Elephantulus edwardii | reverse complement strand
TTCTCTAGTCATTCGTTTGTTGATGGGCACTTAGGTTGTTTCCAACTCCTTGCTATTGTGAACAAAGCTGCAATAAACATGGGTGTGCAAGAGGCCATGACACTAGGGATATCATTGTTAATGTCTAAAGGATCATGGCTGCAAATATCAGAAGGATATCTATTTTTATTTTATCAACCATGCAAAAGCATTTGACTGTGTGGATCACAGGAAATTGTGGTTAATTTTGAGAAGAATAGGAATCCTAGAACATCTGATTGTTCTGAAAATAATATACCTAAACCAAGATTTCCAATATACCTAAACCAAGAAACAATACCTCACATGTTCATGTGAAACCTATACCTAAACCGACAAGCTATAGTATGAACAGAGCAAAAGAACACTTCCTGGTTTGAAATCAAGAAAGGAGTGCCTTTCTCCATAACTTTTCAGTCTATAATGGAACAGATCTTTCAGGAAGCTGGACTTTATGAAGAAGAACGTGGTATCAGGATTATACAGATGACATAACTTTGCTCGCCGAATGTAAGGAGGGCTTTGCAAAGGCAAATGCTTTGTCACAGAATTTAAAAGATTGCAGCCTTCAATATGGATTGCATCTCAACAGCAAGAAAACAAAGATCTTCATCATTGGGCCAATAGACAGTATCATGATAAATGGAGAAAGAATTGAGGTTGTTGATGATTTCATCTTGCTTAGATCCACAACAACACTTTTGGGACCAGCAGTCAGGAAATCAAAGGACAAGTTGCACTGGGAAAATCTGTTGCCAAGGACCTCTCCAGAATACTAAAGAGCAGCAATGTCAGTCTATAGACTAAAGTGCACTTGATCCAGGTTATGGTCTTCTCAGTTGCTTGCTATGGAACTGAAAGCTGGACATGGATATGAGGTGACTAAAAATACAAAGCTTCAGTCAGGTGCCCCATACGCCTCAAAGTGGCATCCTTGCCTTTTGGCACTTCAAAAGAGGTCTACAGATTTGCTCAATGTCATACATAATTTGATTTATTAACCCATTTGAGCTTATTGCTAATACTGAAATCCAGAAAGCCATTAGTCACTACCAACCTCCAAAATAGATAAGTCATAAATGTCTTTTTTTTTAATTTATTTATATTTATTATTAATTTCAGTAAAAATTTACAGAGGCTTTGGATTTCCATTCACTCATTGTTGCACATTTGTTCCCTCTCAAGGCTCCCCCCTCCCCCAGAACACTACCCTCTTGGAAAAGTAAAAGAAAAATTCGTTCATTGTTTTAAAAACCCTCCCCTAGGTCCACTCCACCATGTAGCCTTCGCTCTAGACTCCTGTCATGAAAAAAATACTTAATCACATATCTCTTTTTAAACAGTTTTCTCCCTCATCTGTTTCAATGCAATATACATTATTGAACCCACCTTTCTCAGTCTCTCCCCAACCCCAAGGTCAGTCCTGTTTTACAACAGTGGCACCATGCAGTATTTGTCCTTTTGTGGCAGAGATACTTCACTCAGCATAATGTCCTCTAGAATCACCCATTTTGAATAATATTACATGAGTTCCTTGTTTTTCAAGGCAGAATAGTATTCCATTGTGTGAATATACCACAGCTTCTCTATCCGTTCTTTTGTTGATGGGCACTTAGGCTGTTTCCAACTCGTTGTTATTGTGAACAAAGCCGCGATAAACATGGGTGTGCATATATCTGCGTGGATGTCAGTTATGGTCTCTTCGGGCTATATTCCCAGTAGTGGAATTGCTGGGTCAAATGGTATCTCTATTTGCAAATTTTTGAGAAAGTGCCATACCACCTTCCACAGTGGTTGCACCATTTTACACTCCCATCAAGAGTGAATAAGGGTTCCAGTTTCTCCACAACCTCGCCAGCATTTGTTGCTTGATGTTCTGTTAAATTTTGCAATTCTGACTGGGGTGAGATATCTCATAGTTGTTCTGATTTGCATCTCTCTTAGAGCTAGGGATTTTGAACATTTCTTCATGTGCTTGTTAGCCATCTGAATGTCTTCTTCAGTGAAGTGTCTGTTCATATTCTGTGCCCATTTTTCTATTGGATTATTTACCTTTATCTTATTGTGATGAAGCCATAAATTTCTAAAAAATGATGTTATATTAAACACAAGGAGCTATTCTCTTAAAGAAAAATACACAAAATGTTACTTTAAAAATAGTTAGTGTAAACAGTTCCATATTTTTTGCAAGTATCATGTGCAATTAGAATTAATTCTATAAAGGCCAGTACCAGACTAATAACTGAGGTTATAATTGTCTCCAATGTCCAATTTACTGTATCACTTCAACATTTCTAACATTAACTGTTCCTCTTCCACTTCTCCAGCCCACTTTAGTTCTATGTCTTTGAGTTTTATAATGCACTGGAAGGTCTCCCAGAAGCTCAAAGAACCATGAGAAGAAGGAAAGAAGAGGAAGGAGAAGAAAAAGGCTCATATAGCTGTTGAAGATTAAGACTGATGAAGTTAGTAGAAGATGCTGGTGAACTACAGGCAGAGGTGAGGCAGCTGGATCAGGTTAGCAGTACAGTCCCATGTGAGCAGAAAGAGAGAGAGCATCTTTCATGTAGTGCTTGTACAAAAAGAAGTGCCAGCGAATACATTACACCCTAAGGGTCGGGATTTGGGTCTTGCCTTCAGGTAGAGTGGAGCCTCAGGATATTTCCCTTCTATCTGCATGTTCTCACAATAGCACACCATACATGTATTTTGTTTTCCTAAATTACCACTATTTTCACTACTATGTTGTTGGTTTTAGTTGCCACAAAGTTGGCAGAATAACATTATAACAGAATGAAGCATTACCCGGCCTTGTGCCATCTTTGTGATCACAGGTTTGTTTGAGTCCATTGTTAATAGCTGTGCTCACATTAAAACATATTCCTTTCATGCTCACTTCAACAGTATATATACGAAAATTGGAACAATACAGGAAAGACTAGCATTGCCCCTGAGCAAGGATGACATGCAAATCTGTGAAGCGTTCCCTATTTTTTTGAGAAAGATTGGATAATTTATGTCTACTGCATTGAAACAGATGAGGGAGAGAACTGTTTAAAAGGGATATATGATTAGGTATTATTGTCATGAGGGGAGTCTGGAACGAAGACTGCATAGTGGAGTGGACCTGAGGGGAGCTTTTCTTTTTTTTTAATTATTATTAAATTTTATTGGTTTTAATGAACATTTACAGAGATTTTGGTTTCTCATTCATACATTGTTGCACTGTTTTCTCTACCCTCCTCTCTAGTTCGTTCATCTTCCCCCCACCCCCGAATGTCTGTTTTAATTGTCCAATTGCCATAGTGCTTGTCAAAGCCAGTTCTGATTAATCT
>NW_006399945.1:1403855-1417645 GCF_000299155.1 Elephantulus edwardii | reverse complement strand
AAAAAAAAGAACATAAAAACAATAAAATGTCACATGTAAAGATGTTGTTGTTGTTATGTACTGTTGAGTCACCTACAACTCACAGGGACCCTATGTACAACAGCCCTAAGCCCCCTGCTCTACCCTGTGCCAATCTTATTGTCTCCAACACATCTACTCCAATTACCCCAGTCACTGAATCAATCCATCTCATCGAGGGGTTTCCTCTCTTGCACTGTCTCTCCGTTCTCTCAAGCATGACGTCCCTCTATAAGGACTGGTCCCTCTTTGCAACATGCCCAAAATATGTCAGATGTAGATTCAGAATCCTTACCTCCAAGGAGGAGCCTGGTCTCACCCTCACTAGGATGAACCTGTTTATTCTCCTAGCAGTCCATGGTATATTCAATACTCTTCTCCAGCACCACAGCTCAAAAGCATCAATTCTCCTTCTGTCATCCCTAGTCATTGTCCAGATTTCTGATGCATAGCAAATAATTGGATTAGGCATTCCTTAGTCTCCAGTCTGACACTGTTGCTCTTCAGTATTTTGGAGAGGTCGCTGACAGCAGACTTTCCCAATAGATAGATTAGTGCTTGTCATTGTACCAGTACCATGCTGTTTTGGTTACTATCGCTATGTGGTAGGTTTTTAGATCAGAGAGTGCTATGCCTCCTACTTTGTTTTTGTTTCTCAAAAGTGCTTTGCTTATTTGGATTCTCTTTCATCTCCAAATAAACTTGACAATTTCACTATCA
This sequence comes from Elephantulus edwardii, assembly GCF_000299155.1. Classification (NCBI taxonomy): domain Eukaryota; kingdom Metazoa; phylum Chordata; class Mammalia; order Macroscelidea; family Macroscelididae; genus Elephantulus; species Elephantulus edwardii. The sequence continues at coordinate 1,416,907 of NW_006399945.1, read as the reverse complement.
TACAGTGTTGGTGAATTGTAAAGTGGTGCAACCATTCTGGAAGACAGTTTGGCATTTCCTCAAAAAGTTGAACAAAGAAACGCCATATGACCCAAATATTCCACTACTAGGAATATACCCCAAGGAAATGAAAATTGAGACACAAATGGAGATTTGTACACCAATGTCCATTGCATAAGAACATGGAAACTGCACAAATGTCCAACCACAACCTAAAGAATTGAGAAATTATAATACATTCACACAATGGAATACTGCGCAGCACTTGGGAGCAAAGATTTTTAAAACTACTACATAACATGGGAGAGCCTGGAGAGCATTATGCTGAGTGAATTAACACAGTATCATAAAGACAAATACTGCATAAGACCGTTATTGTAAAAACAGAAAGATAACTAGTAAAACATGCATGGGAACTCACGGGGGGAAGGGGGAGGGCGGGCAGGGGCGAAACCACAGGGTTACACAGTTTGGTGGATGGAGGGAGAGTATGAAGAAAATAGGAAAGATCAGGGCAAAGAGACAGGGTAATTATGGACAAGATACAATGGTGATTAATTTTTTACAACATGATGTACAAGAATGCATGAAACACAATGTGAATGTAGAATAAATAAAGTGAAATACAATTGTATGCACACTTTGTAAGCAAACCAATTTAAAAAAAAAACCCAAAGAAAACCTCCAATAAAATGATACCATAAGATTCTTTTTTAAGAGACAAAAAGCTACAAATATTTGATCTACTCTGGTATTCTTAAAGTGTTCATATTATAGCATAATACAGAAAGATCTTATATAGTGATAATATTGATGCCAGCGATATATATGGAAAAACTGCTGTTCACGGGCTGCTTCTTCACAAGATTCATGAGGGACATGAATAGTAATAAGGAGAAAACATTTGCTTTTTTAAAAGCAAGCTAAAGTTTAAGACTGCTGCTCTAGGCAAAAACTTCCAACTCAAACACCTTTAGGGTCAAATAAGTAATGGCTGAGAGTGAATAGCCTGGTTGAACTGACCCACAGTGCCCTCTCCAAAAATGGCAGCAGTCCTGCTCTGCTCCAGCCCATTATGAACAGTGTTTCCAGAGATTCTGATATTTTAAGGGAACTTCAAAATCTAAACTGTACATGATTTTTAAATTTGAAAAGAAAACAGGAAAGTTTTTAAAACTCCACAAAACAATCTCCTGGCCAGATTCAGATTACAGCCCTCAATTTTTTAATTGCTCTGAGAGGAAAACAATATCTCTCACTTGCTGTTTCACTTAAGAAAATGTGAAAATAGATGTTTTTGTTATAAATAAGAAAAACTCCGAGCTAGTGAACCCTGCTTGGTTTCTCCCTATTATAGACATATCTGTGGAAATGATATCTTTAGAGGTTATTTCTGTGAAATTTGAGTGTCAAATGAAGGGATAGAAATGATGGGAAATTCTTGGAGCCAAGTGTGAAAGCAAGTCTCAGCACCACGGCTGATGGCCTGATTGAAGGGGAGAGAGACGTCATAAGGAACTCTAAGCAATAAAGATAATTGGTGCTTGTGCGTGCGTGTTTATATGAGCGTGCTATTGTTGTTATGAGCCATCAAGCCAGGACCGATTCATAGCTGACTCTTCAATGGGCTCCAGTGGGTTTTCAGAAGCTGTAAATCACATGGGAAGAGATTGCCCATCTTTCTCCTATGGAGTAGCTCATGGATTCAAACTACTTGCCTTTGCGTTAGCAGGTCAATTCCTTACCATAAGCCACAGAGTTTCCTATGTATATATGTATGTTCAAACAAACAAATCTATGTCTGGAGGTACAACCAGAATGCTCCTCAGGGTTAAGAATGGTATAATTTTAGGGCATATTTTCAGGAGGAATCAGTCTTAGGGAGTGACATCGTGCTGGGAAAGGTCAGTGAATAAGAGGAAGAAAGACCCTCAATGAAATGAATTGACACTGTGACTATCACAATGGGTTTTAGCATGACAGAGACAGTAAGGATGGCACAGGATAGGTCAAGGCTCAGCTCTGTTATTCATAGGATCTCTATGAGTTATAGCTAATTCGAAGGTACCTAACAACAAACATATATGTGTATGAGTGTGTGTGTGTGTGTGTGTGTGTGTGTGTGTGTGTGTGTGTGTGTGTATAAAATGAAGATAATTCATTTTCTCAGGAAAATGGTTCTCATGGCTGTAGAGGAGGCTGGACAGTCAAGTCTGAGGGTTAACATCAAACTGGAAGTTTCTCCTATCCATATAGCTGTTGACTGTAGTTACTGGTAAGCCCAAAATCAGCAGGTCAGATGACAGACTTGATGCAGCCATAGTTGGACAGGTAAGATTGTAAACTGCTAACACAAGGGTGCAGAAGCTGAAAATTCCAAGATCAGTTAGCAATAAGTGTCCACTGCTCAGCTTCTAAGAACTATGAGTCAGATGATAAGAGCTAGATGCAAATTCAGAGCAGGGTAAAAGCTGGAAAGTTTTGTTAAATTTTACATAGCCCTCAACTCATGACCCTTCAACAAACCTCTATCAAGTTTCTGAGTTAATAATCTTTACTAAAGGAGACACGTCATTTTTCTCCCAATGAATGGCTGGTAGATTCAAACTACTGACCATTTGTTTAGCAGTTAAGCATATAGCACATGAGATTTCCACCAGGGAGAGATGAGCTGGAGATATAAAGTCAAAAGTGACAGGCTTGCTCAGCATTTCTTAAGCTGAAGGAACTGAACAACAAATTCAAGCCTTGAATTGCAATACTTAAAGATGCTATGGGAAGAATGTAGAATGATCCAGGAAGTACATATTATCAAGAGCCTGTGGTGATGAAGGAGGAGGTTCAGACTGTTCTGAAGGAATTGACAAAAAACAAGGTGTCAGGAATTGACTGCATACCATGTGACATATCTTAACAAACAGATGCTGTCCTGGACTTGCTCATCAAGTTGTGCCAAGAAATCTGTAGGACAACCAACCACCTGGCCAACTGACTGGAAGAGATTCCTATTAGTTCCCATTCCAAGAAACAAGTGACCCAACAGAGTGTGTAAACTATCAAACAATGTCATTAATATCATATGTAAGCAAGATCCTGCTGAAAATTATACAAAAATGACTGGAACAGCACATCTACAGAGAACTACCAGAAATACAAACTGGGTTTAGAAGAGGCCATGGCACAAAGGATGTCATAGCCAATGTTAGATAGATCTTCACTGAAAAGCAGAGAGTACCAGAGGAATGTCTGTGTTTCATGGACCACACAAAGGCATTTGACTATGTGGATCACAACTAACTGTGGCTAACTTTGAGAGGAATGGGAATCAAAGAATATTTGATTATGTTTATGCGCAACCTATACTTGGACCAGGAGGAAGTCGTCAGAACAGAGAAAAGAACCACTGCATGGTTCAAAATCAGGAAAGGTGTATGCCAAGAATGCATCCTATCTCCCCATCTTTCCAATCTATATGCAGAACAGATCATCCAGAAGGCTGGGATCTATAAGAAGGAATGTGGCATCAGGATTAGAGGAAGATTCCTCAACAATCTGTGTTATGCAGGTGGCACAACCTCGCTTGCTGAAACTGAGCTGTTTGCTGCAGAAAGTCAAGTACTAGTGCCTTCAATAAGGGTTGAAGCTCAACATCAAAAAACAAAGATTCTCACCAGTGGACCAATAGGCAGCATCATGACAGTGAAGAGAGAGAGATTGTTAACAGCTTCATCTTTTTTTTTGGCTCTTCAATCAACACTCTTGATACCAGTAACTAGGAAATCAAAAGATGAGTTGCCTTGGAAAATCTGCTGTCAAGGACCTCTCCAGAGTACCAAAGAGCAACAATGTCAGTCTAGAGATTAAGGTGCAATTGATCCAGGCCATAGTCTTTGCAATTACTTGCTATGCATCAGTGAGCTGAACAATGACTAAAGAAGACAGAAGAATTGATGCCTTTGAGTTGTGGTACTGAAAAAGAGTACAGAATATACCATGGACTGCTAGGAGAAGAAACAGGTTCATCCTGGAGAGGGTGAAACCAGGTTGCTCCTTGGAGGCTAGGATACTGAAGCTCCATCTAACATACTTTGGGCATGTTGCAAGGAGGAACCAGTCCTTAGAGAAGGACGCCATGCTTGGAAGGGTGGAGGAACAGTGCACGAAAGGAACACCCTGGATGAAATGGACTGACTCAGTGACTGGGGAAATGGGGGTATATATGTCAGAGACAATGAAGTTGGTTCAGGATAGAACAGGGTTCAGAGCTGTTGTACATAGGGTCACTATGAGTCATAAGCAACTCGACAGCACTTAACAACAACAACTGTAAATTTCAGTTTAATACTGAATAGATGAGCCCAGCTGATATAAACTACTATCACCATGACTGCAACACATGGTGATCCTACACATGTTAGAATAAAACTGTGCTCCAGATGGTTGGTTTGTTGTTATTGTTGTTGTTGTTTTAAGGGAAGCAAAGATTTGATAAGTTCTCAAATCTGTGGAGTTTGTTTTGCCTTTTTGTGTTTTCCCCCATGGGCATTATTTTTAATTTTTTTTTATTTGCATGCAAAGCTCATGTATATTGTGTTTCACATACACCTTCATTCACATACACTGTTTTACAAAATTAATCATCATTGCACTATGCCCACCATTACCTCATCTTATAAGGTCTCTGCAGGATCTTTTCCATTTCCTTTACCCCCCTCCCTCTACGCACCAAATTGTGTGGCCTGTGGTTAGCCTCCCCCCGCCCCCCAGCCCACCTTCAACCCTGTGCTCCTATCCTTTCCCCTTTTGGACCCTCATACACATTTTACTACTACCCCCCTATTTTTACAATATTGATCTTATACAGTATTTGTTCACTCAGCACAATGCTCTCCAGTCCCTCTCAAATTATGTCGTTGTTTTTTTTTTAAGTCATTTCTCCTGGGTTCTGTGTCCATCATGTGACTGAATCATACTTTCTCAATCTATTCAATTGTAGTTGTATATTTAGGCTGTTTCCATGTTCTTGCTATAGTGAAAATCAGTGTATAAATCTCCATTTGTTTCTCAGTTCTAATTTCCATGGGGTATATTCCTAGCAGTGGAATAGCTGGAATTTCCATGTTCCGCTTTTTGAGGAAACTCCAAGCTGCCTTCCAGAGTGGTTGTACCATTTTACAATCCCACCAACATTGTATGTGTATGATAGTTCCAATCTCTCCACATCCTCTCTAACATTTTTTGCTTACTGCCCTGCTAAACTCTGCCCTGTTTCTGGGGTGAAATCATCTCTCATTGTGGTTTTCCTTTGCAGCTATCAATGCCAGTGATTTTGAGCATTTCTTCATCAGTGTGTTGGCCATCTGAATGTCTTCCTCCGTGAAAAGTCTTCCCATGTCTTGCCCATTTTGTGTTTTGGTTATCAGTCTTTTTCTTGTAAAGAACTTTGTAGTATTCTGTAAACTTTTGTTACGAAACCCTTGTCTGAGATGGTGTTGCCAAATGTTTGGGGGAGGGGGAGTTCCCAGTCTGTAGGTTTTCTTTTCATCCTATTGGAAAAAAGTTTTGATGCACACAGGGATTTAATCTTTAGAAGGTCCCATTCTTCAATTTTCATCCTCTCCTGCTTGTACATTTCTGGCTTTATTTGTCAGCTTCTTTATACCATAGGCGAGGCCTTCTAAACTTGGTCCCAGTTTGTCTCTTATGATCTTTGTGGATTGGGATTTACCCCTAGATCTCTGATCCACCTTGAGTTGATTTTTGGGTTTGATGTGGATCCTGCTTCAGCTATCTGCAGGTATCAGTCCAGTTTTTCCAACACCATTTGTTGAAGAGATTGTCGTTCACCCAAATTGTTAGGCTCTGGATGGTTTGTTGTTGTTTTTAATGGCTCACTTTTCAGACGTAGGTGCCTCTGGCTGGACCTAAACTGTGGACCTTTCAGTTAACAACAGAGCACATAAACAATTTGCACCACCCAGGAATTAGTGCACAAATAATTTTACTATATTAATTAAGGGAAAGAGTGAAAACTGAAGGTAATGAAGGGGCTATTATTGCAGATGCAATCAGGCTGACCAGAACTCTGTGAACACAAGAGCTGGACCTTGCCCTGTCCTCCACTATTCTTGTGATTTCTATCCTGCTCAAGCCCAATTTGGTGGTCACACAATGAAGTAGAGGACCGCTTTATTACTAGCCGGGGCTCGACCCCTCAAACAGAGTCCCTGATGAAGTGGCAGATGTCTGTTCACAGATGGGTTCCAGCAGCTCAGTCATTCAGTGGCAAAGGAAAAATGATTCAACTTTCCAGAGAAGAAGGATCCAAAAATTAACTAGAGTATCAGGAGCTCAGCAAGTAAGCTGAGGTTCAATCAAGGAACAAATATGAAGATAAGGAAACTGAGCAGAAGCGAAGCGGACAGACTGAATCAAAACAAGGCAAAGGTAGTTCGGAAAAGGAAGTGTAGTGACAAGTTACTTTAGGTCTGAACAAGGTTGGGGCTGAGGATAGGATGTTTGATGCCTTTGAAAAAGGCTAGTTCTGGCTTATTCACAGAAATAGAAATCATCATACAGGTAGTGGCTCTTTCATAGAATAACATGCTGTTTGAATAGGGCTGTAGCTTGCCACACAGCTAGGGCCCAGAGCTACACTTTTGCCAGGATGCTTTCTGCCCACTTCTAGTGTCTGCTTCTTTTTGGATAGTACATCATTTTTTTTCACACACTGGAAAACACGGTCACCATGTTTTATGTAAGTCATATAGATTCTGTCATGAAAGAGGTAGTTCTTGACTTTTTCTGGTCTCAACCTGAAAAATACTAGAGAGAGAACTCATTTGAACAATATGAGTTAGGAGTCCATGTCTGGGCTAGTCAAGTATGATCAGCTGGGACCAGGATGGGAAAGAACACATTCATTCTAGTGAAAGCTGCTTTCACGTAGTTGTTGGGGAGAGGATCAACTGCAAAATAATGCAAAAATTGTCCTCATAAAAGGAAGACAGGGTTTCAGACAAACTAAAACATGATTAACATAACATCAGAAACATCATTAGAAACGATGAATATCAGAATGCAGTTACATGTGAACAAGGAAAAAAATGGTTCAGGCCAATTCCCGCCCCCCCCCCATTTGCAGATTCAATGAGTTTGAAAGAGATGTTATTTTTATGATGATTAAAAGGGGAAAACTTCACAAAACTTTTCTTCAGATACTGCAAAGATCAAGCTTTCCATGCCACCTACTGGCTATTGTCTGTAATTTTTAAAAGACCTCGTTTCCATTAACCTGTAAAGAGTAACAGCACAAATTTCAAAGTGTATACCACTCACCTTAAGAAATAAAATATTAAGTGGACTGGGGAGAGGATTGTATAAAAATGAAATATTTTTTTTTTTTTACTTTTCAAAGAGAAAAGTGAACTGGGGAGGAGTGGACAGGGAGGAAAGTGTGCAAATATGGATGAATGGAAATCCAAAGACTAAACTTCAATTAAAATCAATTTTAAAAAAGAAAATAAAATATTAAATAAAAGGTTTTATTTTTACTTTTTTAAACTAATTTTAATGAAAGTTTGCCTAGACATAGGATTTCCAATTATTCATTTCTCCCTGCAAATCCATACTCCCCATAAATGTAATTTTAAAAATAAAATATTATCAATAGCATTAACATTTTCTGTATATCCTCTACTGCCTGCTCCTCAAAAGCATATTTTATCTTAAATTATATGCTTATCATTTCATAATTTATCATTGTTTTTCTACATATCTCTGAGTAATGTTTATTTTTTTATGCTTTAAAGTTACCATAAACAATATCATTCTATATGGAAGTATTCTGCAGACTACTTTTCAAATACACGTTATGTTTATGAGATTGTTCAATGTTGATCAGTGAAGCTCTGGCTCATTTTCACTAATTTCATTTAGAGCTCTGGTGGCTCTGTGGTTAAGGTATTTAACTTCTACTAAGACAGTCATAGTTTAAACCTACTAGTTACCCAAAAGGAGAAACATGTTGTAACCTGTTCCCATTAAGATTGTCAGCCTCAGAAACTATGTCCTACCACATCATTTAGTGCCAGAATCAACTCTACGGCAGTGAGTTTTCTGGTTTTGGGTTTTAATTTTAGGATTCCATTCGATGTTCTCTACGAAGGCTATCATGTTGGAGCACCTCATGGCTCCTTGTTGCTGTGAGCCATTGAGTCAGAACCGACCGATAGCTGACCCTTCAGAGGCAGATGGCCCATCCTTCTCCCTTGCCTTTAGACGGCAGCACAGATTCTTACCACCAGAGCTCCTTAGCATTGGGGAATTGCTCTGCCAAACCAGAGGAAGGTGTGCGATTTAAATCCCTTAGTTGCTCCATACGAGAAAGAGGTACAATCTTTTCCAGTGCAATTACTGCCTCTGAAAACTGCTGGGGATTAACTATGAACCCATTTGTATTTGACAGTTCTCAACAACAATGAAGGCTATCATATTTTTTTTAGGAAATTGGAAAGCTTTTCTTTTTTCAAATACTTAATTTTCTTATGTTGACTTTAAGAAAACAAAGATTCTCACCGCTGGGCCAATTGGCAGCACCATGAGAGATGAAGAAAAGATGGAGATTGTTAACAACTTCAGCTTGCTCAGTTCCACAATCAACACTTTTAACAGCAGCAGACAGGATATCAAAAGACAAATTGCATTAAATAAATCTGCTGTGAGGGACCTCTCCAGAATGCTGAAGAGCAATGATATCAGTCTAGAGACTAAGGTGCACCTAATCCATGCCACAACCTTTTCCATTACTTGCTACACATCAAAGAGCTGAACAGTGACTAAGGGCAACAGAGGAAGAATCAATTCCTTTGAGTTGTGGTATTGGAGAAAATTATACCATGAACTTCCAAGAGAACAAACAGGTCTAACCTGGAGAAGGTGAAACTAAGTTGCTAATTGGAGACAAATATTTTGAAGCTCGTCTCACATACTTTGGACTGCCAGGAGGGATCAGTCCTTGGATAAGGGCATCTTGCTTGAAAAGGGTGAAGGGACAGCATAGGAAAGGAAGACCCTGGATGAGATGGATAACTGAGGTTATGGGAGTGTGTCAGAGATTGTGAGATTGGCTCAGGAGAGGGCAGAGTTCAGAGCTATTTTGCATAGAGTCACTATGAGTCACAGGTGACTCGAGGGCACATAATGACAACAACAAGGATCTAGATCAATACTGGATACAGTGAAAATAATTGTTGTTGTTAAGTGTCATTGAGTCGAAGAAGACTCATAGCGACCATATGAATGAAAGACCTGAGCACTGTTCATAGTTTCCAGAGGCAAGCCATTATGGAAGTAGATGCCACTCCTGCTTCCAAGCTTGTTTTAATCAGGAAGCTCCACCAAAAACTTTCCACCATGGGTAACCATTATTGCATTTGGCACATCAGTGTCCCAGTGTTTAGCATCACACCAACCATGAGTTAGTTACCTCTGTACAGCAAGTGGACAGACCAGTGCTATGCCACTTAGAAGAATGTTTGACAAAAACAATTTAAACCAGGCCTGAGGACCACAGATTGGAATCACCCACCTTGGGCTTGGTTGCATAACTTTCTGTCTACTAGGCCAGCGTAGCTCTCTCTGTGTTGTTGTTGTTGTTATTGTTGTTAAGTGCCATCCAGTTGTAGACAACTCATGGTGACCCTATGAACGAAAGACCTGAGCACTGTTCATAGTTTCAGGAGGCAAGCCATTTTGGAAGTGTGAAAATTATTACCCTGGTTTAATCCTTTATCTTTAGGGAAATATTTTATTTTTACTCAAGCTTTTTCATCATTATTTTAAATGTGTATTGAATTTTGCCTTGTTAGTGACTGTAAATCTATGTAAATGCCACCTTGCCTATATTCAAAGTGAGTTGTCTGCTTTAACTGGTAATGTAGTAAATGTTATTAGTAAATTTTTCCAAAGTCCCTTGCACTTCTGCAGTAAACTTAAGTTTATTTGAGTGTGGATGAGTCATACAATGAACCAAGAGCCAATTTTTACATAACTCTCCATGAGGTACCTGAGGCTGTATGGAAGGAGACTGCCCATCCTCCAATGGAGCTGGTGGTAGATTTGAACTGCTAGTCTTTTGGTTAGCAAAGTAACAGCCAGCAGGAGTGAATGAGATCAGTCTATCATTTTATTTTCTTATATTGTACAGCCTAATTTGAGTGTATCAACAACAAAATAAATTGAGGCATTGTCTCTTAGAATTTCTGTCATAAAAATGAAAAGACTGAGTGAAAGTGTATGTTTCTAAATTTTGAGGAATCTCTGAGAAAATCTAAAGAATGCTTCACTTCAGTTTGCAAAAATATATACTACTACATTATAAACTAGAAATAAAGAAGAGAAAGAACTTTCTCAAAGGTCCATGAGAAAAGAGAAGTTAGTCTAATTTGTCTAGAAATTCACACTGATTATCCAACTTGTTTTCTAATAGAAAATTACATCAGAATTGGACGCTTCTGTGAGAATGATTTTTCTTTAAAAGCATTTAAAAACATTTAACATTTTAGAAGAATTATTTCTTCATTTTCTGGGAATCCTAATGTTAGGGTCAAGATTGGGCAAGTTAGGGTGGGGATAAAAAGGGGACTAGATGGAAAGAATGTAGAGGCACATACCAATGAGATAAGAAAGACATGACAAGCCATGTTAAAGGCCAAAAGAAGGTAAAGGTCAAAGAGACCAAGACCAGGCTCTACCAGCCAAAACCAGGAAACAACCAGCCCTGGACCCTCACACTCTTGGTATGAATAGTGGAGGCTGTCCCCAAAGCAGCCTGCTTAGTGTTTTAGGTACATGAGTGACATAAAAACAACAGACCAAACACCAAATTTTTAAGTCTCTGTAACATCATTCCATTTGCCCAAATTCAACTCCAGAAGCACATCAAAATGAGAAAACCAGCCAGCCATATTAGCCCACAATACACATGCCACAAAGTCTTTAATTTCAGAGAATGACCTCTCTGTCTCTCTTTCAATCTCTCTCTTTCTCTCTCTGATGCATCTTTTCTAGTCAACTGTCTTAACTTTCACCTTCACTCCTATCTTATCTTTCTTCTGTGTGTGCTAGCAAGGCCTCAGTCTATATCAGGATTATTTTGAGCTGGACAAACAACCTAAGGTGAAATGAACCATGCCAAGAACAGGGGATTCGTCCATGGTCAATCTTCCTGTTGTCCTTGCCTGGTTCAATTCTTTGTCTGGGCATGGAAGAAAAAACCAGGGCTTTGGCCACACAGTCACACTAGTGTTAGGTCTTCGCACTGGACATAAGGACTCGAGGAAGGGGCCAGAGAAAGAAAAGAAGATAAAGAAGCTTTATTAAAGGGTCTCCTAGGCAGGATTCCTTGGTCTGCAGAGAGAAAACAGGCAGAGGGACAGACCAGGGAAATATCGCACCCTAAAGTGGCAGGTTTTATAGTAAGGGTCTTTAGGGAGGGAAGGGAGGGACATCCCATTGTGGTTTAGGAGGAAAGGGTGGGGCACTCCATGGTAGTTGAATCAGATGAGGGAGGGTGTTCACTCCCTTTGTTGACATGTAGACAGTCCTTGAATCCTTTGTTCTCCCTTTGACCTTGGTCCCAGCCTGGCAGTTAGGAATACTAAATTTATGAACACGGTTAGTTGCTTTCTCTAAGTTCATCAGAATAGAGGTTCTATTTTAAGAGACTGTCATCTAAATTATGAATACCTTCCAGATGTAGGAAAAATTTCATACACAAAGAAGTAAAAGCTTTTCTCAACTCAGGCTACACAAATATCCACAGAGATTTCAGCTTCAATTTTACATCTATATATTATAGACTCATAGCTGTCAAATAAATCAGAACCAACTCACAGGTGACCCTTTAGTCGGTTTCCAGAGGCTGTAAATCACATGGAAGACTGCCCATCTTTCTCCCTCAGAGTCAAAAGTAAGTAAAGAAATAACAACGTCTAAGTTCAGATGACAACATATCATCCTTTTAATCTTGGGCTCACAACTAGACAAACAGCAACACAATAGCAAAACCTGTTTTGTGTTGTCTGTCATTCAAGACAGCACGTAACAGTCAAAACTTAAGAATCTAATTCTCCCACACTACTACTACCAATAGGAGGTAATTTATTGGTCTTGTACAAACCAGAAGCACATACATATTACGTGTATGTACATAAATGGAGTGTTCTCTCAACTCTTCAGTAGAGAATGAGCTCATGTCCTATTGCTTACCAGTTCCTGGGCCCAGATATGAAAAGCGACACAACCCAATGCATCAGTTAAATGGGGCCTAAAGAGCCAAAAGCAAAAGAAAATGTAAAAAATAGAGTAAAAAGGAAAAATAGATTGAATCAAAGAGCTAATGAAGATAAAGTTCTATTTCTACTTAATAATCATTTTGGAAGCCAAGAAAAGATATGCCTGAGGTTAAACAATCTATAAGGTATGAACTTCTTTGCTAGCATGATTGGCTCAGAAAGGGGAGTCTGTTTGGCTATCTTGGATCCCTAAGACTGTCAAAGTATACTTTTTAAAACATTTAAAGTGCATATAATATAATCATACATATGCGTGTAACTCACACAAATATAAAATGAGCTTCTGACAAAAACTTATTTAGCCCATTGATAAGGGAGCTCTGGCGGCCTAGTGGCGAGAATCCCGAAGGCATGCAGTTCGAGTCCACCAGCTGCTCCTCAGGCAAAGGATGGGCTGTCTCCTCCCATGTGATTAACTGCCTCTGAAAACTCACTGGAGGGTCAGCCATGGGTGAGTTCTGACTCAGCAGCACAGGACAACAACAATAAGGGAACTAGACAGATGATAAAGCTGGTTCAAAGAGCACTGGAAAGTGAGACTGTGGGTAAATACTTAAATCAGATACTAGGATAAGATTGATTCAAAATAGGCTAACAAACACATGAAGAAATGCTCAAAATCCCTAGCCCTAAGAGAGATGCAAATTAAAACAACTATGAGATATCGTCTCACCCCAGTCAAAATAGCAAAATTTA
>NW_006399945.1:1399698-1402774 GCF_000299155.1 Elephantulus edwardii | reverse complement strand
TAGAAAAAAAAATAGGTTAATGTTTGCAGGCAGTGAAACTGGGACCTTTAGGGTTATCTCTTCTACCAGACAGAACTCTTGAGTGTCTGAGTGATGCAAAAATCCACAAATTAGCCTGTCACTTCACAGAATCCGATCATTATCAATAGTAGATAGTATTACAAACAAGATTACAATTTTCTGGGAAATGAAATAATCTTTGGATGGAGACATTAGACAATGTTTTGTATGAGCCTGCAGGGGTAGGAAGTCATCTTTCGTCTTATTTTCATGTTTTGGATAATTTCTTTTAGCAATTCTTCTATTTTTTTTTTTATAATTCTTCTATTTTTTAAATGTCAGTTATGTGCCAAGCCCCTGTCAGACACAAAGAGGATTAGGGTAAACACACAGGTTCTTTGTCAAATATCTTACCATCTAGTAGAGACAGCCATGAAAAATACTCAATTCCATAAAGTATTATAGATACTTTGATTAAAGGACTCTATGAAAGGACTCTAAAGAAAGACACAGTGGGGCATATAGTCAAGATTAAGAGGAGATCAAAAAGGCCTGAGGCATTCCCAGGTGCTGGGGAGAGGGATGAGGTCATTCCAGGCAGAGTGAGCAATGGATCAAAGGCCTAAAGACCTAAAACAACCAGTGACATTAACTTGCCTTAACCATTCATTATGGTTTTTAATGACATACTGTCCTGGATTGTCACTTAACTGCTTTATATGATATCAACTTTTTATAATATATGCTTGGAGTTAGGAAAGGCTGGGCAGAGATTATCCTTTTTTCCCTTTAGCTTACATTTGAAAAATCAAACAATGAGAAGCAGAAGTGACAACCACTTCCTAAACAACATACCTCTGGAAACTCTGTGAAGTTTGAGAAACGACAATAGTTAAAGAAAGGCTTCAGGCCTTTTGTTCAAGAGTCACTATGAGGCATGCTAGACTGGACAACAATTAACAACAACAACAATGAGAAATTCATGGAATTTGTTAAAAATCAGGAAAACTGGCATTTATAGAATGCAGGTTTAAATCTCAATTGAATTTGAGGCCCTGAGTAAGTTTTGGGCCCTTTTGTTTTCTTTGTGGAAAAGACTTATAGATGCATATTGACATCAGTATCCTAAGTAAATAATAAGACTTATTTTAAAGCTCACAAGGCAAAAGACAGCAATACAAAGATTCTTCTGTCCTTTTGTCGTCCTGTGGATCATCAGCATAATGTGTTGGGAAAACACAGCAGGACTCTCCATAGAAAGTAATCTCGTGAAGTCTCACATCCAATAATAATAACACTCTATTAATGAAAGAAGGAGATAGCAGAGGGAACATTTAGGTGAAGTCATAGTTGTGAGAATTTTCTGGATGAGAGAATAGCTTTTGGAATGAGGTTCCCCAGACACAAGCTCTGGTCTCAAGTCTGCAGATCTGCTCAGTCAGCTTCTTCCTGAGCCACCAATGAACCTCCATCTGGACTCATCTTTCCTCCTCTCATCTTTAATATTCATTTTAAAGCCAGCTCACAAGTTTGTTATTAGGGTTAATAGTAGCAGACAATTCATAAATTGTAGCTGTAATAACTGTGACCTGTTCACCAGCATGAACTTCTGTAATACCACGTCACTTTTCTTTCTGGGGGTGGGGGGAACCCTCAAATTCATCACACCGAGATTAGCAGAAAGCTCATCAGCTCTTTCCTGGGCTCCTGATGAGAAACCAGGAACTCAGCTGCCTCATCTTTGAAGTTAAGGCAAGTCATGAATGTTAGGGAAAACTGACTACAGCATTAAACCTTGTGGTTGAGTCAGTTTCAGCTTCAAGCAAGATAGGACAGAATAGGAACTCCCATGAGTTATTAAGGCCATAATCTCTCTGGATGCACACTACCTCACCTCTCACCCATGGACTTTTTGGGTAATAGTAAAAAGCTTTAACCACTACACCACCCTGGCTTCTTGACTGCGGTTGTTGCTGTCATTAGATGCTATTGAGTTGATTCTGACCAAGTACAAAAGATTGAAATACTATCCAGTCCTGCCCCATGTTCACAATCTCTGCTCAGCTTGGGCCCATTGTTGCAACAAATGTGTCATTCCATCTAATTGAGGGTCATCCTCTCTTTGACTTTCAACTTTTCCAAGAACTGACCCCACCTGACAACATGTCCAAAGCATGTGAGACAAAGTTTCACCATCCTTTCCTCTCAGGAAAACCTTGGTTGTACTTTCTCCAAGGCACATTTGTTCATGCTTTTGACAGCCCAGGGGGATATTTTGTACTCTCTTCAAGCATAATTCAAAAGCATCAGCTCTTGCAGATCTGTCACCCTTATTCATTGTCAATTTTCAGATGAATAAGAAGCAATTGAAAGTTCTGTGGTTTAGATCAGGTGCATCTTAGTCTGTAAACTGACATCATTGCTCTTTACACTTTGAAGAGGTCCTTGATAGAAGACTCTCCCAATGCAGCACATCTTTTGACTTGAAAACTGTTATCAAGCCCACATCCTTGGAAAAGGACTTTATATGGTGGGAAAAGTAGAGGATCAATATATAAGAGGAAGACCCTCAACAAGATAGACAGAGTGACAATAGCAATGGGCTCGAGTATGTTACAGACGGTTAGGGTGACACAGTGTAGAGCGAGGTTCAGCTCTGTTGTTCAGAGTATCACTATGAGTTGTAGTCAACTTCACAGCACATAACAACATCAGCTATCAGGGATGTGGACTGTGGAGTCAAGCAAAATAAAACCATTAGCAAATTCAACCTTTTATCCATCTATCATGATGTTGCCTGTTGATACGGTAGTAAGGATGTTTGCTTTCTTGATGTTAGATTCCATATTGGAGACTATTGCCTGATCTTCTACATCAGATGTTTCCCATATTCTGTTCAGACAGCAGTGTGTGTGTGTGTGTGTGTGTGTGTGTGTGTGTGTGTGTGTGTGTGTTTGTCATGAGCACAATTAAGAGTCCTAGGACTCTCATGCGTCTCAATTTCATCCATAATTTTTCATGATCCACACAACAATCAAATGCCATTGCATAGTCAATGGAACACAAGTAACGTAAC
>NW_006399945.1:1365817-1394208 GCF_000299155.1 Elephantulus edwardii | reverse complement strand
ATTTTATTAATTTTCATAAACATTTACAGAGATTTTGGGCTTCCACTCATTCATTGTTGCACTATTCTCTCTACCCTCCTCCCAGTCAAATGCCTTTTTAAATAGGACAAATCCAATCAACTCACATCCAATGCCTAATAAACATTCCCCCCTAAGCCTCACCAGAACGAGAAAACAAACCTCTATGAAATCTAGCTTCTGCAGAAAACTTTCCAAATTGCATTCCAGCCCCAAACTGGTGACAAAATGCCTTTTTAAATAGAATGCTAAATCAAATCAGACTGGATTGCAGCCCTTAGTAGTCCATGGTATATTCAATACTCTTCTCCAGCACCACAGCTCAAAGGTATCATCAATTCTCCTTCTATATTCCCTAGTCATTGTCCAGCTGTCTGATACATAACAAAGACTATGGTCTAGATCAGGTACATCTTAGTTTCTAGAGTGTCATCATTGCTCTTCAATACTTTGGAGATGTCTCTAACAGCAGACTTTTCCAATGCAATTTGTCTTTTTTAATTACACTATCTTAAATATAAAAAAAAACACCTGTAAGAAAACCTAAATGTTAAAATTTGAATTTTCATTTATGTATCTTTTGGTTTTGCATCAAACCCATTTTTATTTGTGAATGAGGATTATTGTCATGAACATGTTCTAGAAATAATCTAAACATACAGGTTAGATCTAGATTGTATAAAGGGTTGTTGTTGTTAGGTGCCTTCAAGTATGACTCATAGCAACAAAAGATCTGAACCCTGTTCTATCCTGTGTCATCCTCACACTTCCTGACACACAAGAGCCCATTGCAGCAGTCACCGTGTCAGTCCACTTGGTTAAGGTTCTTCCTCTCCTTCCCTGACTCCACACCCTTCCCAGCATCATTTACTTCTCCAAAAAATAGCCTCTCCTAGCAACATGCCCAAAGTGTGTGAAATGAAGCCTCATTATTCTTGTCTCCAAAGAGCATTCTGGCTGCACCCTCTCTAAGACACATCCGTTTGTCCTTTGGTCATCCATGAGAGGTTCAGTTCTCTTCTCCAACACCACAGCTCAAAGGCATCAATTCTTCTGCTGTCAAAAAAAAAAAAAATTAAATTCTTCTGCTGTCATCCTTATTCATTGTCTAGCTCTGAGATGCATAGCAAGTAATCAGAAATATTATGGCCTGTGTTATGCAGGTGACACAATCTTACTTGCTGAAAATGAGGAGGACTTGAAGCACTTGTTGCAGAAGATCAAGGAATGCAGCCTTCAATATGGGTTGCATCTCAATGTCAAGGACAAAAAGATTCTTACCACTGGACCAATAAGCAGTATCATGATGGATGGAGAGGAGATTGAAACTGTCAACAGCTTCATCTTGCTTGGATCCACAATTATCACCCTTGGTAACAGCAGTCAGGAAATATGGAGATACATTGTATTTGGAAAATCTGTAGTTAGGGCTCTTTCCAAATTATTGAGGAGTAAAGATGTCAGTTTGAGGGCTAAGGGGCATCTGACTCAGCCTATAGTCTTTCCAATTACTTGCTGTACATAAAGGATAGGCAACGATTTTTGGTGTCAGGCTTTGTGTGTGCCCATTAGATGAAACAAAAAAAGAAGAAGATGACAACGAAGAAGAAGAAACTCCACAACATCAAGTCCATTTCAACTCACAGCACCTCCCCCTGGGGTTTCTAAAGCTGTAAATCTTTATAGGAGGAGACAGTGCATCTTTTCTCTCTCAGAGCAGCTAGTTGCTTCAGATCACTGGTTAGCAGAGCCACAAGTAAGAGACCATGCTGTCAGAACTCGTTGTCCATTTGATCAAGAATGATTAACACTTCTGCTGCAAGCCTGTATTGCAAGGATATTAGAAGCAAGCTCAAGGGCCCGCAGTCTGCTGCTCAGACCCTTGGGAACTTCCCTAGGGAAAGTGAATACAACAAAAAACTCCAGTTCTGTGACCTCATATGCATAATTCATTTGCCAGAAGCTTTTAGCTGAGAGGCCCTCTCTGAAGCTTTAGTAGAAAATGACACCAAGAAATGGTGAATGTCTGGAGATCAGGTTCAATTACATTACTCAGTTTTGCTCAAATATTCATTAGTTTCCCACATGGCCCAAATTTTGTACAAGTAAATCACAAGGTCATCTCCAATTTGCTTCTACTGTTCTAAATTCTTCTCCCATTTCAGCCAGAATTTATCACATTCAAAATGTATAATAGTTTATTCTTTTTTTTTTAATCCTGCTTATGTGAAGATATTAATAAAATATCATGCGAGCTCCAGTCATGTTCTCCAAAACGAGGAACAGGTAAGGATAAACCTTACTGACAATAATTTATTATTTTTAAAAGAGTCTAGAGCCCTATCCAGGTTCTGGTTGTTCAGTAATGCATAACAACAGCAAAGTAGTTATGGAGTTTATCTTTCAATATGACTTTGTGTGTATATGTGTGTGTGTTTGGTTGTTTGTATTTTTTTATTAATTTTAATGAAAGTTTATAGAGACTTAGGTTTCCAGTCATTCATTGTTTCACTTTTCTCCCTGCCCATGTTCTCCACCTCCAATCCAATTCACTCTTCTCCTTGAAAAGTAAAAAAAAAAAACCCCAACAAAAAAACCACCACGCCCCTTTCATTGTTATGCAAGTCCACTCCACTGTGCAGCCTTCATTCTGGACTCCTGTCATGACAGGCAGAGGATCAAGGACTGCAGCCTCCAATACGGATTGAGGCTCAATGTCAAGAAGACAAAGATTCTCACCCCTGGACCAATTGGCAGCATCAGGAGGGATGGTGAAGAGATTGAGATTGTTCACAGTTTTAGTTTGCTTGGCTCCACAGTCAACACTCTTGGCACCAGCAGCCAGGAAATTAAAAGGCACATTGCCATGGGACATTGCTGGTAGGGACCTCTCCAAAGTACTGAAGAGCAATGGTGTCTCTCTGGAGACTAAGGTGCATCTGATACAGACCATGGTCTTTGCTATCACTTGTTATGCATCAGAGAGCTGGACAATGACTAGGGAGAATAGAAGGAGAATTGATGACTTTGAGCTGTGGTGCTGGAGAAGAGTACTGAGGGTACCATGGACTGCTAGTAAAACAGATTCATCCTGGAAAGGGTTAAACCGGGTGGCTCGTTGGAGGCAAGGATTCTGAGACTTCGTCTGACATACTTTGGACATGTTGTAAGGAGGGACCGACTGGGCCTTGGAGAAGGACATATGCTTGGTAGGGTAGAGAGACAGCACAGGAGGGGAAGGCCCTCTATGAGGTGGATTGATTCAGTGACTGGGGCAATCGGGATGGGAGTGTCAGAGACAGTGTGATTGGCACAGGGCAGAGCAGAGTTTAGGGCTGTTGTACACAGGGTCGCTATAAGTCGCAAGCGACTTGATGGCACATAACAACAACAACAACAACAACATATCCCTTTTAAATAGTTCTCTCCCTCATCTGTTTTAATGCAGTATACATCATTCTTCCCCTCCTTCTCTCTCCTTCCCTCAACCCTGAAGTCAGGCCCATTTACAACAGTGGCCCTATGCAATATTTGACCTTTGATGACTGAGATATTTCACTCAGCATAATGACTTTTGTAGTGTTATTTAAATATGGATGACTGATGGTGTTGTTTGACAGAACTATGCAAATGATGCATGTTGGCCTTTCCACAAGGGGATTCGCTATTTACTATTCCACAAGGGGACTGGCCGGTCTCAACAATCTACAAGAGAATTGGCTAGTCTCACCAATAAATTGAACAGCTCTAACCACAAAGATCAGATCTTCCCTGGTGTGTGAAGAAGAAAGAGAATTTTCCCACCCAGTGGAAAAGAAGCAGGAAAATGTAGAGCATACTTTGAGACAGTAGCATTAGCCATGATTGAACTAGAGATGGGATGTAAGGTGGTGATATTGTTACTGAACACAAGGGGTTCTTTCCGTAGTCAATCTCCAATAAGACAAACGGATTGCAGTATCCATAAGCACTTTTTTACACAGATCTGGGAGACAGCGAGTCACCTCCAAGACTGCCTCCCCATCTGGGAGTGGCCATCAGGTTTTATAGCAGAGTGAAACTTTAGTTTATTTAACAATGCACTTTTGTTAGTAAAAAAAAGGTAATTTCTACATCTGGAAAGGACAGTTCCCATTTAAGTCTCAGTAATTCAGGAAGACCCCAGTTCTCTTGCCGGTAAACAGGCAGATTAAGATACAATTTACATATGACTGGAGAACCAGCTTCACCAGGATCTAGGATAGATGCATTTCCTCTTCTGGTAAACAGACAGATCAAACTGAGAACTTTGTTGGACAATCAGAGTGGTGGCTAATATTAGCAGGACTGAGAGAGTTTGGGAACATTCAGAGCCATGAGACGCAGGGTTGAGATGTCAGAATGCACATTTCAGTAGCTATCTCGACTGCATTGTGTTCTTAATCTAGATTATTACCTTTGACTTTGCTAATCTGGTTCTGTGTGGTCTGTAAGCTGTGAGCTATCTCATCAGATTTTGGACCCACCAAAGCAGTCATATTGGTGTTGAGATGAGTAGAAAGAGGTGTGGGAGTGTGGGGGACATGTCTGATCTCAGGGGAATTGGTTTTATGTTATCAATGCTGTGGACAGGAACAGTTTCCCTTTGTGAAGCTGATAAATGTCAGAAATGGCTGTCCCATTATTGCCCTTGCTCTTTTTACCGGAGTAAAAAAACCAAAGATGGTACTTCAAGGACTAAAGAGCAACCTGACTGAAGCTATGGTATCTTTAATCCTCTCATACGTAAGTCTTCCAG
This sequence comes from Elephantulus edwardii, assembly GCF_000299155.1. Taxonomy (NCBI): domain Eukaryota; kingdom Metazoa; phylum Chordata; class Mammalia; order Macroscelidea; family Macroscelididae; genus Elephantulus; species Elephantulus edwardii. The sequence continues at coordinate 1,389,413 of NW_006399945.1, read as the reverse complement.
GAGCCAGGTCTCTGCTTTAGGTTCCCAGATTAAGACAGACTAAGAAGCAGGGTTGGTTATCCATTTCTGAAATAACAGGCCTTTCGAAATTCTATGAGCAATACAGGAATATGAGTAGTATAGTATTAGAGATAGAGCACAGACCTGAATTAAAATGAGGAAAAACAGCTACAACATCTTTTAATAATTGGAACCTAAAAGGTATCAAGGATGAGCATAAGAAAACTAGAAGTTGTAAAAATGAAATGGAACACAAAGATCAACACTCTAGGGATTAGTGACATGAGATGGCCTGGTTATCTGGAATCAAACAATTACATGACCTACAGTGTCAGGAATGAAAAACTAATGAAGAATCATGTTGCATTCATAGTTTAAAAAAAGACAATTTCAAGTTCTATCTTTAAGTATAATGTTGTGAATAATGATTTAGTATCCATCACATAAAAGGAAGACTAGTTAACATGACTATTATTCAGTTATAGACACCAACAGCTAAAGCCAAAGAGAAGGAAATTGAGAAATTTTACTAAATTTTGCAGTAGGAAAATGGCCAAACGTGCAATCAAGATACACTAATGAGACCTCTTCTATATTTCCTTTTCAAGAAGTAAAGTCTCTCCCTTTGGAATATAACTTGCCAGTAAATCTATCTTTACATTTTACCTAAAAAAATGTTAATTATGATTGGTGACTGGAATGCAAAATTGGAAAGAATGAGGACGTAATGGTCGTCGGAAAATACAGATTTGGCAACAGAAATGAGGCTGGAAATCTAAGGGTTGAATTTTCTATGCTCAATGATTTACTCATTGCAAATACCTTCTTTTAAAAAACACAAAAGGTGACTTTACACATGAACCTCACCTGATGGACTGCATAAGAATCAGACTGACTGCCTCTGTGGAAGAAATCCTTGCAAAAACTCAATATCAGAACTCAAATGTGGGCCAGGTGTTGAGCGTGAAAGAGATCATCAATTACTAATGTGCAAGTTCAAATTGAAGCTGAGAACAATTAAATCAAGTCTGAAAGAACCACAATATGACCCTGAGTCTGTCCCACCTGAATTTTAAAGTTAAGAGTTACTTTGAGTCACTGAACACCAATGATCAAGGAGCAGACTAGTTGTCGGACGATATAAAGGATATCACCCATGAAGAGGGCAAAAGGTTATTACAGACAAAGGAGAAAGAAAAAACCAAAATAGATGTCAGAAGAGACTTTGAAAATTGCACTAGAGCATTGATAAGCCAAAACAAGAGATCTGTGAAGTAAAAGAGTTAGAGAGAAGATTTGAAAGTGTAGCTTGAGAAGACAAAGCAAAATACTATAAAGGAATATACAGAAAGCTCAAGTGAGAAAATAAAAACCAAAGGGTGTGCTCAGCATTTCTCAAGGTGAAAAATCTGAAAACCAAATTCAAGCCTCAAGTTGCAATATTTAGAGATGCTATGTGTCAGTGCTGCAGAGTTGCTCTCCCTCCCTTTCCCCAGAACAGCCACAGTAGTGATCAAAGCAGGAGCTGCAACCCTGTTTATCTCTGTTAGAGCTGCAAAACTATTCCTCCTCCCTTTCCTTTGCCATGAACCCCGACTTCTCCCTTATCTTGTACCAAGCACCTGTGAATATCCTAACTCTCAATTTCCTTGTAAGACAATGTAACACTCTGCTTAACTTTAGGTAGCTGATGGTTTCTGCTTTAGAGCCAGCCAGGCAGTTTCTCCTCAATAAACTGTCTTTCTTGGCCTGAACTGGATTCTGTCCTTCCTCGCAACCTTACTCTATGGACAAAATGTTGAATGATTCAGGAAGCATTAAAACAAAACAAACAAACAAAAAATTATGGGACTACACAGAGTCACTGTGCCAAAAATTGGTCAACACTGCAATATTTCAGGAAGTACCAAAGGATCAAGAGCCAGTGGTAATGAAAGAAGAAATTCAAACTGCACTAAAGGCGTTGGAAAAAAAATAAGGCCCCAGTAACTAGTGGGAAGCCAATTGACACGTTTCAAGTAATAGATGCAGCCCTGAGTGTGGTCATGATTTGATGCTGGGAAAATTGCCTGGCCAACTGACTGGAAGAGATCCATATTTGTTCCCATTCCCAAGAAAGTTGATGCAACAGAATGTGGAAATTACTGGGCAATATCATTAATATCACATATAAACAAGATATTTCTGAAGATCATTTAAAAATAGCTAGAACTGTACACTGAGCGAAAAGTGCCACAAATTCTGGAAGTTTAGAAGAATCCATCATTGCTGATGTCAGACGGACCCTAGCTAACAGCAGAGACTATCAGAAGAATGTCTATTTGTTTACTGACTATGCAAAAGCTTTTGATTGACTGTGCTTCATAACAAACTATGGCTAACATTGAGAAGAATGGGAATCCCAGAACACTTAATTATGTTCATTACAAAACCTATACCTACACCAGGAAGCTGTTGTTTCAATGGAACAAGGGAACATTGCACCCATAGTTTAAAGATCATGAAAGGTGTGTGTCCTTTCCTTTCTCCATACCTATTCAATATGGGTGCTGAGCAAATCATTGGAGAAACTGAACTTTCTGAAGAAGAACATGGCATCAGGTTTAGAAAAAGACTCATAAACAACCTGCATTATTCAGATGACACAAGCTTGTTTGTTGAAAGTGAAGAGCACTTGAAATACTCACTGCTGAAGATCAAAAACTCAGTCTTCAATACAGATTGCTTCTCAACATGAAGAAAACAAAAATCCTCACCACTGGATTTATAAGCTACATCATGGTAGAAGGGGTAAAAATTGAAACTGTCAATGATTTAATCTAACTTAGATCCACAATATACATCCTTGGAATCAGCAGTCAGAAAATCAGGAGCTGTTTCACATCAGGCAAATCTGCTGTCAAGGACCTCTCCAAATTACTGAGCAGCAATGGTGTCAGTCTGAAGACCAACTGGCATCTGATTCAGGCCATGGTCTTTTTAATCCCTAGCTTGCTTATGCATCTGAGAGGTGGACAATGACAAGGATGACAGAAGAAAAATTGATGCCTTTGAAGAAGAAGAAGAGTACTGAATACCTCATGGACTAACAAAAGAATAAACAGATATGTCTTAGAGAAAGTGCAGCCCGAGTGCTCCTTATCAGCAAAGATGACAAAGCTTCATCTTACCTACTTTTGGCATGTTGTTAGGAAAGGCTATTCCTTGGAAGGAATAATATATTTGGAAAGGCAGAGGGATAGCAAAAGAGAGGAAGACCCTCAGCCAGATGGACTGTCATAGTGGTTGTGGCAACAGGCTCAAGCGTGTCATAGATGATGAGGACAGCACAAGATAGAACAGGGTTCAGATCTGTTGTTGGTCGGGTCACTGTGAGTCTTAATTGACTTGATGGCCCCTATAAACAACATATTTATGTGAAAGCTACATCAAGAATGAAGAAGATCAAAGAAGAATTGATGTCTTTAAAAGATAGTATTAGTAAAGAACATTAATTATACTCTCAGAAGAACAAACAAATCTGTCTTGGAAGAAGTAAGTCAGAATCCTCCTTAGAAGTGAGGATGGAGAAACTTCATTTTGAATTCTTTGGATATGTTCTCAGGGGTCCAGTTACTGGAAAAGGACTTCACTTCTTGTAAAGCATAAGGTTAGTGAAAAAGGAGAGTGTTAAGAGATGGCTGAACACAGTAGCTGCAACAGTGAGCTCAAATATAGCAACAGTTTTGAAGAAGGTACTGTACCAGGCAGCAACACTGTTGTAGATGGAATTGCTGTGAGCTAGAAAAATTCAATTAATAACAACTAATATTAGTAAGTATATTCTGTTGTGTGACCAGACCATGATTACCTGATCTTCTATCAATAGGCATTGGGGGTGGGGGTGGGGTGTTTTATATCTTGGCTGTTAATATATTTCTCACAATGTATCCATGAACATTCTTGTACATATGGTACATATGTGCAAGACTTTTCCCCGGGCATATAAATATAACAGATTTACTAGTTTATAGCCAGCTGCTGTTAGATAACTGCCAGCGTTTGGGGGTTCCATGTTTGCAGAGCATAACTGCTCTCTGTAGGGTTTCAGAGCTTGGATCTTTAGAAAGAAAGCAGATCACCAAGCCTTTCTTCCAGGAAGCCTCTGAATGAACTGTCTGCCAACTTTTTAGTTAATAGTTGATCACGTAACCATTTGTGCCACCCAGTCCAAACCATAGAGACAAAGAAAAGATGAGTAGTTGCCTGGAGCCAAAGATGAGAGGGAGAGATGACCAGGTGGAGCAGAGTGCAGTTTTAGATCAATGAAACTACTTTATATGATTCTGTCAACATAGACACATCATACTAAGCTTCTGTCAAAATCCATGCACTTAAAAAAAAAAAATCCATGCACTTGTACAGAACAAAGCTTGAATCCTAATGTAAATGATAGTATTTTGTTAATAATAATATGTTGTTTTTTGTTTTTGTTTTTGTTTTTTGTGGTGGAGACAAGGTGTCTTTATTGCTGGTGCTCAGGAGCTCTTGGTGGGGCGGGTTCGCTTCCTCTTCACCATCACAGGCTTCTTCTGGCTGCGTAGGATGGCGCTGGCCCTGCGGATGGCGGCCATGCGCAGGTCAGGCCGATACTTGTTCTTGCGGATCATGTGGCGGATGCTGCTGAGCGTGGCCCGGGCGTTCTTGTGGATGGTGGTCCGCACGTAGGAGGTGGCCGGCTTCCTCTGGCCTGACCTCCACTTCATCACCACCACGACCCCCTTGTAGTCGGGGGCCGGCTCCACGCTCACGGTATTGCGGTGGATCAGCCCATTGTAGCGGAAGGAGTTGTGGGCTTTGAGGTTATTGGGCTCGGTGCTGTAAGTCTGCTTGTTCTTTTTAATCAAGAAGCTCGAGCAGTTACGCACGACCATCCATTGCAGATGGGCAGACATAGCGGCAGCTCCTCTCTCAGCGGCAGCCGGAGGCGGAAAGAGTAATAATAATAATATGTTAATGTTGACTCTCATTAATAACACAAGTGCCACAAAAATTCACAATGTTACAAGTAGAGGTAATATATAGGGTATATTTGATACCCCTGTCCTTTCTATACAATTTTTCTGTAAACCTAAAACTGCTCTAAAAATTGAAGTCTATTTTTAAAAAATAAGCTAAGCACAAGAAGCCAGACAGAAAACGAGCTACATATTGTATGAGTCTGTAAAAAGAGCAAGGACTACATGGGGCTGGACATATCTGACTTTTATCAACTTCACAAAAGGAAACTGTCCCTGTCAACAGCACCAACACAAAACCAACTACTATGAGGTCAGACATGTCCCTCCATGCTCCTATTCCTCCTTCTACTCATTCAAACACCAGTCTTACTGATTTACTGGGTCCAAAATCCAATGCAATAGCTCAAAGACCACACAAAGCCATATTAGGGAAGTCAAAAGGCTATAATTCAAGTCAGTAGCAGAATACAGTCAGAATAGCTTCCAAAACAGGTGCCTCAGTCTAGAGCCTCTTGACTTTAAGCCAGTGTTACAAAGTTCTTAGTCCTATTAATTATGAGCAAAGTCCAAGTGCATGCACATCTGTGGTCCCATAAATTTTTGGTTTGGTTTTCTTAAGGGCTATCTATTTGGTTTCTTTCCTCCCTAATGGTTTTGAAAAGGTTGTTGCTTGTTGTTGTTATGTGCCATCAAGTCGCTTGCGACTCATAGCGACCCTATGTACAACATCCCTAAACTCTGCTCTGTCCTGTGCCAATTGCACCATCTCCGATACACCCATCCCGATTATCCCAGTCACTGAATCAATCCACCTCATAGGGAAGTCCCTCTACAAGAGGGATTGATACTGTGGCTGCTGCAATGGGCTCAAGTGTGTCAGAAATGAGGATGGCGCAGGGTAGGTAGGACAGGATTCAGATCTGTTGTTAATACTGTCACCAGGAATCCTACTCGACTGTATGGCATCCAACGAATGGATTTAAAAGCAACTCTGGTGGCCTAGTGGGGAAGGAGTTATGCTGGCAAGCCAAAGGCAGGCAGTTTGAATCTATCAGCTTCTCTGCAGGGAAAAGAAGAGCAATCTCTTGTGTGATTTACAGTCTCTGAAAACTTGCTGGAGGGTCAGCTATGGGTCACTTCTGACTCAGTGGCACAAAGAACAATTTTAAAGCTCCCAAACATAGACTTTGAGCTCCCAAACGGGACAACCCTTGAGCACAGGTCAGATACAAATAAGTGGGCAAATGGGCAGCAGCTTCTGGGCTTCTGCTATTGGGCAGTTGGGCAGAAGAGTAGGGGAGGCTGGGTATGCCCCACTCTCTCCTGCCTAGCTTCCTCTTGTTTTACTCCTGCCAGTGCCTCGACAGTCACTGTCACTATCATTGCCTGTTCATTCCTCCATGTCTGGCCTCATCTAGTTGCTCTAACAGCAATGAGAATGACTGGAAGGAGGTTCCCATCAGGTTTTAGTATGTTTGCAAAATGTTGAGATCACACGTCCTGTTTCACAGAATGTATTGTGCATGTTAAACATGCATATTTGCATTCATTTTTTTCCCCCACATGATTTTGGAAATTGATATAACGGAGGATTCTACACAGAAAGAAATACATGTATAAGATGGGAAAGAATTCAAATGTCTACTCACGTGTATAAGATTGGAAAGAATCCAAATGTCTGCTCACAGAATACTGAATAAATTATAGCACATCTGCACAATAAAGTATTATGGAGATGCAGAAAATAATACGGAAATACTATTTAAACGTGAAGAAACAATTGTCCACTGGACCCATGTTTCTGTGTATCTTGAGAGCAAAACCCAAATGGGCATTTTTGTTTTAGACTACTTTTTCATAGCAAACAGCTTTGGAAAACATAAAAAACTTGCTCTCAAAGAGCAAGTTCACAGGGATCCCTGCTATCCCAAAGGGGGTAACTTTCTGGCAGTTTGAACCTACCATTGACTCTGTTGGAGACAATGGGCAGTTTCCTCTGCAATTTACCACATCCAAAAGCCCACTGGTGGGTTAGCTCTGAGTAGATTCCAACTCAATGAGCTTGTTTTGAACTATTCATCCCAAGTTAATTCTGGAGAGATACAAAAGTATTGCTTTTACAAAGTTCTATTTCCTCTCTTCATTTATGCTATCGTAATACATATTACATCTATATATGTTATTGCTATGGTGGTATAGTCCATAGGGAGTTGTGCCTGTCTCCTCCTGTGTGATTTACAGCCTCCAAAAACCTGCTGGAAAGTCAACTATGAGTCTGTTCTGACTGGATGGCATGAGTGAGTGAGTAATGATTGTGAATATATGTTATAATCCTAATAATGATGATAGTTATTGCTATATAATACTTTAAGTCTTTTAAAGAAGCTAAGGGGAAAATATTTCTATTTTGTTAGAATAACCTATTTGCTATTTCTCTTCATTTTTCTACAGCTATAAGTTACCATGTGGTGCGATTCTACCCCTTGGCGCAGCTTTGTCCCTGCCCACTTGGTATTATCAAATATATTGCATTTCTCTCATTACTGAACTAAGAATACAGCTATAGACATATTGTATTTGCTTTTTAATTACATATCAGAAGAAAAACTGTTGTGCTGTCTTTTATAGTTAATCACATAATTACTTTTATTTTAGTGCTGTTTTTCACTCTGGATGGTACTGCCGTCTGGAGTTGCTTGCTTTCCATCTGAAGTATTTCTTGTAAAACGAGTTGGTTACAGGGCAATCTTCTCCTGTACCAGTCAGATCCTTTTGATGGTACACACAAAAATAATAATAAAGCACCAGTTGGTTAACAGTAAATTCTCGTCACTTTTATTTGGTTTATCTATTTTTGTAAGAAAGTTTTGCTTGATATGAGATCCCTAACAGCACTTTTCTAGAGTCTTTTGAAAAAAATCATCTCTGAACTCATTTCTTTGCAATGTGAAATCTTAGTCTTAGGATTCATTTGTCTTGCTGCTTTGACCATTTTCTATTTGTCTTTTAGCATTTTCACTGTGTCTAGGTATAATTTCTTCATATCTATCATACTTCAAATTCATTTCTTTAGTCTGTAGACTCGTGATTTTCATTAATCTTGAGGAGTTATAGTCATTATTTAATATTTTTCTGTCCTTTCTTCAGATGGGCAATCTCATCCCATGCAATTTACTTGGAAAGGTGGAAGTCAGCAAAAGAAAGGAAGGCTTTCAAGGAGCTAGCCTAACATATGACTGTAATAATGGGCTCAAACATATCAGAGATGAGGATGGCGGCACAGGATAGGGCAAGGTGCAGGTTAGTTCATAGGGTCACTTGGAGTCGTCGTCACCTCAACAGCATCTAACAACAACAGTTGTTCACAATGGGACCTTTGGTGGCACAGCCCTGCAGAAGCGGTGCTACTCGCCCAAAGGCGTCATCTCTCTCATGGCTTGAATCACTAGCGGCTCCTTGGGGAAAGATGGGTCATCTCCTCCAGTGCAATTTAGAGCCTTGGAAACCCAGTGAGGGCCAGCTATGAGCTGGCAATGAGAAAACTGTCTGTGAACAGGGTATTTGTAAGCCTGAGACTATCTACAATTCTCTTCAATTCAAATCAAAGATCCTCAGTTGAAGAAAAAGTAAAATAAGGAAGGAGGCAAAGGTGTACTCTTCCTTAAAATGCTATATCCATAGTGGCTATATTTTTTCAAAATTCTAAAACACAAATGGATTTCTTTTCAGACCAAGTAGATTATATGCCATGTACATTTTTTCCCCATTGTTGTGTACCATCGAGTCGGATCCAACTGTCATAGGAAGAGATTGTCCCTCCTTCTCCAGCAGAGCATCTGGTGGACTCAGTGTGCCTTCAGGATTGCAGTGCAGCTTCTTGCCACTAGGCCACCAGAGCTCCCACTGACCAAATAGACTTTAAAATGTATCATTCTTTGCTGCTTAGTACTGATTTTAACTTCAGGAATTGCATTTGTGTATGTGTATATATTCTTTTTAAATAAAGATCAAAGACTACAAATAAAACTAAAAAAGTCTCTCAAGTGAAATTTTTAAAAATTTATTTTAATGATCATTTACAGAGATTTTGGATTTCCATTCATTCATTGTTGCATTTTTCTCCCTGTCCATCCTTCCCCTCCATTTCGCTCTTCTCTTTGAAAAGTAAAAGAAAAATTCCTTCATTGGTATAGAATCCCTTGCACCTCCCTCCCCTCGCCCAGAGTACACTCCACTATGCAACCTTCTTTCTGGACTCTTGTCATAATACCTCAAGTGAAACTTTTATTTGCCTTTACCTTTCTGTTATACTTTTGAGGATTTATGGTTGTTGTTATGTGCTGTCGAGTCACCTGCGATGCATAGTGACCCTATGTACAACAGCCCGAAACCCTGTTCTGTCTTATGTCAATCTCACTGTCTCGGACACACCTATCCCCATTACTCCAGTCACTGAATCAATCCACCTCATAGTGGGTCTTCCTCTCCTGCACTGTCTCTCCACCCTACCAGGCATGATGTCCTTTTTCAAGGACTAGTTCCTCCTTGCAACATGTCCAAAGTATGTCAGACAAAGCTTCAGAATACTTGCCTCCAAGAAGCAGCCTGGTTTAACCCTCCCTAGGATGAACATGTTGGTATTCTTAGCAGTCCATGGTATATTCAATACTCTTCTCCAGCACCACAGCTCAAAGGCATCATCAATTCTCCTTCTATCCTCCTTAGTCATTGTCCAGCTCTTTGATGCATAGCATGTGATTTCAAAGACCATGGCCTGTATCAGGTGAACCTTAGTCTCCAGAGTGACACCATTGCTCTTCAGTACTTTGGAGCAGTCCTAACAGGAGACTTTCCCGTTGCAATTGTTGTTGTTATGTGCAGTCGAGTCACTTGTGACTCATAGCAATCCTATGTACAACAACCATAAACTCTGCTCTGTCCTGCGCCAATCACACTGTCTCTGACACTTCCATCCCGATTACCCCAGTCACTGAATCAAGCCACCTCATAGAGGGCCTTCCTCTCCTGCACTGTCCCTCCACCCTCCCAAGCATGATGTCTTTCTCCAAGGACTGGTCTCTTCTCACAACATGTCCAAACTATGTTAGGCAGAGCCTCAGAATCCTTGCCTCCAAGGAGCCACCTGGTTTAACCCTTTCTAGGATGAATCTGTTTGTTTTCCTAGCAGTCCATGGTACTTTCAATACTCTTCTCCAGTACCACAGCTCAAAGGCATCAATTCTCTTTCTATCCTCCTTGGTCATTGTCCAACACTCTGATGCATAACAAGTGATTGTGAAGACCATGACCTGTATCAGACGCACCTTAGTCTCCAGAGAGACACCATTGCTCTTCAGTACTTTGGAGAGGTCCCTAACAGCAGACTTTCCCATCACAATACGGTCCTGACTACTGGTGCCAAGAGTGTTGACTGTGGAGCCAAGCAAACTAAAGCTGTGAATAATCTCAGTCTCTTCACCACCCATCCTGATGCTGCCAATTGGTCCAGTGGTTGAGAATCTTTGTCTTCTTGACATTGAGCCTCAATCTATATTGGAGGCTGCAGTCCTTGACCCTCTGCAGCAGGTGTTTCAGGTCCTCCTCAGTTTCAGCAAGCAGGGTTGTGTCATCTGCATAACGCAGACTGTTGATAGATCGTTCACCAATCTTGACCCCACATTTCTCTTCATAGAGCCCAGACTCCCGGATAATCTGTTCTGCATACAGGTTGAAAAGGTATGGAGATAGGATGCATCCCTGGCATACGGCCTTCCCGATTTTGAACCACGCAGTGTTCCCTTGCTCTGTTCTGACGACTGCCTCCTGGTCAAAGTATAGGTTTCGCATTAGAATGATCAAGTGTTCTGGGATTCCCATTCTTCTCAGAGTCAGCCACAGTTTGTTATGATCCACACAGTCAAATGCCTTTGCATAGTCAGTGAAACAAAGATAGACATTCCTCTGGTATTCTCTGCTTTCAGCTAAGATCCATCTATCATCAGCTACAATATCCCTAGTACCACGACCCCTTCTAAACCCAGCCTGGACTTCTGGCAGTTCTCTGCTGATGTGCTGTTCCAGTCGTTTTTGGCATCTTGCTTGCATGTGATATCAATGATATTGTTCGATAATTTCCACACTCTGTTGGGTCACTGTTCTTTGGAATGGGAACAAATAGATTTCTTCCAGTCAGTTGGCCAAGTGGTTGTTCTCCAGATTTCTGGGCACAACTTGGTGAGCACATCTAGGGCAGCATCTGTTAGTTGAAATACGTCAATTGGTATACAATCTATTCCTGAGGCTTTATTTTTTTGCCATTTCCTTCAAAGCAGCTTGAACTTCTTCCTTCATCACCATAGGCTCTTGCTCATACATTGTTTCATGAAATTCTCCTGTGTCTGCCAACTCCTTTATAAGTTATACCCAAGAGAAAAAAGCCCCTCACTTCCTTAGATTTTGCTAGCAATTTGTAGACACCACTGTTTCTTTACGGCAATAACAATTTTTAAAGTATATGTAACTCGCACATAATAAATAAATAATTATCGTAGGAGACTGTAAAACTCATTTGGAATATGATGTTCAGACTAAGAAACAGTTACATGTCAAGTTTATATTACTATAAAGAAGAGATATAGTCAAATTATTTTATTCTACTCCAGAAACCTCTTAAAAATATAAATACAATAATTGCTTAAACATAAATAATAAACACAAAGAATGACCACCTTTCGGGAATACTACAGATGGAGATTTCCATAGTATTGGGAGGTTAAGCTAATTAATGTTCAGTGATTTCTCCTATCTTCCACTTCTAAAAGTCTCTGATTTCACAGTTCTCCCAGCAGTTCCACAATTTAAAAATTGTTTACTCTTTTTACCAATACTGCCAGATTATGACACACATAGATAAAAATGTCAGTATGTTATCACATGTGCTGAAAGTAAATCTCTTATTTTAGAACATGCTGCAATTCATACGGGCTTTGGTTCCATTTACTCTGGAGGCTTTGTTTCAGATTAAAGAGTATCTCTATGTTTGAACAGTATCTTTTTTAGCCTAAATGGTCCTTCTTTTTTGGCAATGTAATAAATACAGTAGGAAAAAAATGAAATTATATTCAACAAATGTTGTACCTCACAATTTAGAAATAAACACCTGTACCTCATCACTCTTGGTACCAGCAAGAAGCAAATCAAAAGACAAATAGCACTGAGAAAGTCTGCTGTCAGGGATGTCTCCAGAGTACCAAAGAGCAACACTGTCAGTCTGGAGACTAAGGTGCACCTGATACAGGCCATGGTCTTTGCAACTACATGCTATGCATTAGAAAGTTGGACAATGACTAGGGATGATCGAAGGAGAATTGATGCCTTTGAGCCGTCGTGCTGGAGACGAGTATTGAACAATTGAACATACCATGGACTACTAGGAGAACAAACAGGTTCATCCTAGAAAGGGTGAAACCAGGCTGCTCTTTGGAGGCAAGGATTCTGATACTTCGTCTGACATACTTCGGGCATCTTGTAAGGAGGGACCAGTCCCTGGAGAGGGACATCATGCTTGGGAGGGTGAGTAAAAGAGCAAGAGAGGAAGACCTTTGATTAGATGAATTGACTCAGGGATTGGAGTAATGGGAGTAGGTGTATCAGAACAATAAAGTTGGCTCAAGATAGAGCAGGGTTCAGAGCTGCTGCACACAGGGTCGCTGAGTCACAGGTGGCTCGACAGCACATAACAACAACAACCCCAAACTCCCTGCATTAAACTACTAGGATAAATACTTTTTTTCCACAAGTTTATTTACAAAATTCTAATACAAATTTGAACAAATTCTTTCAATTTCCCTCACCTCCCACCCATCAAATTGTACAACCCAATGATTAATTCCCTCTTCCCCCTGTACATCCACATCCCTCTTCTTCCAGCCTCTCCCATCCCTTCTGGATTCTTATACTCAGTCTACAATAATAGCCTTTTTTTTCCTTTTTTCTACAGTTACAGTCTTATACAGTATTTATCCTTGTGGGACTGAGTTAGTTCACTCAGCATAATGCTCTCCAGTCCCTCCCAAGTTAGGTAATACTTTACAGTTATTGCTCCTTCGTGCTGCATAGTATCCCATTGTGTACCACAATATGGGCAAAGGACATGGAAAGAATTTTCAGAGAGGATGATATTCAAATGGCAAACAGACACATGAAGAGATGTTCCAAATCACTGGTAATAAAGAGAGATGCAAATCAAAACCACAATGAGGTACCATCTCACTCCAGTAAGAGTGGCAAAGTTTAACAGAGCAGCAAGTAATAGATGTGGAGAGGATATGGCGAGAAAGGAACTCTTAATACATTGTTGGTAGGATTGTAAAATGGTGCAACCATTCTAGAAGGCAGTTTGGCACTTCCTCAAAAAGCTGAACATAGAAATTCCATATGACCCAGCTATTTCACTACTTGGAATATACCCTGAGAATATGAGAACTGAGGCATAAACTGAGATTTGTACACCAATGTTCATAGCAGCATTATTCACCATCGCAAGAACACAGAAACTGCCCAAATGTCCAAATACAAACAAACGGATTGAGAACTTAGGATAAATAATTTAAATGTAAGTAGCTGTTACACATGTTGCTTGGTCAATTCTCTCTAGAAAGATTTATGTCTGTTATGAAAAGATTAGTTTCAGTTAAATCACAATGTTACCATTTAAAATACACACTCTAAGGTGGATATTTAATATGAGAGAAGGAAAAAAGGTAGAGTGAGTAAGAGCTAGCAAAATTGTGCAATTAAGTTTCTGGAGAAGATACTTAAGAGATTTAAGATGTTTTATTTGTCAAAATATGTACCCAGTTACCCTCCAGAAACTGCCTGACAGATGAAATGTAAAATCAAACTAACTGGAAATTTTTTAACTTCAAAAAAGTTACATGATCTATGAGAACCATAAATATCTGTTTCATTCATTCTAAATAATGTTATATAAAGTTATATAACCTCAAATAACCTAACCATTATTTTTACTCTCGGATACTGTTCACAAAATGTCAAATCTCCATGAACCAAAGTGCCTCTACAGACAGCACAGCAGTGAATTACTCTTGAGAACCAGATCTAAAGAAGACACATCTGAGCATCTTTGTTTCACATCTTTAATACTGTCTTAAAGGGTTTATTAATCTTGAACTATAGTCCAATGTATTTATAAATATAAAAGTGAAAATTATACTTGAAACAGTTATTCTAAATCTAAACAGATCATTCCTATGGCAATATTTATTTACTTGGAATCTATTTTTATTTAAAATATGTTAAACTTCTCACAAAGTCAGAATACAACTCACAGTCTGAACAGAAACCTCAGTGTTTAAATCTCTACATTCAGTAAAATAAACACTACATATTAGGTTACTTTTGAATACAAATCACTTACTTAAATAAATGGGATATACTTTCTAGCTTGCGTTAAAAGGGGGAAATTTTTTATGTGAAGTATTGACCAAAATTAATTAATCAAATGAATCAAAGACTACCATATTATGATACAAATCAAGTTCTATGAACACAACATACTTGTTAGAGAGCTGAATGCAAACATAACCACAGGTAGGGAAGTGGCCACCTCTTAGCTAAGGGGTAATACAGAAAAATGCCCATGCCATGGATTTAGACCCCTAGTTTTATTACGTCCTCGGTAATAGTGCTTCTTTTGTTTATTGAAAAATGTTTCTTCAACTGAAAATAACTTTAAGCAGTGGAGGATAGATGGGTCCCATTTTATAGTGATTGAACCATACTGATTAGACACACAAACTCTCCAATTTCTGTTCTAGAAACAATCACATTTTTTTTTCGTAAGTACTGACTTACACATTTTATCCTTGAGAATTCAAAAGATACATTAATCTCTGATTTTAAAAATAAGGATTTGAGAATAAGTGTATTTTGAAAAGTTACACCCCATGATCTGACCCACACTTTTGATGTAAAATATAACAGCTCTTCAAATATAGACTTAAGTTTTAAACTTAAACATAAATCCGTATTGTCCCTTGCAGTACTCAATTTGGTATTCTCTTAAGTCTTTAATTATTTCTACAAATACTCAAATTCAAAAAACAAAAATTGCCAACTTTGAGGTTAGTTTAAAATTTCTAAAATATTTTTTTAAAATGTAGAAACCCTGAAATTAGAAACAAAAAAGTTACAACTTTACAGCATATATCTAATTTATTTTTTAAAAAAATATTCTGAATTGTTTTTTTATACAAGTAATCAAGTATTTACTTTTTCAGAGGAAATTCCTTATAGGCTGGACAAGGCTATATGGTACTGCCCCATTAAAAATCAATATACATTTCAAGTCTCTATGGTACTTCAACTATTTCAAAGCAGTCATTCGGCAGAATCACATAACCTCTCTCAGACACGTCATCTTTCTCTTTTTGGAAGTGCACAACCTCCTTTAACTTCTCAAGCTGTCGTTCTTGTCTCCTGCATCGTTGCTGGGCAGTCTTGAGCTTCTTCCTGAGTTTTTCAACTTGTTGTTCTAACTGATGAATCCTTTTCCTTTGGTGCATTGTATCCTCCACAGTATAGTTGTGGTCACAAAATACAGAAAGATTATCAGGGGTCTGAAGAGGAGGCATTAGTAATCCAATAGCAGCATCAACTTGGGAAACAGGAGGTGTCAGAGGTGGCGGGGGAAGCTGTTCTTGTGGTTCCAGAAGATCTTCCTTCTAAAACAGTAACGGAGATCATGTTTGAATTTATGAACTGAAAGGAACAGTTTGAAAGAATGCATCTGTGACACTGAAGAAATAACTTCCCTGAGAGTTGTTGGTATAGAAACATTTCAAAATAAGAAAATAATTTCTTGAAATATTTTATATTTCATCCTTTACTACCTAAAGAAGGAGATGCAATAAAGATATAGAGTAACTATATTTCATCTTCACCAAGCATTTAAAAGGGAACTCTAATGGCCTAGTGGATACAAAATTGTGCTGCTAACCTACAAGCAAATGGTTCAAATCCACCAGCTGTTCTATGGGAGAAAGATGGTCAGTCTCCTCCCAGGTGATTACAGCCTCTGAAAACTTGTTGGAGGGTCAGCTTGGAGTTGGTTCCAACTTGATGACAATTAAGAGAGAAGCACTGAAAAGGAGCTCCAGTGACATAGTCCATAGGTAGTTGCACCGATAACTCAAAGACGGAGCCTTTCTGGTGGTTCAAGTCTTCCAGCCACTCCTCAGGAGAAAAATGCACAATCTCTTTCCATGTGATATACAGACTATGAAAACCCTCTACAAAGTCAGCTGACCATCAATTCCAACTCCATGGCAATAAGAAGCACTTAAAATTGGAGAGTAAAATTTTGAAACTGAAATGTCACTAATAAAACCCAAAAACTCATTAATACAAACTCAACTCAAACTCACTGCCATCGAGTCAGAGCAGACTCATAGGTGACTCTCCAGTGGGTTTTCAGAGGCTGTAAATTGCCTGGAAGAAGACCACCCATCTTTCTCCTGCTCAGCTGCCAGTGGATCTGAACCAACTGCCTTTAAGTACAACTCCCTAAGAACTAGCCACCAGATTTCTTACCAACACAAGAACAGGGTTATAATCTTCACATATGTTACGAAGTTAGAAGAAATTTCTTAGTGTGAATATATTTAACTTAAATTTCTGCATTTTGGAGAGCTCTGGTGGCCTACTGGTAAGGAGCTGCACTGCAATCCCAGAGGTGTGCAGTTCAAATCCACCAGATGCTCTGTGGAGGAACAATCTCCTCCTGGACCAGTCAGATCTGATTTGACAGTACACACACACAAAATAATAAAAAATTTTTTAAAAAAAAAAATTCTGCATTTTGTCTTTTCTTAAAAAAACAACGACGAGGGAGCTCTGGTGGCCTAGTGGCAAAAAGCTGCACTGCAATACCAGAGGCGCGTGGTTCGCATCCACCAGATGCTCTGCTGGAGAAGGAGGGGCAATGTTCTCCTCCTGTACCAGTCAGATCTGATTTGAGGTACACAAGCACAATAAAAAAAAACAAAACAAAAAAAAAAAAACCAACCACAAAACCAACAACTACAACCACCTATCACTTAGTTGCCACTGAGTAGATTCTGACTCATGACCCCCACACGTGACAAAGCAGAACTGCTCCATAGGGTTTTATAGGCTGTGAACTTCCCACAAAAGATCATCAGGCCTCTCTTCTTTTTTTTTTTTATTTTATTTTTTTAATTTTTTTTATTTTTTTTTTTTAATTTTATTTCTGTGTGCGTGTACCGTCAAATCAGATCTGACTGGTACAGGAAGATATTGCGCCTCCTTCTCCGGCAGAGCGTCTGGTGGATTCGAACCGTGTTCCTCTGGGATTGCAGTGCAGCTTCTTGCCACTAGGCCACCAGAGCTCCCAGGCCTCTCTTCTGAGGTGCCAAGACCACAGCAGGGAAGCAAGCACTCATCTGTCTCTACTACCCAGAAGTCCTACAATGGTATTTACACGTGATGGGTACCAGGTAACATTTAATTAAGACCACTCTGAATTTACCAAGTATTTACAATAAAGGCATTAATTTTATAAATAAGAAATTACTTAATATTTTAAAACACATACTACCTTGTCATGTGGTTCAGTACAAAGAAATATTGTGGGCACAGCGTTCTCTTTGAGTAGCTTGTTGTTGCACTCCCTCTTAAAACAGTCTGGAGTAAAATGTTCTGAACAAATACTGCTATACTTGGTGGGTTTAAAGTTTTTTCTTCTGACAGCTGCTTCCCACTTTTTACAAAGACTGGGTCGAGTAAGAGGAAACCTAAAGAGAAGACATAATTCAGTTCTGTAACTTTAAAAAATAAGGAATGTCTAAGAAAAGAATGTCATTTATCTCGGTTATTGTTTTTAAGCCATTTAAAGCTTCAAATGCATGTACAGAATGAATTTGTATTAATTTTTTTGAAAAACGATTTTTTTATGTGCTGAAAAAAAATTGTACATTTATTTCTGTGGGTAAGAGAGGTTTCTAGTTCTCTAGAGCCAGTCTGAAAATATGAACAGACGGAATTGGAATTATTTAAAATCTGAAAATATTAACCTTGTTTGAATTAAACTATTAACACGTTTTGCAGACATTTAATTAATGTTGAATCACTTATGTTTTTCAGTTTTTCTAATTTCAGGCCAGTATTTTCCATCCTTAAGGCTTTAACTGCAGCACTACTAGATGGAATAATCTTGCATTTCAGCTGTGGGGCATGCTCCTCTGACGGTTTTCTCCATGCTCCCACAAAGATCACGCGGACATTATGGTGCTTTATTGCAATCTATATTATTGCTATCCATACTATGGTCAATATATATGATCAGTGTGTGCTGCAGATAGCTATTCATCTTGGCAGTAACATGCTTTCTCTGAAACTTAGGAGCGAAGGTTGGTTCCTGGCTGTGATGTCAAAAACTCCCTCGGATACTGAACTTCTGTTAATAATGATGGAAAAACTGGAAACAGATAATGGTGATGCCTGGATATGATACATGTTTACTAACGTGCCTGAGTTTTTACACGGGATGCATGTCCAAATGACAATTTTATTTCTATTTACAAACAAACCAGTCTTCCCTGAAATCTTAACCAAAAATTAATTGTTGTGATGCTGGCTTCCCGCCCACAGCAAGTTTCTGAAGGACAAAATACAGTGACTTCTGTTGTCTTTTTAAGGACATTTATTTCTTTTACAGATATACTGCTAGTTTTTTAGAACTGCAAGATTGACATAGGCGAACTCCAAAAACCTCCCGGGGTGGAAAGCTCAGGGTCCGCGGAGCCTCCGCGCACGCCCCTAACGAGCCGACCCGAAGCCACCGTTGCACCTCGCCCTCCCCGCCGGTTCGGAGAGACCGAGAAAAGGTTCCCGCGGAACGCGCAGGGTGAACGCGCGGCCGGCGCTGCCCCGTCACATCTCTAACCCTCCTCCGGGGACGCCCACGGCTCCCCGCCCGGACACGGGACACAGCGTCCTGCCCCAGCCTCCGCCCCCCTGACTAGCTGTGGCGCGGACACGCGCCGGGCTCCGCCCCCGAGCTTAACCGGCCGCGCGCTTCCAACCTTCGCCAGGGCTGTTCCCATGAGGCGCGCTGGGTACTTACTTGTGGAAAGAAACAGGCTTGTCCTTATCGTATCTGTTCTTGCAACCGTAGGCGGAACAGGACTGCACCATCCTTCCGGTCCTCAGTCACTTCACTTCTGCCGTCACAGCAGGCAGGTGAAGCTGCTGTCCGAATCGCCGTGGTCTATTTTGACACCCTCGCTCCTTTGGTAGTTTTGGCCAACAGTTACAGTGATGATAGCCTCACTGAGGTGTGATTAATGTGTCCGTTTTGTTGTTTGCATTAGCAGAAGGACCACAACATCGCCCGTCTCCCATCTCCAAGATGGCGGAGGCAGCTTCAACTTCACCTATCGCGAGAAGTTTATCCTACCGCCTCTGATTAGCCCTGAGGTCAGAGGTAACTTTTCCTGCGAAGCTGACTATTGGCTGAGGCTTGGCATGTCGCGCAGCGAGCGCGGCTTTGCGGAAGTGGGTGGAGCTTCAGAGATACCCGCTATGAAAATAAGCCGTCTTGAGTGAGCGCTTATTTATCTGTAGTTTGTGGGGCGTTTCTTGAGTTCCCGGTAAACTATAGCTGGTTGGACGTAAAGTCTAGTTGCGCGTATTAAAGGGGCAGCCACAAATCATTTTTAAGATTTTTCTGTTCCTCTTTTCCAGAGCGCAGACTGGTATCCTATTCTCAAACATATGTTTTTACATACCAAGTGACAGGTTTTTTAGTAATGAAAAAAGACACACACATTCCCACATACCCAGTATCCTCTTGGACCCCTCTGGGAGCAGCCTCGCCAGCATCTTCTGCAGCTAATGGCATTTCCGAAACGCTGGGGTGATAGGCTCTGTGCAGACAATTAAAGCAGAAATTTCCATGTTGGAAAAGCGGTCTATTGGTTAAGCCTCGAAAGCTGGACAATGTAGCGGGAATTTGCGTAATTTCATGGCTCTTCACTACATTTCCCAGCCCTAATTAAACGTTGGGTACCATTCCAAGGTTCAATGCGCTGCCTTCTTCGAACTCCAAATACCTGGATCCTTGAATCAAATGCCCTAAATTCGCTTTTACTTCCTATGTAAATCTGGTCTGCCTTTATCTATGCAGTTCCTCCAAACTAGAAACCTTGCAGTCATCTTGGATTTCTCACCCACTAACCACGTCTCTTTACCAGGTTACTTCCCTTAAATAAATAGCTCTTAAATTCATACTTTTCCTCTTCCCTGTCACTGTTTTTGATCAGGTCTTCATGGCCTAATCCTGCACAATTAACACCTCTCTTCAACCTATGGAACTCGATATACCTATTTCACATCCTTGAGAAAGCAGCCACAGTACTGGGTAACATCCAAACAGTGTGATCTTAAAAGGACCAGGTACCTCCACTTTTCCATCATCTCCCTCCACCTGTACTTTCAAGTCTTAGGGCAGGGTCTCTTGTGCCTGCTATGTCCTTTCCAGACCTGTCCACCCTGAGGATTACCTTCTCCCAAGAGTTTTTCTTTATCTCTCTTCCTAGTAACCACAACTAGGCTACCTCTTTTGATCCAGTGAAATCTTGTGCTAACTTCTACATTTTAGACCATATTTTAATTTCTGTGTATATGTCTATTTTCCTCACCAGAACCAGATTGAGGACATAAACGGCCTCACTTAATCTTAAAAGTATCTGGAATAAATTCCATTTTCAAAAAATGTTGGTTGGATCAAATGAGCTCAAGAAGCCAGGTTTCTGGACAATATCTCTATACCACAACACTGTATAATCATTTGTTAACTTATAAAAGGAAAAAGTATTTTAGCTTAGAGAACACTGAAATGCTTTATCAATGTATTCAACCAATATACTACTATGTTCTATGTACAATTATAGGGACTTGGGATACACTTGAATGTATTGAGTTGAACTAATGTAGTCCCTGTCATCAAAGAACTTCTAGTTAGGGGAAAGATGTTTTTATTTTTAAGGGCTATTGAGTTACCTCAGACTCACAGTACAACAAAACTCCACCTGATCCCACACCATGTTGTATATGTCCTTCCGTTGGAGTCACAAGGAGACTGCCCATTTTTCTCCAGAGGAGGAGCTGGTGGATGTGAACCATTTGCCTTTTACCTGGCAGTGTAACTCTTTACTCACTAGACTACCAGAGGCTACCTTAGATAATAAAAATAGAAATAAAATACGGAATTGCCTGAACACATCAAAACGTTCTGAGAGTGAGTAAGGGGGATGATAGGTAATCCTTCTGAGAACATCTAACCTGAAAACCAAAGAATGAGGGGGGAAAAGTCTGGTAATAAGAAGAGGGTCAAGGACTGCAGCCTCCAATATGGATTGAGGCTCAATGTCAAGAAGACAAAGATTCTCACCACTGGACCAATTGGCAGCATCAGGAGGGATGGTGAAGAGATTTGAGATTGTTCACAGCTTTAGTTTGCTTGGCTCCACAGTCAACAGTCTTGGCACCAGTAGCCAGGAAATTAAAAGATGTATTGCCATGGGAAAGTCTGCTGTTAGGGACCTCTCCAAAGTACTGAAGAGCAATGGTGTCTCTCTGGAGACTAAGGTGTGTCTGATACAGGCCAAGGTCTTTGCAACCACTTGTTATGCATCAGAGTGTTGGACAATGACCAAGGAGGATAGAAAGAGAATTGATGCCTTTGAGCTGTGGTACTGGAGAAGACTATTGAGAGTACCATGGACTGCTAGGAAAACAGATTCATGCTGGAAAGGGTTAAACCGGGTGACTCTTTGGAGGCAAGGATTCTGAGGTTCTGTCTAACATACTTTGGACATGTTGTGAGGAGAGACCAGTCCTTGGAGAAGGACATCATGCTTGGGAGGGTGGAGGGACAGCACAGGAGGGGAAGGCCCTCTATGAGGTGGATTGATTCAGTGACTGGGATAATCAGGATGGGAGTGTCAGAGACTGTGCAATTGGCACAGGACAGAGCAGAGTTTAGGGCTGTTGTACATAGGGTTGCTGTGAGTCGCAAGCGACTCAATAGCACATAACAACAACAATATGAAGAATGCAGAGGGGCTAAGGGAGTGTTGCAGTCAGGGAGAGTGTATGCCATGGCCCTGAGGAAGTAGAGAGTTCTCTATTTTCTAAGAACTGAATAGTTTAAGTGGTAAAACACAGTGAGCCAGAGGGAGGTGGGAATGAAATGAAGTTGGAGAAGTGTCTTTCTTTGGTGTTTATTTCAAGTTAGGTGGGAATCCATTCTGCTCTGTTAAGCAAGGGACAGTAATGATCTTAGGAACATTTTTAAAAGATTATTCTGTAAATTGTATCAGAGTTTATCAGAGAGGCAAAAGTGCAAATAAGCAAACAAATGAGGAAACCTTTGCAGCCCAAAAGATGTATTGGTAGCTTGGTCCAAGAGGATAGTTGCAGCAGAGATGGAAGGTTATGGTATAAGTTATATTCTGATTTTTCTCATTGCCATCGAGTTGGAAGCTGTGCATAGCTGACCCTCCATTCTGATTCCAAAGGTATAAATAGCACAGGAAGAAGGTGCCCTTCTTTCTCCCACGGAGCCCCTGGTGGATTTGAAACACCAGAGAAGTATGTACTTTGGGTTAGTACTGCAACTATACCACCTGAGCGCCACAAGGAATATTTAGGAGGTAAAAATGGTAATGTTTGCCAAAAGATTGGTATGTGAGGATGAAGATGAAAGAAGAATCAAGTTAGGGAGGGTGACTTTCAAATTTCTGACTTGAGCAATTAGAGAAGTAGAGAGAAGGACAGTGGCAGATCACTTTTACTTAGCAGGTGGCCTTTGAAAAAGAAAAGATCTCTTTTCCCCAATAAAGGAGGACTTGGAAAGGGAAGAGTGATTTTGGAAGGTGCTTCAGCAATGGGTGTGTAGGAGTGGGACAAGGGAGGAGAAGGGTAAGTTATACAGTAATTCCCAGAAAGCGGGAGTGCAGGTCTCAAAAGCAGCATGTGTGTCTAGCCAGTGTCCAATGCCTTCTGAGGTCTGTGGTCCTTAATCAAATAAAAGTGAAAACAGTCAATCTCATTGTGAGATTTTCCTCAGCCTTATGCCCATCTTGTTTCTATCTTCTAGCCTGGAAATAAAATATACATTTTTGTTCTTTGTTGACTATAACTCTGATGTTCTTGGTACTTGCTGAACAACAACAAAAAAAAAGAGTTCAGTGATATTGTTGATTTTATATAATTAAAAAAAAATTCTATTGACTTGAACCGAATGTTGACTTTTTCTTTGCAAAACATACTCCCAGAGTTAAGTTATTACTTATGTGTTCCTAAATCAACTGCTTTAAAAAAATGCCTTTGGAAAAAACCCCACCACCTTTTTCTTAGTGTTAACATTGTTGTTACGTGCCGTCGAGTCGCTTGCGAGTCGCTTGCGACTCATAGCGACCCTATGTACAACAGCCCTAAACTCCACTCTGTCCTGTGCCAATCGCACTGTCTCTGACACTCCCATCCCA
>NW_006399945.1:1359911-1365267 GCF_000299155.1 Elephantulus edwardii | reverse complement strand
TCAATCCATATTGGAGGCTGCAGTCCTTGACACACTGCAGCAGGTGCTTCAGGTCCTCTTCAGTTTCAGCAAGCAGGGTTGTGTCATCCGCATAACGTAGGTTGTTGATAAATCGTCCACCAATCTTGACCCCACATTTCTCCTCATACAGCCCAGCCATCCGAATAATCTGTTCTGCATATAGGTTGAAAAGGTATGGAGATAGTCATTGTTTTCCTCATTCTTTCTTAACATTATCTAGGGATGAAATAACTGTTCTTTATCTGTCAAGGAGTAATATGGGAAAGCATCTTTACATTCAAAGATGATTAATCTGACCTTTTAAAAAAGTTGATGGAAATAACTCAAATGTCTCCTAACAACTGAATGAATAAATTATTGTGTTGTCACACAATGGAATATAGCAATCAAAATGAAGAAGATGCCTGTACATCACAATATGGATGACTTTGCAAGTACAATGCTGAAGGACAGGAGCCCTGTGGCTATGGAACCACTGACCTTTTGGTGAGCAGTTGAGAGCATAACCACTGCATAACAGGGCTCTTTGAATCAGAAAAGTCAGACACAAAAGAAACAATTTATGATTCTGTTTCTGTAAAGTGAAAACAAAAGAGATGAAAACTAAAGTTGGGAAGGGTGGAAATGAATAAAAAGTAAGTAGGTAACAGCCACATGGTAAACTGAATGAAGGGGAAAGCTGTATAAAATTAGACAAGATTAACATATCACCATTAAAGAAAAGGAATAGAGAGCTGCAGAAGAGTTACAGATAAAAAGAGGCTAGTAGATACACATTACCAGTAATGTTAGTATTATGTTGCACTGAGTAAGAACCGACTTGCAGCTGACCCTCCATCGGATTTTCGGAGTAAGTAACACAGGAAGAAACTACCCTTCTTTGTCCTATGGAGCAGCTAGTGGACTTGAATCAAGTGCTTTTGGGTTGGCAGTACAGCTTCTTACCACTAGCCCACCAGAGCTCATTACTAGAAAGAGCAAAAATTAGTCTTATAAGCATTATTTATACATCTAGATAAGCAGACAAGACAAATATATGCACAAGTAAAAGAGACTATCCCCAGGATGCTGCCTAGGTCTATCCTATAAAAATTCAACATATTTGTATGTGCTGCAAGTATATACAGGTAGACAACTGATCTAACACAGGCAAACCTTCAACCACAACCAAATACCCTAAAGGAATGGGTCACTAGTTATGGGGCCTCAGGATCAGTCCTCAGAGACTCCAGGGTCAGGTGATATAATCCACAAGAACACTGTTCTAGACGGTTACTAACAACTGGGAGCTTAAAAACTTTTGAGCAGCCATTGAAGCTGCAGCCGCTGGTCTGCGTCTGGAGCAAAGAACAGTGAAGAAAAGAAAAGATGCATGAAAAGAAGTCCACAGCATCACTGGACATCTTGATTCTCAAACTCCACCACCCAGAACTCGATGGGATGGGACCGGACTACCACTGCTATCTACTCTGAAAGGGATCATAACAGATGATATCAGACAGAGCAGAAGATAAATGTAGAAGAAAACTCAGGATCACAATAATGGCCAGGGTAACTGGTTTGACAGAGACTATACAGTTCTTAGCCACACACTGAACTGGAACAGAACTGACAGCTTTGGTAAAACTTGTAGCCACACAACAGTTCTACCTAGAAAGTGAACAAGAACAGCAAGGAGATAAGCACACACTACCACACAGGATTTCAAGGGCAGCATTTATCCAGAAGCTCAGAAGGTAGGCAGTTGATAGGATGAATGGAAAGGAGATCCACAGAGAGAGGTTGACAGTGATAACTGTTAGATATTTTTAAAAAAAAGAGAGAGTGAGGGAGAGAAATAAAGAAAGGAATTAGACCCAAGAAACGAACAGGAAGGACTTTATTGCTCTGTCTGAGAAGGACACCAAGTGACCCAGCAGCATCACATGCAAATAGGATCCAAATGGCACACCGGCCAGTTGTGGGGGTGGGGGTTTGGTGGGGTGTGGTGTGTCCTTTTTTATAGGGGTCCTGGGGAGGACTAAGATGGTACTTCTCGGAGTTTGGCATGTTAATTTAGTTAGGTTTTAGCTCTTTTTTGTTTGTTTGTTTGTTTTCTCAAGCTCAGACTCTTTGTCAGGATCCATTGTCTGGTCTGGTCTTTGATGTGATTTGATGTTACTAAGTTTCTCCGGAAGTGATCAAGCTTAGGGGTGGTGGGGCAACTGCCATTTTCTTTCTTCAGTAACAATGTGAGGATTGTTATCAGTGTCATAAAATGCTTTTTATATATATACATATGAGTGGTTGAATGACCAATCTGCTCTATTAATCTTAATTTTAATAAAAATAGAACTAAAGTTAGGACAGATTACTTTTGGGCATGAAGAATTTGAAAGGGCGCATGCGTTGGTAAGGCAGTACTGGGTGATGGTTGGGTAAGTGTATTGACTGTAAGAATCCATCATTTGATCCTTTGAAAAAATTTTTGGTACTTGCTATACAAAATAAGCACAGCAGCCTCAAGATGTACCATCAGAAACCCTATGGAGCAGCTGTTCTACTTTGTACGGCTGCTGTGTGTCAGAATTGACTCAGTGGCAGTGGGTTTTAAGGCAGAGAAATATGTATATATGCACAGTTAATCATTAATTTCTACATTAAATGTCAAATAATGAATGCAAACCTTAGTTAGCTCTGTATCATGTAAAGAATAGGCAGACACTGATAGAAACTTGATGTCTTTCAAATTCTAATGAGGCTGAGTGCTAACTCATTTACTAATCTGATACTTTTTAAGGAAAACAAACATTGAACTTTGAATTTAAAAGGGAAAAGGAGTTCTGGTAAAATTGTGTCAGTTTTTTATGGGCAGCTAAGCAGTCTTGTCTGATAAACAAGAAAAGTAAGTTACTTGTTTTTTCTATTCAATTACATTTTCTTTTCCCAAAAACCAATGTTCTTTGTTTTTTAAAAGGAAGCCTCTCTAGAACTGAGACTTTTGGGGACTAATTTTCTTAAAGTGAAGCTGTGGAAAAATAAAAAAAAAATTATTTTGGAATCCATAGCTAGTCAGGTCTTAGAATCTCAGTGTTGTCTAAAGGGCATTTACTCATGCCACTGACCATTCTGGGCCATGAGACAAGCCAGAGGATGCAAGTGGGTGAAAAATGACAGTGATAAAAAGTGAAGTTGATTTTAAAAATTTAAGACCTCAAATCTGACAAAGCTCAGTGACTGTCTTTATAATAATACTGCCCCCTCTTAAAAACCAAAACTAAACCTACAGTTTTAAAGTCAATCCTAACCACAGCAACCTCAAGTCACAGAATTACCCCGCAGGGTTCAAGGCAAATCACCAGGTCTTTTCTTAACAATCACTGAGTAGGTTCAACTACCATTTTGATTGGCAATTGAGCATGTTAACCACTGTACCATCAGGGCTCTTTTTCTGGGACCCTGAGAAAAAAAACACCTCACTGCAATTTAGTTGATTCTGACTCACAGCGGCCCTATATGATGGCAGAACTGCCGTATTTGGATGATGAAGGCTGTAATCTTTAATGAGGCTGTCAATATCTTTCTCCCTTGGAGTGGCTACTAAATTTCAAATGCAAATCTTTTTAGCAGCTGGTCTGCTTTGACCACTATCCTACCAAGACTGAGAGGGTGGTATTAATAAGTTCAGAATTCTCTACATAGGTATCCATTATAAAACTATAGTTTTCTCCAGCCTGCCGGACTGGTTGTTTGACCTTGGGTTCTTAGTGTCCTTTCTGTGATGTCTGTTAATCAGAAGAGGAGATGCATCTCCTAGATTAGCTGTTCTCTCTTTGAAGCTGTTTCCCCCTATCATATGTAAATTGTAACTTAATCTGCCTGTTTGCCTGGAAAGGAAGTATCTGAGTGTGAATGATTTTCTTTCAGATATAGAAATGCTTTAATTTTACTAACAAAAGTTTATTGTCAAGTAAGTTGATGTCTCACCATCCTATAAAAGCCCATGACCACTCCCAGCCGGGGAGACAGTCTTGGATGTGACTCGCTGTCTCCTAGATCTCTGTAATAAAGTGCATTTATGGATATTGCAATCCGTTTGTCTTACTGGCGATGACTATGTAAAGAAGCCCTTGTGTTCTGTAACAAGACTTCTGCTTCCTCTTAGTAAGTCCTTAAAGAGTTTTGGTCTGGTTCTAGGAGATTCTTTACGTTCTAGGGTCTAAAACCCTGTGCATCCCTTCTTACTCCTACCCAATTACAACTTCATGTGCTGCTGTTGAGAGAAATAGAAGGGCTTTAGTTCTTTCTGGTGACCTAGTGGTTAAGGAACTACACTGCAATCCCAGAGACACAGTTTACAACCACTAGCTAGCTGCTCTGCAGGAGAATGATGGGCAACTCCTCCTGTGTGATTAATTGCCTCTGAAAACCTGGAGGGTCAGCCATAGGTCAGTTTCGACTTGATGGTACACAACCACAGAATACATTTAGTGTTTGAGAAGTAAAAGTGGAGGAGCAGACTTAAGGGCATATTGTTAGGTGCCATCCAGCTGACTACAACTCACAGTTAACCTACAAACAACTTGTCTGTACCTCACCCTCTCCTGGGTCAGCCTCAAGCCCATTTTGCTAGACACCTTGCTGAGGGTCCTTGGTATTTTCAGTTGCTTCCAATGCATCTAAAAGTTGGACAGTAAATAAGGAAGACTGAAGAAGAATTGATGCCTGTGAATAGTGCTGGAGAAGAATACGGAATATCCCATGGAGTGCTAAAAGAACAAATTTGCCTTAAAAGAAGTGCAACGATTCTTAGAGGCAAGAATGATAAAACTTCATCTTACATACTCTGGACTTATTTTCAGAAGGAACCAGTCCTTAGAGGGAGATGTCATGCTGTAAAAGGTAGAGGGTTGGGGAAAGAAGAAGGAGGGCACAGATTGAGAAAACAAAATGAGCTGTAAAATCAAAAGTCAAAGTCATGGCTATGAAAAGCCAAGAAGCAACTCATAGATGACTCTCCAACAGGTTTTCAGAGACTGTAAATGGCACAGGAGGAATGGCCCAAGCTTTCCCCACAGAGCAGCTGGTAAAGTAAAACTGCCTACCTTTGAGTTGGCAGGGCAACTCCTTAGCCATTGGCCACCAGAGCTCCCTAGTTCTCAAATACACAATTTAAGGGTACTATCGCTATACAGATCTCTTCCAGTCAGTTGGCCAAGTGGTTGTTCTCCATATTTCTTGGCACAACTTGGTGAGCACGACCCCTTCTAAACCCAGCCTGGACTTCTGGCAGTTCTCTGCTGATGTGCTGTTCTAATCGTTTTTGGATGATCTTCAGTAGAATCTTGCTTGCATG
>NW_006399945.1:1345404-1356796 GCF_000299155.1 Elephantulus edwardii | reverse complement strand
AGTTTGCTCGGCTCCACAGTCAACACTCTTGGCACCAGCAGTCAGGAAATCAAAAAGCATATCGCGATGGGAAAGTCTGCTGTTAGGGACCTCTCTAAAGCACTCAGGAGCAACAGTGTCTCTCTGGTGCGGTTGGCGCAGGATAGAGCAGGGTTTAGGCTGTTGTGCATAGGGTCGCTATGAGTCGGAAACGACTCGACGGCACATAACAACAACAACAACAACAACAACAACAACATCGCTATACATCGCTGGCAACTCAATGACACATAAAAACAGTAACATGACAGGTTTGGAAGCAGGAGTGGCATTCACTTCCTAAGTAACATGCCTCCGAAAACTCAATGAACTTTGATAAATGCCAACAGTTATAGAGGGGCTTCAGGCCTTTTGTTCATAGGGTCACGATGAGTTGTGCTTGACTTGAAGGCAATCAACAATAACAGCAAGATCAAAAGAGATGAGGGTGGAGAATCAGGATCAGGCCTAAGCTCTAATGTAAATTCCACACTGTCTAGAGTGAATAATTTATCATAAAACTCATTTCTACCTTTTACTTTTCAAAGTATCTATGGAAAAGTAATGACACTATTAGTGAAAAAATTTTGTTTCAGAGTTCTGAATTTTAAAGTAAATAATACCAAAGAAACAGAAAAATAACATTTATTTTTAAAATTTTATGTATATTTTAGTACTTTTATTTGAAAGAATAAACTGTTGGACAAACTCTTACATCATAAAGTTTGAACCAAACTGCCAATTCTCTACAACTCTGTGAGGTAGGTATCTGCACAGCCACAGGGTAAACACAAGTCCTTCTTACTTTGCTCCACTCAAAAGCTGAGAATTGTAGTAGCTGAAACCACTGTTCCAGTGAGCAGTTAGTGGGTGTTATGTTCCCCACAGAGCCACCCAATTTACTATTTGCTCCTGGGGTTGGATGTTTTTTTGCAGCAGTTTCAATCTTGTTTTACAAAAAGCAAACTTAACATTAGTTTGATTTCTATGATTTTACTCTAAATCATAGTTATTTAAAAACACTGATTGACTGTTTTATATATTCTCTCTGATCCCCTCTGCCTTTATTATCCAGTGTTGCAGGAAGATGACACACTAAGCAGGTCTAAAAATCTGAGATGTCAGCATTGAGCTGTTCCCTCTTCCATTAACTAGGACTTCAGATCATACAGTGTTTTTGTACATTACAAAACTGAGAATAATACACCTCTACCAGGAAAGTCTGAGAAGAAATGTTAAGATATTACAATAAAATGATCATTACCAGAAATGTGACACTTGGAGCAGAACATATGGTCAAAAAAGAAAATTCTTTGAAAACATGATAGTGCTACAGATCCATTCCAAGTTTTTATTTGGTGTGAAATGCATTTCTACGCTTGTAAGTGCTGTGTAAAAACCTCCTAATCATTTGTTTCACATTGTTGACAGTAGATGTACTGTTTCTCTATGAAGAATGTCACCCAATTAGACATCTGATTTTCAAAGTTGATTCTGAAAGTTGACTGAGGATTCATGAACTCTTAATCAGTTATCATTCTAGACTTCCTTTTAGTTAGAAACATCTAAACTATCCTACTCTAATAAAGAAATAATATATTCTGAAACACTTTCAAAGGACCCCGACCTCAATTCCTCTTCTGCTCCTCACTTCACAATAACCATCACTGTCAACAAATTCTATCTGAACCTATGCATGCATTTTACCAAGAATCTAACCCTAGTTCAATCATTTCTTTGCTCTGTGGCTTCAGGGGGGAAAACAGTCATCTGTAACAGAGAGATTTCATCTATGAAAATGAAGCTGATATTCTCTTACCTTCCTTACAAAACTGGCATAAGAATAAAATGAAAAAAGAAACAAGATATTGCCTTTATAGAATACCTTGTACATAAGTAGGGAGCTATGCTGACCTAGTGGTGAAGAGCTACACTGGCAACCTAACGGCATGTGGTCTGAATCCACCAGGTGCTGCTTGGGAGAAAGATGGGCAATCAACTCCCATGCATATTACTGCTTGGTGGGTCAGCTATGACTCCATTCCAACTTGATGGTACCCAACAATATATGTATTACTGTTTTTCTCTGTAACAAGCAAAAACTTTTATCATAGGCCCAAATCAGAAAACACTGTTAATTGCTATTTTGTTGGCTCATGGCTAATTTACCTATTTAATATAGTGAGGGTCATTAATTAATGAATAGTATTAGTTAGTAGTGATTACAGAGGGTAAAGCTGACTCTTGGGCATCACTTTACACCAGAATGCCCTAAATTCACTAATGAACAATGCCAAATGAAGTGAACTAGGGTCATATAATACTGTGCTATTTCTTTTTCTCCAACTTAAAATTGCAGAAGACAGCATTAGATGCTTATGTCATAATCATCAAAAGGCAACTTTCTTATCCCATCATAACAAATATATCTGCTAAGTCTACAGTGTTTTATTAGATATAATCTATATAGGCTATATGCTGCTATCTGCAGACAGTATTATAAAATTCTGACTCACTAGCATTCTGTTGCTAAAGTTAAGCCAGTTTTTTTAAGTCAAATTGAAGTAGTATTCCTAAAACCCTCCCTACAGGCTCAGATGCTCAACCATGAAGATCGCTTTCCTCAGAGATGTATCAAACTCTTATTTATAGGATCATCCTATTTTAACATCTGAAACTCCCCTGTTCTAGATGAAACTTTTTTGCCTAAAGCCATATTTAAGATTAATGAAACAAATAAAAGAACTGAGCTAGGATTTGATTCTTAGTAGTATTCTCTTTATAAGTAACTTTTAAATGCCAATCCTATGAAAGGGCCAAACTCTTGCTTAAAGGTCACAACTTTGCATGTCAAATGTGCTGACTGGAGATGAATGTTTCCCAATTTGTTAATTCTCCTACTGATTAGAATTTATAAAACAGAATATGAAATCAAATCATGAACTTCATATTACTTCTTTCACTTTCAGCTGATAACAAAGAATTATGCCAGGATGGAAATGTACAACTGCTCCAAATGCACAAAACTAGTTAATACTAAAGGAAATACTGAATTTCCCCAATATTATATAATATTTTATTGTAACAAAAATATTTAGATGCATTTTGTAACTATGTAATATTATAAAGGAGAAGATATTTGGATAAACTATGTATTTAACAACATCTTATCATATAACCAATTAATCAGAGTTCTGAGAAATATGCTTCATTTTCTATCAAAAACATATAAAAACATCCCTTTTAATATATGTCTATGTTTTTTCCAGAGAATTTATAGACAACACAGAATCAAGATCATTGTAATTCTAACCTTAGCATCAGAATCCACAACATGTTAAAATTCCAGTTATATATTGCTAGGCATTTGTCAAATGATAATTAAAATATCTATCATACTGTGGTTTTAAGTCTGTAAGATAATATTCAAATGTTTTATAATGCCATGGATCCTTCTGATTTATACACTAGCTCAAATATTAGTACTATCCATTTTTTCATCTGTTTAGCCTCTGTGTTATTACTTCTCGATACATAATAGAGATGTAAATAAGCAGCAAAAAAATGACAAAGAAATCATCCAGAAAGCCTAAGATTCCAAACAAAGCTTCAGGTACAAAATCCAGAGGTGATATAAGATAGAAAAAAGCTCCCATTAAACAAAGTATTATCCTGATGCGAAACATCCAGAAAAGGCCTCCGACTGAAAACATTTCCCTGAATGCATGCCTCAGTAAAGTGGGTAGATCCATAATTCTTTCTATAATCTAGAAGGGGAAAAAAATAAATATTATGATTTGGTAACTAATGTGTAAGATTTAAAAATAATTTTGCCACTAGTTTCTTATAAATAGGTCTTACTGCAGGTAATTTGGCAGCAAAGAAAGTTTCTACAACTTCAAGTATGGGATAAAAGAATGCTAAAAGTAAGTTACCTCTAAATTAATAAACAAAACTGAGACTTCAAGGAGAGCTCTGGTGGCCTAGTGGCAAGAAGCTGCACTGCAGTCCCAGAGGTGCACGGTTCAAATCCACCAGATGCTCTGCCGGGAAAGGAGGGACAAATCTCCTCCTGTACCAGTCAGATCCAATTTGACGGTACATGCGCACACACACACAAAATAAAAAAAATAAAAAAAAGAAATTAAAAAACCCCTGAGACTTCAGTGTTTAAAATAAAGAGTCTAAGGCCTGGGCTCAAGTCGCCTTTAAAACCAGACAGATCTAAATTTAAAGAAAAATCACTTATAACTTTGGGTAAAGTTGTTTAACCTATGGACATAATGCAGCAACTTAATTATTATTATTTCTGTACCACAAGGACTACTAAAAAAAGACATTGTGTTAGAAAAATCTTTATAAATTACCAGACAGTATACACATTATATACAGAAAAAACATCTAAACTTTATCCCCTTTGATATCCTTGAAAGTCTAAAAATCAGTGAAGCTGACCCCTTCTTAGAGAAAACATTTCTTTTAATGAACTTGAATTTAAGCAAATTACTGATTTCCACAAACATCTTATTTATAAAAATTAAGCTCTTTCCCACGTACAGAAACACACATGAATCAGTACACATACATAAATGAACATAAATTTTTACAGTTTAAACTCGTAGGAAACCTACAGTGAGCAAAAAGGGCAGATCACTGAGGTTTTTTTAATATAGCAGAAATAAAAGTACTCCCTTCCCCCCAAAGAAAAGAAGTGCTAAGATTTATTCCTAAATCAGGTGAGGGGATGAGAGGAAAGAAGCAATCAAAGACAGCACTTAGAGTTTTGTCTTTAGTAATGTGGGATGGTCCACAGAGTTGTACATAGGGTTGCTATGACTTGCAGATTAACTCGACGGCACATAACAACCACAACAACACAATGTGGGATGGTGGACAGTTGGTCATTAACTAAGTAAGACTAAAAAAAGAATACAATGAGTCAGGGAGGGCACTTAGAATTCACTATTCTGAATGGGAAGTTTGAGATGCTTATAAAACATCCAACTGGAGATAGAAGTTAAGCAGCTGGATCTACAAAGTTTGAAGATTTACAGAGTTTGAGCTTCTCATGTAAATAAATGTGTACTGAGTATATTCTGGTTAGAGAGGTACACAGGCAGTCATATACACTTCCAAAATCACTTCTTAAATTTTTGAGAAAACTAAACTAAGCAAAATGTAGCAAATATCCATTTATCTGCATTCTTTGACAGGGAGGTCAACTACAGTAATTTTGTTCTTTAAAGTAGAAGGATTGTAAAATGATGTGCCAAAAAGGGGTGGAGGGCATGGAAAGAGACTCTATTCACCTAGGAAATTTAAAGAAGCAATCCACACTGGTGCGAAGAGGGAGGAAACCAGAAAGAAAAGCAACTGTAAAAGTCATTCTAGGGAAAAAAAACAAAAACAACACACCAAAAACTGCCCTCTAGAACTCTAAGTTATTTCATAAGACAACTGCTTTCAAATCACAGAAGTTAGTATTTTTTTTCGGTTTCCCTCTAGCTTCCCCCATTACTCTTCTGTTAGATTCTCTTAAATAAAGAGACTTTGGTAACATTTTGCTTTTTAAAAAGAGAAAAATGTAATACTTGGAGTGTTATAACCCAATGTTCTTTTTTTTTTTTTAAAAAAAAAAAAGGATGGGAAAGATTATAAAAAAAATTCACCCAACACAGGTTAAGTAATGAGATTTTTCAAAGAGCACATCCTAGTAAATATCATTTCACAAAGTGAAGTAGACGGCTACCTCTACCTCTGAACCTGCTGTTCTCTTACTTACAGATCTGGGCTGCCCTGAGAATCTTCGATTATAATCATTAATATCTTGGCGCAATCGCACAACCTCCTGAGATTGATCATCATCACCAAATACTGTCAGGAGTAAAGTAACCTGTGTATTTGAGAGAAAAAAATTGGCAAACCTTATTTCTGTATCATTAGTGTGTGTTTCATTATTTTTCAATACAATGACAAAGTCAGAATTTATATTTTACTCATTTATTTAATAAAAGCAGTGCAAGGGACTATGTAAGTTAAAATGTTTTATTGCCTTACAACAAAATACTCTGCAAAACAGAATCTGAGCATTTATAAAATAAAGTGGACACTATATTTAAGCATTGGTTCCAGTATTTTCCTAGCCAAATTATGGATGAATTCACTAAATCAGATACTTGAAGATGTAAGAGCTGTAAGATGAAAAGACCTAAGTGAGGAAAAATTTTATTGCTATCACTTTGAGATTAAAAAAAAAAAGGAAAGATTTTGGAAGAGTATTAAAACCATGTTCATTTATTCTCACTAATATATGAAATATGTTGTTGTTCAGTGCCATCAAGTCAAGTACGGATTAGCAACCCTATGAACAAAAGATCTGAACCCTCTTCTATCTTGCATCTTCCTCACACATCCTGACACACAAGACCCCATTGCAACCGTCGTGTTAATCCACCTGGTTGAGGGCCTTCCTCTCCTTTGCTGAGCCCTCCACCCTTCCCAGTATCATGTCCTTCTCTAAGGAATAGTCCCTCCTAGCAACATGCCCAAAGAGCATTCCAGCTGTAACATCTCCAAAACATATCTGTTCTCCTGGCCATCCACAGGATGCTCAGTGTTCTTCTCCAACACTACAGCTAACAGGTGTCAATTCTTCTTCTGTCATCCTTATTCATTGTCCAGTTCTCAGATGCACAGCAAGTAACAGGAAAAACTATGTCCTGAATCAGATGCACCTTAGTCTTCAAACTGACATCATTACTCCTCAATAATTTGGGGAGAGGAAAATGTGCAACAATGAATGAATGGAAATCCAAGTTCTCTGTAAGCATTTATTAAAATCTCAATTAAAATAATTTTTTTAAAACAACAACAACAACAACATGGAATTTCTATGTTCAGCTTTTTGAGGAAATGTCAAACTGCCTTCCAGGGTAAGTTGTGCCATTTTACAATATTGGCAAGGGTTCTTGATAGCATATTTTCCTAATGTGATATACCTTGTGATTTTCTGATTGCTGGTGTTAAATAACTGATAGCATATTTTCCTAATGTGACATACCTTGTGATTTTCTGATTGCTGGCATTAATTGTGGATCCAAGCCAGATGAAATAATTGAAAATTTCAAACTTTTCTCATCTATCATGAGGTTGCCTATTGGCCCAGGGGTAAGGACTTTTGTATTCCTGATGTTGAGATGTAATCCATATTAAAGACTGGAGTCTTTGATCTTCTGCAACAAGTGTTTAAAGTCCTCTTCATGTTCATCAAAAAAGGCTGTATCATCTGCATAAGGTAGATTATTGATCAGTCTCCCTCCTATTCTGATGCCACCATATTCCTCTTCATAAAACAGTCCAGCTTCTCAGATTATTTTCTCAGCATACAGATTGAGCAGGTATAGAGAACAGATACAGCAGTCCTGAAGCACACCCTCCTTGATTTTAAACCATACAGTGTTCCCACATTCTTTCAGAAAACAGTCACTTGGTTTAGATATAGGTTTCAAATAAACACAATTAAGTGTTCTAGGATTCCCATTCTTTTCAAGGTCATAATTTGTTATGACACACAGTCAAATGCCTTTGCACAGTCAAAGCAGAAATTGACATTCT
The DNA here is from genome assembly GCF_000299155.1 of Elephantulus edwardii. NCBI lineage: Eukaryota > Metazoa > Chordata > Mammalia > Macroscelidea > Macroscelididae > Elephantulus > Elephantulus edwardii. The sequence goes on along the minus strand of NW_006399945.1, from coordinate 1,349,164 downwards.
TCTGGTATTCTTTAGTTTCAAAGTATCATTTGACATCAGCAATGATATTCCTAATGCTGTTGCCTCTTTTGAATCCAGCTTGAACTTCCGGAAGTTCTCTATCAATGTGCTATTCTAGCTGGTTTTGGATGATCTTCAGCAATATTTTTCTTGCATGTGGTATTAATGATATTGTTTGGTAATTTCCACATTCTGTTGGATCACCTTTCTTGGGAATGGGAACAAATATAGATTTCTTTCAGTGAGGTGGTCAGACAGCTGACCTCCAAATTTCCTGGTGCAAGACTGGTGATTTCCAGGGCTGCATCTGTTAGTTGAAACATGTCTACTGGTATCCATTGATAGTATAGGTAATATATACTTTCCATCCTGTTGTAGGGGAGACAGACAGGTGCTTCAAGATCTCACTAGAATAATAAAAATATTAACAGAACAACAACAGAAACAAAAAATCCCAAAACCCCAAACAAAACCAAACCCACTGCTGTTGATTCTAACTCACAATGACCCTGCAGGCCAGAGCAGAACTTCCCGTTAGAGTTTCCAAACCTGCAATCTCTCTGAGTGGCCAGTGGATTCACACTGCCAGCCTTTTGCTTAATCCACTACAGCACAAAAGTTTCTTCTACAGTAAAGGGGGTACCACTAAAGTTCTTGTAAAACAATCTTAAAATACAAAATCTCCTCTTTATTTTTTAATTATTAATGATGAGCTGCATAATAACAAAGTTGGGAAGGAGAGCAGATTTAGTTTTAAATAATCTAGTCTATCATTTTACCCATCTGCAGAAGCAGTAAAATACTGCTCAGATGCTTTCCAAACAATTAAAAAAGAAGTCACTAAGAGCAGTTGTTGTAAGCTGTCGAGTCAACTACAACTCAAAGTGATCCTATGAACAATAATAGCTCTGAACCTTGCTCAATTCTGAGTCAACCTTTCCATCTCTGACACATCTGACCCCATTGCCACACTGTGTCAATCCACCTCATGCAGGGTCGTCTTCTCCTGCTCTAACCCTTCATCCTTCCAAGCATGATGTCCTTCTCCAAGGACTGAATCTTCCTGGCAACATGCCCAAAATAGGTAAGACAGAGTTTCAAAATTCTTGCTTCCAAGGAGGAACCTGGTTTCACTTTGTCCAGGACAGACTTGATTGTTCTGTTGGATTTGTTAGCAGTCTCTGCAACCATGTTGATCAGGAGAAACCTCCAGCCTGATATCTGACCATGAATTTGGGACTTCCCAGCCTCTATAACTGTGTGAACCTTTACCTAGAATTAAATCTCACATACTCGGGCCATGTTAACAAGAGGAACCAGTCCCTGGTGAACGATATAATTGGTACAGCAGAGGGTCAGAGAAAAAGATCCTCAATGAGATAGACTGGCACAGTGGTTGTCACAAAGGGATGAAGCACAGCAGTGACTGTGAAGATGGGACAGAATTGGCAGTGTTTTATTCTTTTGTACAGAGTCACTAAGTCAAGACAATTCAATGGCATCTAATGAGAACAACATATTTATTTAAACATTCATACTTTACTAGTTCTGCTTCTCTAGAGAACCCCGCCTAAGACAGTCAGTTTGGGGAGAAAAATACTGAGCACTTCCAGTAAGAGGATGCAACTTGTACATTTTTAGTTCCATGATCATTTGTTAAAGTAGCTCAATGGAACAGAAGGTGGAGCAGGAACCTGCCATCTGCTTTGTCTCTAGGACGAATTGCCCTAGAGCTAGGGAAGCAATCATTCTTCTATTCTAACAACTTTTGCTCCCTCATAGCTTCTAATTTCAATATTTGGACAACAGAAAGAATATAACCTCACTGCCCTGGAGTTGATTCCCAGTTATAGACTCTCTACAGACAGAGGAGAACTGTCCAGGGTTTCCTAGGCTCCAAATCTTTATGGAAGCATACTGCCTCAATTTTGTCTTGCAGAGTGGGTTTAAAGCACTAACCTTTTCGTTAGCAGAAAAATGTTTTAACTCTTGTGCCAACAGTACTCCTGTAGAAAGGATACTACCTGCTAATATGCAAATTCCCTAAGTCATGGGTAAAGCCAAGAGGAGAGGACAGGTCCTAAGACTAAATCTTTAAAGCAATTCTACTGCCTGTTCTCAGTGCTAAGTAAATGTGTGCATTCAATCTGCCATTTTTATTTAGAAGTTGTCTATTCTTTTTAGGATTTAATTTGAATATTGGAAGACTTACTAAGAAAATGATGTTCTTTAAACATGCCTATAACTTATTACCAGAAATGCAGATATTTTTCTTTTCAAACTGAAGAAGACCTGAAACACTTGCTGCAGAAAGTCAAGGTCTATAGTCTTCTTCTTCTTCTTTTTTTTTTATAGTCTTCAATATGGATTGAAGCTCAATATAAAGAAGACAAAGATTCTCTCCACTGTGCCAATGGGCAACACCAAGATAGAGAAGAGACTGAAGTTGTTAACAATTACAGTTTGCTTGGCTCCACAATCAACACTCTTGACATCAGCAGTAAGGAAATCAAAAGACAAATTGCACTGGGAAAATTTTCTGACAGGGACCGCTCCAAACAGAAAAGTTACAATGTTAGTCTAGAGACTAAGGTGTGCCTGATCCAGGCCATGGTCTTTGCAATTACTTGTTATGCTTCAGAGAGCTGGACAATAACTAAGGATGACAGATGAAGAATCAATGCCTTTGAATTGTGGTGCTGGAGAAGTATTAAAGACACCATGGACCGCCATGAAAACAAGTAGGTCTGTCTTAGAGAGGGTGAAACCAAGTTTCTCCTTGGAGGCTAGGATTTTGAAACTCTGTCTCACATACTTTGGACATGCGGCTAGGAAAGACTGGTCCTTTGAGAAGAACATCAGGCTTGAAAGGGTGGAGAGACAGTACAGGTTAGGAAGATCCCAGATGAGATGGACTGATACAGTAACTGGGGCAATTAGGGTTGGTGTGTTGGAATTAATGAGACTGGCTTAGGAAAGGGCAGGATTCAGAGCTGCTGTACATAAGGTTGCTATGGGTTGCAGGTGACTCGATGGTACATAACAACAACAGGAAATTATAAAAAAAAACAACTGATAAAATGCTGTATTTTTATATATTTAGTAATTAAAAACTAAGAATATCAGTTTCAAAGAAATTGACAAAATGTGACGTCACTGTTCTCTCATCTGTGTTTTTAGTAATCAAATTTATGTTGGGTTTTTTTTTGAAATTTTTTATTTTATTTTTTTTGTGTGTGTGTGTGTACCGTTAAATTAGATCTGACTGGTACAGGAGGAGATTGCTCCTCCTTCTTCGCAGAGCATCTGATGGATTTGAACCTCTGGGATTGCAGTGAAGCTTCTTGCCACTAGGCCACCAGAGCTCCTCCAAATTTATGCTTAAAAAACGTATTGTCTCTCTTCTGATGTAGCTTCTAAACTAATTATAATGTTCTAGTCTGTTTTGTACAATGTTATAAAGATGTGTATCCAAAAGAACTGGAACGTTATTAAAAATTATATTATTTATCATTAGAAGTTATCTAAACTCTTGCTAGAAAAGGGTCAGTGTAAAAGAAATAATTTTCCCCTCCAAAGTAGTATATTTAGGTAATAGTTTTACATTTGAATAGTTTTTCTGCTGGTACAGCAACAAAGATTTGTTAGTATTAGGGAGACTTATTCAATAGTTTTCACTACAACCAAAGATTTCCCTCATTTTGAGTTCATGTCTTAAAGGGAGATGTTTTTATTTTTTAAGTTTGGGTTGTTTTTTTTT
>NW_006399945.1:1323287-1345304 GCF_000299155.1 Elephantulus edwardii | reverse complement strand
ATATAAAATGCCTAATCATATATTCTAAATGGAGTTATATATATAAAATGCCTAATCATATATTCTAAATGGAGTTTTTGGGTTGGCAGCACAACTCCTTACCATTATGCCCCAGACCTCCCTAAAGGGAGTTTTTAAAAGAAATAATGGAACACATCACAGAAGCTTTGGAAAGTCTACTATACATACAGAAAAATTTCACAACTTAAATAAATTATAAAGACAAAGTTAACTAGCATAAATGATGTTTTAGATTAAAAATATTACCGTTTGCCTGCAGATTGGGCAACTGATGGCTCCAAGCCATGAACCGTATCTCCAGTATGCAATAATGCAGGTACCTGATGGAAGAAAACCAAAACAAACCAATACTAATGTTTTAAAATTCTGTATAGCCCGAGCATATTTCAAATACATATTTCAAGTCTCAATTTAATTCTATCTAGTTCCTAAAACTAATGCCTGAAAGTTATACAGAAATTCTAGTAATATCCCATCCACTGAAAAAAAAAATATTTAAACTTCCAGGTAAGCTAGAGACATTTTTCATTTTTTACATAATATAAAGCAAGCATACATCTCAATATAAAATCAATCAACAGAAATATACCGCACTAATAGCACAAAGGAAAAGAACCACATGATCACCTTGACGGTTACAGAAAAGGCATTTGACAGAATCCAAGACCATTTCCTAAAAACACTCAACAAACTAGAAGCAGGACAAAAATTTACCAGTCTGATAAAGAGCATTTATAAAAACCCCAGACCTAACATCATGCTTAGCAGAGAAAGACTAAAAGCTTTCCACCTAAGTTCAGAACTAGTATTGGAAGTTCTAGTAAAAAATATTATGCAAAAAAAGACACACAAAAAAGGCAGAAGTACAATTATTTTTGCAGATGACATAATCATATATATGTAGAAAACTCCAAAGAATCTAAAAGAAAGTTATTAACAGTTAGGAGACAAGTCCAGCAAAGTTTCAGGATATAAAATTAACGTGTAACAATCAATCTCAATCAACAACTGCAATCAGTCATTTGCATATCCAACAGCAATGAACAGTCTAAAAATGGAAATTAACAAAGTAATTCCATATACAAGAGCGTTAAAAATAATAAAATGTCGAGCATTAAATTTAACCAGGGAAGTGAAAGTCTTGCACAATAAAATCTATAAAACATTAATGAAATAAATGAAAACAAAAACTTAAGTATAAAAAACAACAAAAAACTTAAGTATGTAGAAAGCTATTATGTACTCATTGTAGACTGTGCCACTGAATTAGAAGTGACTTAAAGCTGACCCTGTAGTGAGTTTTCTGAGGTAGCATAGGAGGAAAATGTCCATCTTTCTGCTGCAGAGCAGCCTGTGGATTCAAACTTCTGGTCTAGCAATACATCTATTATTCACTAGGCCACTAGAAATATTATTAAGATATCAATACTACCTAACGTAATCTAGAGATTCAATATGTAATCTCTATAAAAACTAATAATCTTCTTCACAGAAATACAAAGTCAAACTTCAAACTTGCATGGAATTTCAAGGAATCCTAAATAGTCAATCTTGAAAAAGCAAAATTAAGTAGAAAGATTCACATTTACTGATTCAAAAGTACACCAAAAAAACAACTACGAAATATCATCTCACGCCAGCAATAATAGCAAAGTTCAACAGAGCAGTAAACAATACATGCTGGCGAGGTTGTGGAGGGACTAGAACCCTTATTCACTGCTGGTGAAAATGTAAAATGGTGTAACCACTATGGAAGGCAGTTTAGAGCTTTCTCAAAAAGCTGGAAATAGAAGTATTATTTGATCAAGCGATTCTACTACTGGGAATATACCCTTTAGAAATAAGAACCACTGTTCAAACAGATATGTGCAAACCCATGTTTATTTCTGCATTATTTACAACAGCAAAGTGATACAAGCAACCCAAGTCCCTATCAACAAACGAATGGATAGAAAACCTATATTCATACAATGGCATACTATCCAGCACTGAAAAACAATGAACTCGTAAAACACCACACAATATGGGTAGCCTGGAGGACATTATGCTAAGTGAAGTATCTCTGTCACAAAAGGACAAATACTGCATAACATCATGTTATAAAGCTGGTATGACAAAGGGGGTTGGGAAAATTGGATAAGAGTGGATAGTTAATGAACTTTGCATTGGAACAGATGAAGGAAAGAATTGTTTAAAAGGAATATATGATTAGGCATTGTATGTACAACTACATCCCAGAATAAGAGATACATTGCAAAGAGGACTGGGGGAGGGGGACTAGGCAACTGTGTAACAATGAATGTAGGAAAACAGTGAACTGGGGGAGGGAGGTTGGAGAAAGAGGGGGTAAAAGATACAACAATGAATGAATGAAAATCTAACTTTTCTGTAAACTTTTGTCAAAGTCACAATTAAAATTTTTTATTAAAAAATATACAACTATAGTAATCAAAATAGTGGTGCTGTTGAGAAATCTGAACGGTGCTCTATCCTGCACCATCCTCATGAATTCTGATATGTCTGAGTACTGCGCCAGTCCACCTTGTCAAGGGTGAATTCTATTTCTCTGGTTCTCTACCTTTTACACCATGATGTCTTTTTTCATGTTGTTCCCTCCTGACAATATGCTCACAGTATATGAGATAAAGTTTCACCACCATTGCCTCTAAGGAGTACCCCAGTGCATTTCCTCCAAGATAACATACTGTCAAACCAGTGTAGCGACAGCTACACAGACCAACGAACTAGAAACAAAGTACAGACTTAAACCCCAATCATCTGTGGTCTTGATGAGTCTTCCTTCAATTCAGATAACACATCCTTCATCAAATAATCCAGTTTCTCAAATTATTTGTTCAGCACACAGATTGAATAGGTATATAGAGAAGATAAAACTCTGATGATTTAAATCATATGGTGTATAGGTTTCACATCAGCATTAATTAAAATGTTCTGGGATTCCCATTCTTCTCAATGATAGCCTTAATTTGTTACAATCAACATAGTCAAATGTCTTTGCATAGTTAGTAAAACACAAACATCTTTCTGATACTCTTTGCTTTCAGCCAAGATTATACAATATCAGCAATGATATCCCTCATGCCATTAGAATTGGAGGAAGACTCCCATCAACCACCTGTGTTATGCAGTTGACACAAGATTGTCTGCGGAAAGTGACTTGAAAAGCTTAATGAAGATGACCAAGGACTTCAACATGATCATATCTCAAAATAAAAAAAACCCAAAACTGTCACTTCTGGACCAATAGTTAGCATTATGATCAATGGAGAAAAGACTGAAGTTGTCAATGATTTCATATTAGTTGGATCCACAATTAACATCCATGCAACCAGTAGTGAAGAAATCAAAAGATGAAGTAGGATTCTGCCAGCTAACATAGGCAGCACAGACTCCATGGGGAGGACACTGCAGCAGTTGGAGTCCAGAAGGGGCTAAGCCATCTCAAGCAGGATGTCCTGACATAAAGAAAAATAATGAGACGGTGATTTGAAGAAGGCATTCCTGTGGCATGTGGTAAAGGTGAAAGCAGTCATTTTAAAGAGGAGACAATGTCCTCAGACTGGGAACAGCACAGAGGAAGACAGAGCCAAGGAAGGGAGAACACCATTAAGGAAGTCAGGAATCTGAGGAACTTTGTACAAAAACTGGGAGCCCCATCACAGCTCAATGAAAGGCCTCTGGGGTTGAGGAGCCTTCACTAGTGTCTTGCAAACTTTCTTAGCTAATTTATAGCCAATGTCAGCTGTGATGCCTGTTTAAAAGGCAGTTTCTGAGGATGTAGAGACAAGTTTTTACGTTGCTATAATTACAATCTTTGTGCATCAGGTTATGAAAGTGGTGCAAAAACAAGACATACAAATGACCACCCAATGTAGTGCATGTTAACCAGCAGCCACAGTCTTTTACTTGTCCTTGGTGTGGGAAAATGGGCCATTTGAAAACATCATTTCAAGAATATGTTACTTCTGAACACACAGAAACATCAACAGAAGGGATCTGTCCAATTCGTGCAGCATTACCTGGAGAAAATTCTAATCATGTCACGACGACTTTGCAGCTCATCTTCCACTAGAACACATAGCCTCCAGAGATGAATCAAGTAGTTTTTGACATGTATGCAGAATTTCTCAACCTGGCCAGGGATCAGGAGGTCCTCATGTGCATAGATCAAACATGCACTTGACCAGCAGTTCAACTGGTGGACTTTCCTATACTCAGAGTTTACATTCTGCAAGCAATAGGGAAGCCAGAGATCCTATTGCTGAGCTTTCATCTCAGTTATCAGGAGTGAGAAGCTCTGCAGGACAGTTTACCTCTTCTGGCCCTTCTGCTTCTCAGTCACAACTATAGACGTAGACAGCGCAAACCGCTACATGCCTTGGCAAGGCATCAACAACTGGAGATGGCGTGCAGTGTCATCCAGCCTGCTGACACGAGCAGTGTCACTACTGTCAATACAGTCCACCGCAACTGCCAACATGGCCAACGCAAAACACAGTCCTTACACCATCTGGAATTCTCAATTTCTCTTAACAAGGTTGAATGATCTTCAAATGTCTGAGACAGAGCACCAGTCCATGGAAAGCGAGCATACAGAACACAACCTTTATGTCCAAGGGCTACTACTGTTGACTTTAGTGTGTGAAGAGAGCTCGTCCTCAGACAAGCATGAACAAGGGGAGAGGTAGATTCTGGTGCTATGGGCTGTATAAATAATTGTGCCTTTAGATGCTGCTTTAGAAAACCTAAATTTAAAAGAGAATAATAAAGGAAATGAGCCTCCACTGCCTCCTCTTTGATGACATCCCAATTTGCAGACAATGTCCTCTTCTGTGCTGTATTTACCAATGAAAGTAGACAACAACTGTCTTAAGTTGTTTTGGTGACTATAATCTCAGGTCTGTCACTCTTCTTGTATTGTTGTATATTTAAAAAGGAAAGAGAAAATATATCAGATAATTGTTTCCACATAACTAATTTTTACTTCTAGCAGGTAAAAATAGGTAGCAGCATGAGGTGATCTCTACTTCTTTTTTTTTTATTTTTTTATTTTATTATTTGTGTGTGTGCATGTACCGTCAAATCAGATCTGACTGGTACAGGAGGAGATTGTCCCTCCTTTCCCGGCAGAGCATCTGGTGGATTCGAACCATGCTCCTCTGGGATTGCAGTGCAGCTTCTTGCCACTAGGCCACCAGAGCTCCCTGATCTCTACTTCTTGTACCTTGGACATGCAAAGGCTCTAAAACCCCACATTCAAACTGAAGAGGAAAACGAAAATCTAAAGATCTAGAGAAAATGGAAATCTAGAGGACAACTGGAAACTATTTATGAAAATTAATGAATAAAAATTGCTTATATGATTTACCTTAAATAAAAAAGACAGCAGAAGAGGTGTTGCACTGGCAAAATCTGTCAAGTACTTCCTAAAAGTGCTGAAGAAAAACAATGTCAGTTTAAAGACTAAAGTACACTTGATTCGAGCCATGATCTTTTCATTTACTTCCTTTGCATTTGGAAGTTGGACAATAAAAAAGGATGATAGAAAAATCATCAATGCCTTTAAATGGTGGTATTGGAGAAGAGTACTTAATATTTCACATACTGAAAACAACAAAAAATTTTGTCTTGGAGACAGCGTGACCAGGGTGCTCCTTACAGAAAAGGATGGTGAATCTTCCTCCCTCATAGTTTGGGCATGTGGTCAGGAGAGGCCAGTCCTTGGAAAAAGTAATCATTCAAAAAAGGTGGAAAGTCAGTGAAAGAGAGGAAGACCCTCAACAAGATGGACTGTCACAGTGATTGTAATAATGGCTTTAGTATATTAGAGATTGTAAGGATGATATAGGATAGGGCAAGGTTTAGCTCTGTTGTTTATAAGGTTGCTGTGAGTCTTAGTTGATTCTACTGCATCTAACAATAACATCACCTATGGTCAATTTTTTACAAGGTGACCATCAACTCAATATGAAAAAATGAATCTCTAAAAAAATGGTGCTGGGACAATTGGATCTCCAAAAATAAAAGAATGAAGTTGGGCCCAAATTACACATAATATATGAAAATTAACTCACTGGACTGACCTATGACCTAAACAAAAATCGTTAGGGAAACACATGCAATTAATACTTCAGGGCTTGGGGTTTTTTTGTTGTTGTTTTTTTAAATTTTATTTTATTATTTTGTGTGTGTGTGTACCGTCAAATCAGATCTGACTGGTACAGGAGGAGGACATTGCCCCTCCTTCTCCAGCAGAGCATCTGGTGGATTCGAACTACGTGCCTCTAGGGGGGCTTGGTTTTTTAAAACTGATTCACTAATACTCTTAAAGACCAAAAGCAAGTACAATAAAAACAAAATGAGTGTCAAAATTTAAAAATAAATCAAAATTAAAAATGTTTGTGCCATTTCTCCCACCCCAGGAGTACTGAAGGCTTTGCAGAAGAAAGATGGGCAATCTCCTTCCATGATTTACAGCCTCAGAAACCTGCTGGAGGGTCAGCTATGTTCCAACTCAAACGCAAAGAGTGAGTGAGTCTCTTTGCCAAGACAGTGAGTGAATAATCCTCAGAATATATTTGATAACTATGTATCTGTCAAGAATATCCAGAATGTATAATTTATCAACTCAAGAACAAAAAGACAAACCACCCAATGCAAAAATGGAAAGTATTTGAATAGAGACTTTTCCAAAGAAAATATACAAACAGCTAAAAGCCATATAAAAAGATGCTTGAAGTCATCAAGGAAATGTAAATAAAAATCACAATAAGCTATCACATGAATAAAAATTTTATATTTAAAAAATACATTATTGCAAATATGAGTTATTTTTAGAAAAATGTAAAGCAGCAAGTGTTGATGAGGATATGGAGAAAATGGAACCCACATCCATTACTAGTGGGAATGTAAAATGACAAAGCGTTTTTAAAAAAAATATTAAATTTTATTAATTTTAATGAACATTTACAGAGATTTTGGGTTTCCATTCATTCATTGTTGCACTATTTTCTCTACAATCCCCCCAGTTCGTTCCTTCCCCCCCCTTGAAAGTCTGTTTTAATTGTCCCATTGCAACAGTACTTGTCAAAGCCAGTTCTGATTAATCTCCTTTGTAATGGCAAAGCGTTTGTGGAAAGCAGTTTTATGTTTCTTAAAAAAATGAAATACAAAATGAACACATGACTCAGCAATTTCAATCCTAAATATATACTCAAAAAAATTAGAAGTAGGGTATCAAAAGATACTTGTATACCAAAATTAACTACAGGCTTCCTCACAATCACCAAAGGTAGAGAAAATCCAGTGCCCATCAACAGAAGAATGTTGTTGAACAAAATGTGTTAGACAAACAATGGAATATTATTTAGCATTTAAATAACTTCCATTGCCACTGCTGTGAAACTGAAGACTTTATTTTTATTTCTTTTAAGTACTAAATACTGTTGTTGTTGTTGTTATGTGCGATCAGTCCTTTCTGACTCATAGCGACCCTGTGCACAACAGCCCTAAACTCTGCTCTATCCTGCGCCAACTCGCACCGCCTCTGACACACCCATCCCGATTACCCCAGTCACTGAATCAATCCATCTCATAGAGGGTCTTCCCCTCCTGCGCTGTCCCTCCATCCTCCCAAGCATGATGTCCCTCTCCAAGGACCCGTCCCTCCTGGCAACATGTCCAAAGTATGTCAGACGAAGCCCCAGAATCCTTGCCTCCAAGGAGTAGCTTGGTTTAATTCTCTCCAAGATGAATCTGTTTGTTTTCCTGGCAGTCCATGGTACATTCAGTACCCTTCTCCAGCTACTATAATCAAATCACAGTATAAAATTTTTGTTATAAATTTAGTATACATGCTACAAAATACACTTTAAAATTTTAAGAGTGAAAAACAAATTATTAAAGTAGTAAGTAACAGTAACTGTTATATAAACAATGAACAAAAAAATCATACTTACTTGTTCCTTGAGTTTATAATCCAGTTCATTAATTAATGCTCCTTAATTTAATTAGTGCCTAGTGGCCTAGTGGGTAAAGAGTTGTTCTGGCAACACAAGGCAGGCAGTTTGAATCTATTAGCTCCTCCAAGGAAGAAAATGGGGGAGTCTCCCATGCAGTTTACAGGCTCTGAAAACTTGCTAGAGGGTCAACTATGAATTGGTCCTGGCTCAACAGCCATGAAATGAGTGAAATGACTCAAAAAGCTAAACAGCTATACATGAGCAACAAAGAGTACATGAAGTTCATATGATCTCAGACAACGGAAGGTGAGCTAAGTGTAGAAGCACTAAACTTTAGGTCAGTAACAGATGAGAATGGGATAGTTTTAAATACTGTCTGTTATTCAAAGGGCTATTTTCATTTGTAGGATCTTGCTTCTCCAATCATCCTGGCCCAACTGTGCATCTGAACAATAGTGTTTCCACTCCCCCTTCTAACTTTAGAGATCTTCCTGTATTCCCACTTTTGCCTTGGCCATCTAAGTGAAACTATAAAAACTATAGAACAGTATCATTGATTTCACACGCAAGCAAGATCCTACTGAAGATTATCCAAAAACAAACTGGAACAGCACATCAGCAGAAAACTGCCAGAAGTCCAGGCTGGGTTTAGAAGGGGTCGTGGTACTAGGGATATTGTAGCTGATGTTAGATGGATCTTAGCTGAAAGTAGGGGATACCAGAGGAATGTATATTTTGTTTCATTGATTATGCAAAGGCGTTTGACTGTGTGGATCATAACAAACCGTGGCTGCCTCTGAGAAGAATGGGAATCCCAGAACACTTGATCGTGCTAATGAGAAACCTATACTTGGACAAGGAGGCAGTCGTCAGAACAGAGCAAGGGAACACAGCATGGTTCAAAGTTGGGAAGGGCGTATGCCAGGGATGTGTCCTATCTCCATACCTTTTCAACCTGTATGCAGAACAGATTATCTGGGAGGCTAGGCTCTATAAGGAGAAATATGGGGTCAAGATTGGTGGAAGATCTATCAACAATCTGCGTAATGCAGATGACACAACCCTGTCTGCTGGAACTGAGGAGGACCTGAAGCACTTGCTGCAGAGGGTCAAGGACTGCAGCCTCCAATATGGATTGAGGCTCAATATCAAGAAGACAAAGATTCTCACCACTGGACCAATTGGCAGCATCAGGATGGATGGTGAAGAGATTGAGATTGTTCACAGCTTTAGTTTGCTTGGCTCCACAGTCAACACTCTTGGCACCAGTAGCCAGAAAATTAAAAGGCGTATTGCCATGGGAAAGTCTGCTGTTAGGGACCTCTCCAAAGTACTGAAGAGCAATGGTGTCTCTCTGGAGTCTAAGGTGCATTGGATACAGGCCATGGTCTTTGCTATCATTTGTTATGCATCAGAGAGTTGGACAATGACCAAAGAGGATAGAAGGAGAATTGATGCCTTTGAGCTGTGGTGCTGGAGAAGAGTATTGAGAGTAACCATGGACTGCCAGGAAAAGAAACAGATTCATCTTGGAAAGGGTTAAACTGGGTGGCTCCTTGGAGGCAAGGATTCTGAGGCTCCATCTAACATACTTTGGACATGTTGTGAGGAGAGACCAGTCCTTGGAGGAGGACATCATGCTTGGGAGGGTGGAGGGACAGCGCAGGAGGGGAAGGCCCTCTGTGAGGTGGAATTGATTCAGTGACTGAGGTAATAGGGATGGGAGTGTCAGAGACAGTGAGAGTGGCACAGAACAGAGCAGAGTTTAGGGCTGTTGTACATAGGGTCGCTATGAGTCTCAAGCGACTCGATGGCACACAACAACAACAACAATTAAGTTAGTCCTCCTGTCTCCTAGTCTACATTCCTTCACATCAAACTGTATACAGAATTCAGAACAAGAATAATCAAAATAAAGAAACAAGAATGATATACTTAAATAAATTAGGAGGAAATGAAATCTTGAACTGTGTGATATTAAGTAAAAAAGGAGTACACAGAGAAAACTGTGGTTCATGAAAAAGAGTGTGACTTGACCGAAGAGGAGTTTTGAATTGAACTTTGAAGTACAGGTAAAATTTGGGTCATAAGAGAGGAGGGAGGATGCTCCAGATTACAGCAACAGCAAACAAAAGTAAGAGAAATAAATGGTGTCTGAAGAGTCTAGTAAGCAAACATATGGACTAATAAGCAAATGTTGTGCCAATTATCTTTATCTGATACCTCCACCTTTTCAGACAGACTTCTGTTATTTAATCCTTATTAATTAAGTACTCAGAGCAAGCTAATTTCATATAAGAACTAAAAAGTGAAATTTTTAATCAATCTTTTATTATTACTATCTATAATGTTTTATCTACTACCTTCTCACCCTAGAACTCAGCATGTTTTGAAACATAATTCATTTAATCTCACAGCTCTACTTCACAAATTGGGGCTGAGGGCCCTTTGTTTTGCAGATTTTGTAATGGTCATTTGACTGTACTAAGAAACTATGACTAGATTATTTGAATCTGGTCACAATCCCTTAATCTGTTTGTAAAACAAGAATAGTAGCATACTTTCACAAGACAGCTGAAAGTAATGTGGTGAGCAATAAAAATGATATGATGTCTGCTGCTATTGTTAATCTTAACTCACTATAATGGATGAGAATCTTGTTCCATACGTAGGAACTAAGCTAAAGAACCCTTCATATACCCGGTATTTACATACTTGAATTAAAAGAAACAAATTTTTGTTTAATGAGAAGTTGAATAACTAGTTTTTTAATCTTTGAACTCAAAGACACTAAATAAAAAGTGGCCGACAAGTAGAACAGGTATCAGAAGCAATCTACCCTATTACCTCAGACCCAGAGGTAAAACCAAGAACACAATAGAGCCATCTTTCAATGGACTGGATTATCCACTCAGTGAATTACCTAAGTCCGGGTTGGTAAGTAGAGTTCATATTGCCTGGCAAAGCTTCACAGATTACTAACACCTGCCTAGAATGCTGTGTTGAGATGATGGCTGAGGCCATATCCAAACTCAGAAGAGTGCCAGGCTGATTCACAGCATCTATTTGATGTCTGGGAGGTCTAAGTAGGGGCATTTGTACCAGACCCTCAATTTTTCTGCTCCTCAGTATTTCCAACAGCCAACTGAAGGTATAAAATTGAAATAAGTGTTTATAATTTGTTGGCTATTTAGGCAAAAATCTTAGGGAAGAAGTGGAAACAGATAAGGCAATTACAGGATTGGTTAGTACTTAAATAAGCACATTTAGAAAACTACACATAGCATAGTATGCATTTAAAATACTTTGATCATCTCTGACAGCACAGGCAGTAGCACTGTCACTAAAAATTCTGTAATAAGCCAGTTACACAAAACCTACAAAAGTGAGAAACAATTTATATAAGATCATGTATAAAGAAAAAACCCCAAACATGTTTACCCAAACTTTGACTGATTTCAAGTCAATTCCAAGTCATAGGTGTTACGAGATACTATTATAGAGCAGAGCAGAATCTACTCTGCAATTTCCAAGGCTGTAATCTTTAAAGAAGCACATTGCCACATCTTTCTACTTGGGAGCAGCTGTAATTTTTGAACCACTAACTTTTGGTTAGCAGTAAAGCATTTTAGAGCACTACCAGGGCTCCTAAAGATCACGGCATATTTAAAATTAGTCTTTTCATTTATATCTAAAAGGAACAATTAGAAGAACCTGGCTTGAAAATCAACCCGAACCCACTGCTATGAAGTCAATTCCAATTCTTGGTCACCCAACTACTGGGTTTCAGAGGCTGTAAATCCTAACTGGAAGAGACTGCCTCATCTTTCCTCCATGGAATGACTTATCAACAGTTCTGTTAGCATCCTGACACATAACCTACCTATGCCACCAGGATACACCAAAACTCCTTGAATACAACTGTTCAAAAGAAAAAAAGCATTACCAATAAGAAAATAAGTCTACTCACACATGCAAGTAAAGAAGTGTATAGAGTATTCATTACTGTATAAGCCACCATCCCACAACAAAGAGAGCATGGAGCTTCATGAAAATGTTATTGTCATCTGCCACCAAGTTCCCTGTGACTCACAGTGACCCTATGTAC
This sequence comes from Elephantulus edwardii, assembly GCF_000299155.1. Lineage (NCBI taxonomy): Eukaryota > Metazoa > Chordata > Mammalia > Macroscelidea > Macroscelididae > Elephantulus > Elephantulus edwardii. The sequence goes on along the minus strand of NW_006399945.1, from coordinate 1,333,193 downwards.
AACAGCTCTGAACCTTTCACTGTCCTGAGCCAATCTTACAGACTCCAATACACCAACACCTACTGCCTCAATTACTGTATCGATCCATCTTATCCTGGGTCTCCCTCTCCTTTGTTGTCCCTCCACTCTTCAGAGCATGATGTACTTCTCCAGGACATGGTCTCTCCTGACCTCATGCCCCAAGTATGTGAGATGGAGCTTCTAAATTCTAGCCTCCAAGGAGAAAGTTGGTTTCACCCTCTCCAAGACAGACCTATTTGTTTTCTTGGTGGTCCATAGTATGTTCAAGACTCTTCTCTAGGACAAGATCTGTGAAGACCACGGTCTGGATCAGACACACCTTAGTCTCTAGACTGACATTGTTGCTTCTCATTACTCTGGAGGGGTCCCTGACGGCAGATTTTCCCAGTGCAACTTGTCTTTCGATTTCCTGACTGCTGGTACAAAGAATATTAATTGTGGAGCTGAGCAAGCTGTAATTTCTAACCACCTCAATCTCTTCTCCATCCATCATGGTGCTACCAATTGGCCCAGTGGTAAGAATCTTTTATCTTATTGCTGTTGAGCTTCAGTCCATACTTAAGGCTGTAGTCCTTGACCTTCTGCAGCAAGCCCTTCAGGTCCTCCTCAGTTTCATCAAGCAAGGTTGTGTCATCTGCATAACAGAGGTTGTTGATGAGTCTTCATCCAATCCTGCTGTCACACTCCTCCTTATAAAGCACAGCCTCCCAAATGATCTGTTCTGCATAAAGATTGAAAAGGTATGGAGACAGGACATATCCCTGACGCATTCCTTTCCTGATTTTGAAAGGTGAAGTGTTTGCCTGCTCTGTTCTGCGGAATACTTCCTGAATAAAAACCAGATGAGCTGTGGGAAGATATCAAGAATATCATCCATGATGAATGTAAAAGACTACTACTAAGACAGAAGAAGAAGAGAAGACCAAAATAGATATCAGAAGAGACTCTAAATATTGTACTAGAGCACTGAGTAGCCATAACAAAGTGAAGAAATCAAGAACCAGCTGAACAGAAGATTTCAGAGGGCAGCTTGGAAAGACAAAGCAAAGTATTATAATGAAATGTGCAAGGAGCTGGAGTTTGGAAATCAAAAGGGTCAAACTCAGTTGGCAAGGGTCAAACTCAGTTGGCATTTAAGCTGAAGGAACTAAAGACCAAATTCAAGCCTCAAATTGTAATACTTAAGGATGCTATGAGCAGAATATTCAATGACCAAGAAGCATTAAAAGAAGATGGAAGGACTATCAGTTTTTTATTCTGGAGGCCCAAAAATGTTCTATAAACTGGGCAAGAGACATGGAAAAGACTTTTCACAGAGGAGGGCATTCAGATGGCCAACAGACTCATGAAGAAATGCTCAAAATTACTGGCAGTAAAAGAGATGCAAATAAAAACGAGATACCACCTTACCCCAGTAGGGGAGGCAAACTTTAACAGGGCAGCAAGTAATAAATGTTGAACAGGATGTGGTAAAATAGTAATTCTTATACACTGTTGTTGTTGATGGTGGTGTTGGCTGTTCAGTGCTGTTAGTCTTGCATGACTCAAAGTGACCCTTTGAACAAAAGATCTGAACCCTGCTCTATCCTGCACCGTCCTAACACTTCCTGACACACAAAAGCGCATTGAAGCAGGCACCATATCAATCCATCTGGTTGAGGGTCTTCCTCTTCTTTGTCAACCCTCCACCCTTCCCAGCATCATGTCCTTCTCCAAGGAATAGCCTCTCCAAGCAACATGCCCAACGTATGTGAGGTGAAGCCTCATTATTCTTGCCTCCGAAGAGCACTCCGGCTGCACCCCCTCCAAAATAAGATCTGTTCATTCTCTTGTCCATCCATGGGATGTTCAATGCTCTTCTCCAACACCACAGATCAAAGGTGTCAATTCTTTTTCTGTCATCCTTATTCATTATCCAGCTCTCAGATGCACAGCTAATAATCTGAAAGATGGCCTAAATCAGACGCACCTTAGTCTTCAAACTGCCCTCAAAAATCTGGGAAGGTCTCTAACTGCAGATTTTCCCAGTGTAATGCATCTCCATATTTCCTGACTGTTGGTACCAAGGGTGTTAACTATGGATCTACACAATATGAAGTTACTGACAGTTTCAATCTCCTCTCCACTCATCATAATGCTATCGGTACAGTGGTTAAGAATCTTTGTTTTCCTGACACTGAGAAGAAGTCCATTCTGAAGGATGCATTCCTTGATCTTCTACAACAAGTAAGCCCTCCTTACTTTCAGCAAGCAAGGTTGTGTCATCTGCATAACACAGATTACTGATGAGTCTCTCTCCAATCCTGATGCCAAACTCCTCCTGATAAGAGTCCAGCTTCTCAGATAATTTGCTCAGCATACAGACTGAATACGTATGGAGAGAGAATACAATCCTGGCACACTCCCTTCTCAATTCCAAATCATGCAGTGCTCCCCTGCTCTGTTGGACAAAATCCTCCTGGTCCAGGGATAGATTCCATGTGTTCTGAAATTCCCATTCTTCTCAATGTCAGACACAACTTGTTATGAGCCACAGTCAAATGCCTTTGCATAGTCAATAAAGCACAAACAGATATTCTTCTGGTATTCCTTACTTTCAGCCAGGTTCCATCTGATATCAGCAATGATATCCCCGGTTTCATGGCCTCTTCTATATCCTGCTTGAACTTCTGGTAGTTTCTTATCTCTATACTGTTCCAGTCATTTTTTAATAATCTTAAGCAGCATTTTACTTGCATTTTTTATCAATGATATTGTTCAGTAATTTCTAGATTCAGTTGGATCGCCATTCTTGGGAATAGGAACAAATATGGACTTCTCTCAATCTGTTGGCTAGACTCTGTCCTCCGATTTTCTGGCATAGACCAATGAGTGCATCTAAGGATGCATCTGTTAACTGAAAAAAGTCAACTGGTATCCCATCGATTCCTGGAGCTTTATTTTTTGCCAGTGCCTTCAATGCAGCTTCCACTTGCTCTTTGATTCCCATTGGCTCCTGCTTATATGGTACTTCCTGAAATGTTTCAGTGTCAATCAATTATTTCTAGTACAATGACTCTGTCTATTCCTTCCATCTTCTATTGATGCTTCTGGGTCACTCAATAAATTGCCCAGAGCATATTTCAAAATTGTGACATGAGGCTTAAATTTGTTTTTCAGTTCTTTCAGCTTGAGAAATGCAGAGTTCTTCCCTTTTTATTCTCCAACTCTGCTCTCTGCACACTCCATTCTAATACTTTGCTTTGCCCTCTCAAGGTGCCCTTTCAAATCATCTGTTCAGCTCTTTCCCTTCAACATGTTTTCCTTCAGTTTTGACTCTGGACACTTGAGTGCAATCTTTAGAGTCTCTTCTGACATCCATTTAGATGTTTTTCTTTCTCCTCTGTTTTTGTAATGAACTTTTGCTTTCTTCATGGATGGTATCAGTGATATCATCTCACAACTCAGCTGGTCTTCAAGCACAGGTGTTCAACGTCTTAAACCTATTCTTAAGATGATCATGAAATTCAGATGGAATTGTTCAAGATCATATCTTGGTTCCTTTTCATTTTAATTTTCTTCAGCCTCAATTTGAACTTGCCTATGAATAATTGATGATCTGACCCACCGTCTGCCACTGGCCTAGTTTTGACTGCTGATATTGAGCTTTTACAATGATTTCTTCCACAAATGTGATTTCTATGCAGCCCATCAGGTGAGATTCACATATAAAGTTGTCTTTTGTGTCTTTTAGAAAAGGTATTTACAATGACTAAATCACTGTAAATCAGTTTGGCATTTCCTCAAAAAGCTGAACATAGAAATTCTATATGACCTATCCTACTGCTTGGAATATATCCTTACAAAAATGAGAACTGAGGCAGAAACAAAAACTTGTATATCAATGTTCACAGCAGCATTATTCACCATAGCAAGAACATGGAAACAGCCCAAATGTCCAACAATTGGATGGATTGCAAAATTATGGTACATTCACACAATGGAATACTATGCAGCACGCAGGGGCAATGATTTGGTAAATTACTACAATAGGGATTGAAGGTCAATATCAAGAAAACAAAGATTCTCACCACTGGGCCAACTGGCAGCATCAGTATGGATAGTGAAGAGATTGATATAGTTAACAGTTTTTGTTTCCTTGGCTCCACAGTCAACACTCTTGGTAACAGCAGCCAGGAAATCAGGAGATGAATTGCATTGGGAAAGTCAGCTGGGAGGGACCTCTCATGAGTACTGAAGTGCAACGATGTCAGGTACGCCTGATCCAGGCTATAGTCTTTGCAATTACGTGCTATGCATTGGAGAGTTTGACAGTGAATAATGATGACAGAAAGAGAAATGATGCCTTTGAGCTGTGGGGCTGGAGAAGAGTGTTGAATATACCATGGTCTGCTAGGAGGACACAACAGGTTTATCCTGGAGAGGGTAAAGCCAGAATGTTCCTTGGAGTCAAGGATTCTGAAGTTTCGTCTGACATACTTTGGGCATGTTGCAAGGAGGGACTGGTCCTTGGAGAGGGACATAATGTTTGGGAGGGTGGAGGGACGGCGCAGGAGAGGAAGACCCTAGATGAGATGGATCGATTCTGTGAGTGGAGTGGTGGGAATGAGTGTGTTTGAGATAGCAAGGTTGGCACAGGATAGAACGGTGTTTAGGGCTCTTGTACAAAGGGTCACTATGAGTCGCAAGCAACTTGATGGCACTTAACAACCACCTAACTTGGGAGGAACTGGAGAGCAAGCGTCATGCTAAGTGAACTCAGTCCGTAAGCACAAATATTGCATTAGACATTACTGTAGAATGTGTATGAGGATCCAAGATGGGGAGGGACGAAGAGGGGTGAGGTTGGGGAAGCTTAATCATAGGGTCACACAATTTGATGGGTGGAGGGTGAGGTGGATAAAGGAATGCGGGAAAGATCTGGTGTGAAAACAATGTATACAAACGTTTTAAGTTAACCAGCATAAAATAAAAGTTTTATTTAAAAAAAAAGATGGAAGGAGTATACAGAGTCACTGAAACCAAAAAGAATTGACTGACACAGAAGAATTTCAAGAAACAACATATGATCAAGAGACAATGGTGATGAAGGAGGAAGTTAAGTCTGCTCTGAAGAACTTGGCAAAAAATAAAAACCCAGGAACTGATGGAATACCAATTGACTTATTTTAACAAACAGATGCTGCCCTAGACGTGCTCACTAGGTTGTGCCAAGAAATCTGGAGGAAAACTACCTGGCCAACTGACTAGAAGAGATCCATATTTATTCCCATTCCATAAAATGGTGACCGACAGAGTGTGGAAATTATCGTGCAGTATCATTCATAACACATACAAGCAAAATCCTGCTGAAGATTATCCAGAAACAAGTGGAACAGTACACTGACAGAGAACTACCAGAAATATAAACTGTGTTTAGAAGAGGTCGCAACACTAGATACAATATGGCTAATGACAAATGGATCTTGGCAGAAAGCAAAGCGTATCAGAGTGGTATCTATCTGTGTTTTATTGACTAAGCAAAAGCATTTGACTGTGTGGATCACAACACACTGTGGTAACCTTGAGGAGAATGGGAATCCCAAAACACTTGATTGTGTTTTTGTATTAGTGATAATGTTCAGTGATTTCCACACTCTGTCGGCTCACCTTTTCTTGGAACAGGAATAAATACGGATCTCTTCCAGTAAGCTGGGCAGACAATTTTCCATAAAGATTTCTTGGCACAACATGGTGAGCATGTCCAGGGCAGCATCTGTTTGCTGAAATATGTAAACTGTCATTCCATCAGTTCCTGGGCCTTTATTTTTCCCCAAGTCCTTCAGAGCAGCCTTAACTTCCTCCTTCATCACCATTACCTCTTGATCATATATTGTTTCTTGAAATTCTTCTGTGTCAGCCAATTCTTTTTCATACAGTGACTCTGCATACTTCCCTCATCTTCTTTTAATGCTTCCTGGATCATTCAATATCCTGCCCACAGCATCCTGAAGTATTGCAGCTGGAGGCTTGAATTTGTTCTTCAGTTCCTTCAGCTTAAAAAAAATGCTAAGCGAGTTCGGCCATTTTGATTTCCCAACTCCAGCTCCTTGCACATTTCATTATAATACTTCGTTTTGTCTTTCCAAGCAAACTAAAGCCGTTAACAATCTCAATCTCTTCACCTTCCATCATGATGCTGCTAATTGGTCCAGTGGTGAGAATCTTTGTTTTCTTAATGTTGAGTTTCAACATATACTGGAGACTATAGTCATTTACCCTATGCAGCAAGTACTGCAAGTCTTCCTCAGTTTAAACAAGCAAGGTTGAGTTGTCTGCATAATGCAGGTTATTGACGAGTTTTCCTCCAATCATGATGCCACATTCCTCCTCATAGAGCCCAGCCTCCCAGATGATCTGTCTTCCCATGCTGCCCTTTGAAATCTTCTATTCAGTTCCTTAACTTCTTGATTTCTTTGTTTTGCTTTGACTTCTTGGTGCGCTAGTGCAACATTCAGTCTTTTCTTCTTCCTCAGACTTTGTAATGACCTTTTCCATTCTTCATGGACGATAATCTTGATATCCTCCCATAGCTCATCTGGTCTTCGTTCATTAGTGTTCAAGGCCTCAAACTTATTCTTGAATTGATTTTTAAGTTCAGGGAGGATAGATTCAAAATGAAATCTTGATTCCTGTGGATTTGATTTGACCTTCTTTAGCTTTAATTTGAACTTGATGGTCTGTTTCGTAATTAGCACCTGGCCTAATTTTCACTGATGATATTGAACTTCTCAAATGATTCCATTCACAGGTGTAATCGATCTGATTCCTGTGCATACCATCAAGTGAAATCCATGTGTACGGCCTATGCTTCTTGTAAAAGGTATATGCAATGAATAAATCATTGTGCAGAATTCTATCATTCTATTTCCCTTATTTCTGTCACCAAGCCCATGTTTTCCATACTGATCCTTCCTCCTGGTTATCAACTTTCGTATTCCAGTAACCCATTAATATTAACACATCTGGGTTGTATGTTCAATCAATTTCTGACTTCAAAAATTGGTAGTAATCATCTATTTCCTCTTCTTTAGCTCTGGTTGTTGGTGTATAAGTTTCTATGATAGTGGTATTAACAGATCTTCCTGTGTGTGTATGGATATTATCCCGTCACTCACAACATTTTATTTCAAGATGGATCTATAAATGGCCATTTTTTAAAAAATTTTATTATTTTTATGTGAGTGTACCGTCAAATCAGATCTGACTGGTACAGGAGGAGATTGTCCCTCCTTCCCCGGCAGAGCATCTGATGAATTCGAACAGTGCACCTCTAGGATTGTAGTTGCAGCTCCTTGCCACTAGGCCACAAGAGCTCCCCTAGAAATGGCCTTTTATAACTATGAAAGCAATCTCATTTTTTTTTCTCACCTCCAGTGTAATAGATCATAGAATCATTTGATTTAAAGTGTCAATCCATCTCAACCTATGCCAATCCATCTCATTTCATCAATACCTAATATATCAATATTTATGCATTCCATATCTTTCTTAACAATGTCCAGTTTTCTTACATTCATGCTTCTCACATTCCACATTCCTATCCTCAGTTTCTGCTTTCAACTATTCATCCTCCTTAGTGTTTCCAAATTTGAGGGCTCAGCCTCAACTATCGTTATCTGTCTACTCACATGCGGTCTTTTGCCTCGTAGCAAAACACACTATAGACTAGCTCTCACTAACACTCTTGAAATCACAAAGAAACAGTGGTTAGACTTGCTCAGATAAGACATTTTCTTACCTAAGAAAGGAATTCTAGGGAGTTCGGGTGGCCTAGTGACAAGAAGCTGCCAGAGGTGTGTAGTTTGGATCCACCAGATGCTCTGCTGGAGAAGGAGGGACAATCTCCTCCTGTACCTATCAGATCTGATTTGACGGTACATGTACATACACACACACACACACATATAAATAAACAAAAAAGAAAGGAATTCTTACAGAATGCTAAGGGAAAGTCTTGGAGAGTATTTTTTTTAACCTATGCTTTTTTTTTTTTAAGTTAATTTTAAAGAAAGTTTACAGATATTTTGGATTTCCATTCATTCATTGTTGCACTTTTCTCCCTGTCCAACCTCCTCCCCGCAGGTCACTCTTCTCTTTGAAAGGTAAAATAAAAATTTTTTCATTGTTATACAATCCCTCCCCCTAAGTCCACTCCACTATACAGCCTTTGTTTTTTTTTAAACTACTTGAACTTCAAGTGTATTTCACAAATCATATGCATATCCATCAGCAAATCACAAGAGCTATACAGATGAAAGATGTTTAAAAACAGCTATTGACCAATAACTGGTTGACTATTAACCTATGGTTGACACAGTGGCTAAGCCTAAGAAGCAAACCTTAAACACTGATACAGTTGATCAAACGTCTCAGAGAATGTGTAAATAAACAGTCTTCAGACTTAGTCAAGGAGCAGCCTTTGTTTTAAAAGGTAAAATAAATTTTTTTCATTGTTATACAGTCGCTCCCCCCAAATCCACTCCACTATGCAACATTCATTCTGGACTCCTGCCATTACACTAATAACTCATCATATAACTATACATCCCTTTTAAACAGTTCTCTCCCTCATCTGTTTCACTGCAGTATACATCATTTAACCCATCTTTCCCAGTCAGCCCCCCAGCCCCAATGTCAGTCCCATTTTACAACAGTGGCACAATGAAGTATTTGTCCTTCTGTGACTGAGATATTTCACTCAGCATAATATCCTCCAGGCTCACCTATTTTGTATAATATTTCATGAGTTCCTTGTTTTTCAATGTAGCTTAATATTCCATTGTGTGAATATACCACAGTTTCTCTATCCATTCGTTTGTTGATGGGCACTTAGGTTGTTTCCAACTCTTTGCTATTATGAACAAAGCAGCAATAAACATGGGTGTGCATACATCTGCTTGGGTGGTGGTTATGGTTTCTTTGGGGTATATTCCCAGTAGTGGAATTGCTGGGTCAAATGGGATTTCTATTTCCAACTTTTTAAGAAAGTTTCATACTGGCTTCCATAGCGGTTGCAACATTTTACACTCCCACCAACAGTGAATAAGGGTTCCAGTTTCTCCACAACCGCGCCAGCATTTGTTGTTTACTGTTATGTTAAATTTTGCTATTCTTACTAGGGTGAGATATCTCATAGTTGTTTTGGAGAGCATTCTTGAGAAGAACCTTCTTTACCTTGAAAAGGATAAATAATAAATACAATACAAAAAAGTCATGAGCGGTTAAGAACTCAGTGAGATGAGACTCAGGAAATGCAAAATGAGAAAAAGGTGGGGGAGATAATTCAGAACCAGTCTTTGTGTGAGACTTGATATAAAAGAAACATTTTTACCAAATGCAGCATTATATGCTTACCACAAAAAAGATGTCCACAGTTGGTTTCAACAGGGAAGGAGGCCTGATGTAAACAGATTGGACAGTACATGTCAGTATAGAATTGCTGTCGAGAAGCTGCAGGTACATCCTGATAAAAAAAGCATATACATATTTAGGCATAGCTCTCATTGGGTTTTCAAGTCTATCTTTATCCCAAGTTATATTTATGAAAATACCTAAAAGTGAAAATACCACCTTTTAGAAACTACATACAGATCAATAATAGCTTCAGGTCTTAGAGGTTTGAAAAAAAGTCATGAGATTGTATTTTTATTTCACTTTAACTAGTCTGTATCTTTCTTTTCAAGGACAATTTAATGATAAAAATCTACATTAACTCAGAAATTTCTCTTTCATGTTACCAGAATGATCCAGCTATACTCAATGACTGGTTATCTAGAAAGCTAACATAATGAGTAAGACCAAGAAGTATAAAATTATTTTCTAATTATTTGTTGTTGTTGTTAT
>NW_006399945.1:1320995-1322344 GCF_000299155.1 Elephantulus edwardii | reverse complement strand
ACACCCTTCCCAATTTTGAACCATGCAGTGTTACCCTGCTCTGTTCTGACTACTGCCTCTTGGTCCAAGTATAGGTTTCACATTAGCACAATTAAATGTTCTGGGATTCCCGTTCTTCTCAGAGTCAGCCACGGTTTGTTATGATCCACACAGTCAAATGCCTTTGCATAATCAATGAAACACCAATCAATGGTGAGAATTTTTGTTTCCTTGATGTTGAGCACAATCCATATTGAAGGCTGCAGTGTTTGATCTTATGAAGCAAGCAGTTAAGTTCTCCTCACTTTGAGCAAGCAAGGTCATGTCATCTACATATTGATGAGTCTTCCTCCAATCTTGATGTCACATTCTTCTTCACAGAGTCCAGCTTCTGGAATAATTTGTTCAGTATACAGACTGAATAGGAATGGAGAGAGGATACAACACTGATGCATTCCTTTCTTAATTTTAAGCTATACAGTGTTCCTTTGGAGTGTTCATATAATAGCCTCTTGTTCTAGGTATAGGTTTTGCATAAGCACAGTTATGTATTCTGGGACTCCCACTCTTCTCAACGTTTGCTATGTAATTTATTACGATACACACAGTCAAATGCCTTCAGTTTCATAACGGTAGTCATTTCAGTGTAGATCACAATTGAATTCCCAATGTCTGTCATATGGTTGATAATCAGTACATATTGGTGAAAAAAAATAAAGTCTAAAACTATCATTGAAACTGAAATTTGTTTGGTGAGTAGGTAGGCTTGTTTTCAATATTTTTCATGAGGATGCACCAAATCTAACTTCTTCCAGTCTTCGGAAAGTACACTACATTCTGGTTTTTAAGCTATTCCATCTGGAAAGAAGCAATAAAGAGGCAGAAGAGAAAAGTTTTCTCTTTTGCCTCGCTAGTTTTGTTAGCTCTGACTAAAGAATATGACATAAAACACAAAGCCACTCCGTGTCATTTTCCCCCTAGATTTCAAGGGAGGAGAGGGGGGTAATAAATCATTTTTTACTACATTTCAGTAAGGTCAATTGTTTTTGTTGTTAGGTACCATTAACTTGGAACTGACCCATGGCTGATCTTCCAGAGGGTTTTCCGTGGCAGTAAATCATTCAAGATGAGATTGTTCATCTTTCTCCTGCGAAGCAGCTGGAGGATTTGAATCTGGTACCTTTGGGTTGGCAGAACAACTCCTTAACATTAGGCCACCAGAGCTCCTAGACAGGTATCACTTCCTCTTTGTTGTTGTTATGTGCCATCGAGTCGTTTGCGACTCATAGCAACCCTATGTACAACAGCCCTAAACTCTGCTCTATCCTGTGCCAATCTCACTGCCTCTGACACACCCATCCCTATTGCCC
>NW_006399945.1:1312610-1319905 GCF_000299155.1 Elephantulus edwardii | reverse complement strand
CCAATTGGTCCAGTGGTGAGAATCTTTGTCTTCTTGACATTGAGCCTCAGTCCATACTGAAGGCTGCAGTCCTTGACCCTCTGCAGCAAGTGCAGCTGCTGTTTTTCAAAGCAAATTAAAAACTGAAAATACGTTAATAGGTTTAAGACTAAACATTTTCCTAGGCTGAAATTTATAGGATAATATGAGGTAATGTAAACCAAAAAAGAATGCTAGGTTTCAAAAACAGTTTCTTAATGTTTCATTATGATTTTATATGCAAGGGCAATGATAACATTTACTCCTCTCAGAAGAGCATGAGTTGCTTTTTGGGTTTTTTTTTTCTCTTTTTGAGAGTAAAATAGTAAGGGTGGATTTATTAGAAAGTTACATCCCCAAAGGCAAGAACCTCCCTCCTTGAAAGGAAATATAAAGAAGAGGCCTAAGAGCATGTGTTTTTACAACAGTACCTGTTCTGTTTGAAGTTGCTCCCGAAGCTCCCTTACTAGCTCTTGGTTTTCTGGATGAATGTTTTGATGTACATTTCTGTTGAATAAAATATACCGAACTTTGTCACCAAAGAAGACATTCTTTTTTTTTTTTTTAAATTTTGCAAGACCAACAATTTATTCATTGGAAATATCTTTTTTCTTTTTTTTTCTATAATTATATTTTATTAATTTTCATAAACATTTACAGAGATTTTGGGTTTCCATTCATTCATTGTTGCACTCAAAGAAGACATTCTGATGGTGAATTAACACATGAAGAAATGTTCAAAATCCCTAGCTCTAAGAGAGATATAAATCAAAACAACTATGAGATATCATCTCACCCCAGTAACAAAAACAAAATTCAACAGAGCAGTAACAACAAATGCTGGTAAGGTTGTGGAGAATCCTTATTCACTGCATGGTGCGACGATGATGGAAAGCAGTATGGTGCTTTCTCAAAAAGTTGCAAACAGAAATACCATTTGTCCCAGCAATTCCACTCCTGGGAATATACCCTAAAGAAAACAGAACTGCCACCTAAGCAGATATATGCACACCTATGTTTATTGCTGCTTTGTTCGCAATAGCAAAGACTTGGAAACAACCCAAGTGCACATCAACAAACAAATGGATAGAGAAGCTGTGGTATATTCACACAATAGGATATTATGCAGCACTGAAAAACAAAGAACTCACAAAATACTATACAAAACGGGTGACCTTGGAGGATATTCTGTTGAGTGAAATATCTCACTCACAAAAACACAAATACAATGCCACTCTTGGAAAATAGGACTGACAGGGGGGTTGGGAGAAAATTAAGAGGGGATAAATAACTTACATGGCATTGAAACAGACAAGGGAGAGAACTGTATAAAAGGAATGTATTATTAGGTATTATTGGTATGACAAGAGTCCAGAATAAGAGCCGCATAGTAAAGTGGTCTGGGGGAGGGGGGGCCATACTGTGTAACAATGAAAGAACTTTTTTCCAAAGAAAAAAGCAAACTGTGAGGGGGGCGGGGGAAGCAGGGAGGAAAATGTGTTAACAATGAATAAATTGAAATCCAAGATCTTTATAAAGTTACAAAAAAATCTCAATTTAAAAAGATAAGAAACTTTGAACATAAAGTATTGTTTTCAGTACAAGTCTAATCTTCATCTGAAAATTACTGCTATCTTAAAAAACATAAATTATGGCTTCATTGATTATTTGCTGACATCAGATTTAACTGGCAAGTGATACAATGCCTTTGTTTAGTGTCTTGGGGATTTACTTAATTTTAATTATAGGCTTTTATAGTATTTTTCCATATCAAATCCAGTCTTTTTTTTTCAACTCTTCACTTATGAAGGGAAAAGGTCAATGAAAAATAGAAACTAAAATAATGTAGTATAGAAAAGTCAAAACATACTAGTAGTACCTTAACAATAAGAATTAAAAAGGCAAATCAAAGACAAGGGGTGGCTAACAAATATGAATAGGATGAGACAAGAGAGTATTGAAGATGTAAATTCTAAATTGGAAGTCCACACAATCCTAGTCTTATTGTATAAGCAAATTCCTTCTTTAACTTTTTTTTACATTTTATTGTGATTTGAGTAAAATTTTTGCAAAGAAACTGGTTTCCATTCAACAGCTCATACATTGTTTCATGACACTGATTATAATCTTGCATTGTAGCAGCATTCTCATGTTTTCCTGTTTTCATTTATTCTTCTTTACTATCCCATCCTGCCTTCTGAGCTTTCTCTCTGGGTACATGTGCCAGAAAACACTTCTCTTTCTGGGTGAGCTAACACCCCATAGAGATAATAATTAATTAATCCTTATTATCCTAGAGGGAGAAGAAATTTTCTACCTTTTAGAAGAGAAAAATTTCAAATTTTCAAAGGAAATTGATAAAATATTACTATTGGTTTACAGAAGACAGAAAAATAATTGAATATCAAATATTTAACCAGAAGCTCAACACAAATATAATGAAATAATTTAAACTGTTAAAACTGTTTTTAAAATTTATTTTAAAGTACTATTCTTCTTACTACATAAATGATCTACAAAAGAAGGCTATCAGTATACAAAAGAATCTATCACGTAACAACATAAAGAACCATGGCATTTCAGTAACAGTAAACAGCCAGTCAAACAGCATTTTCTCTGTTCTTTGATCCTGAAAAACTACCCTCTTTTCATTGGAGAAAGATAATCATGGCTTTCAGAATATAGGAATGAGCCGCAGGAGGTGTTTTTAGTTTCTTCCCATTAAAAAAAAAAAAAAAGTCTTTAGTAAAAACAATCAGCCCAAGGTTCTGAAAACAGCCTACAGTTCAGGTATTTAAAAGCTACTGGAAGCTATGAACACTGAACCAAAATTGTAGAAAACAATGGATAATTAGAACAGAATGAAAGCTAGGCTAGAAAATCTGGGACATATGTCACCTTAGCCATGGGAAAATGACAGGACATTTGAGACCAAGTAGGTCTAAAGTCAAATGGCAGGGAAAACTGTGTCTCTAATATACAAAGTACATTTGTTGTTGTTATTGCATTCATGATCCTTGTTTGTACTTTGAAAGGGGAAATCAAAACCAACAAACCATTTAAGGTGTATGTGGCCCTGAAAAGGAGCCAGTAATCTTTGATATAAGGAAAGAAATAATATTCAGCAAAAGGCTGAATTCAAGTTTACAAGTGTGTAAAAGTGTTTGATTTATAAGTTAAAACCCACCTTTCCATATAACAATTAATTGCAGCTAGTTTAATAGGCTAAAAAAAGGGGGAAACAGCTTTTTAATTTAAAGTAATTCTAAATAAAAGTTTGCTTTGTTTGAAGTCAAAAGTTCTCCCCAACTAATTAATTAATAGTGCTGATTGAATTTACATTTGAAGAGCTGAATAGGAAACTAAACTAACCTCATACCAAATTATAAAAGTTATTTCCAATATTGGGACAAGTCTAATCACTGACTTTTCATCCATCAGTCATAGTTCTACCATGGAGATAGATAAATCTAACTCTCCTTCTATAAAAATAAGTTCCCATCGTATTTCAAGACAGTTTTTATGGCTAACAGTTCCTTTCTGTAAACTAAATACCTCCAGTTCCTTCAATAATTTTTATATGATTTCATTTCCATCTTTTTCCATTCTGATAATCCTTCCCTTGACTGTTTCCCAGTTTAAAACACTAATTCCAAATGAAATATAATCTAGATGTGACCTTTATTTGGTCACTTTAATGCAATCTGAAACTATTAAGATTCTTACATTTACAATACACAACTGCCTTATTAAACAAGAACTTTCAATTTGGGTTTAGCAACTCATTCTGATCCACAGAGATGTTGGAGATCATTAATACATGATCACAGCATAGTATAGAAAACAAAAAACACTATCAAGTATAATTATAAAATGTTTTGGAAGTGAATTTCACTCTATCTCAAACTAATATTAAAATAAATAAAGGAGAGGAAAAGAAATGAAAAAATGTCAGTGGCCATCAAGAATACATTATATCAATTTTTCTATCCTTCAGTCTCACCTGAAAAGTGCATATACCAGGGTGGCAATCAAAGCCAAACTGACCACAACTGCCACAAGTACCTGGTCACTTACTCCTTCTATAACTGAATCATCATCCAGTTTTAAACTCTGAACTTTACTTGGATGTTTGGCCATTCCAGGTCTAAAAGAAGAAACAGATTCAAGTTAAAAATGACACAGTGAACATTAAACACACTAATAAAATCAATCGGTTTCTAACAGACTTCTAATATTATTTTTTTTGTAACACCCATTTAAGGTAGGTGTATTAACTAGAAATCTAAATAATGCTCCTTTATTGATGAGTTCTTAAAAATTTTCCAGACATCACTTCACGGAGTTTAGGATGCAATTTCCTTAAAGGACAATTATTATTGTTTTGTTCCATTGAGTCAGAAACGACTCATAGCTGACCTGCTCTCAGGTTTTCAGAGGCAATTAATTGCACAGGAGGAGACTGCCTATCTATCTTTCATGGAGCAAGCTGGTGGATTCAAACCTTTGAGATTACAGTGCAATTTCTTACCACTAGGCTACGGGTGCTCTAAAGGAAAATAATCATTGTCATTTATCACCCATTTAGGTGTTTTAAAACACACTTTAATTATATTTAAGAAAGAAAACATTCATTTTACTCAAATACTTCTTTCTTATTTTTTTTCTAATTTTTGAACACCAAATAACTCAACCAACTCATTCAGATTTATCTTCTCTGTTTTAGCATTGAATCTGCATTCACCATGCGGTGGTGAATTATTTTGAGATCTGTCATAGCTCCCCTATTAAAAATATGCTTTCTGAAAGAAGGACATCTACTGCGTTCTGCAAAAACTTCTCCATTATGCTCTGCCGTTCACATGTGATCTAATAATTGTTTAAAAGTCAAAAGCAATTTCCTTTATGTACAGTGTCAGTTATCTGCAAAGTAAAAGATATTTAGGCCATACACATTTATATCTATACTAAGGACTACAAAAATTAAGAGAAAATTCTGGTGTTTGAAAAACTTTTAGCCTCACCTGAAACTAAGCTCAGCTTATGGCTCAGAATTCTTTGAATTGTCTGGAATATGGAATCACTCTGAGGTTGCATTTCCTTATGAAGAGAAAAGGAAGGATGTGAAACTCTCCTTCCCACATGCTAAATTAGGAAAAAAAGGATAGTAATATCCAACTCTAAAGGTACAAGGGGAGACAACCCAACCGTATTAAAGTCCAAATATCACAATTAATTTCCTTTTTTTTTCCGAAGGAAAACAAAAAAACCCCCAAAACAGTAAACTTCAAAGCCTCTTAAGGGAAATAAGATGTTCCATTAAATATATACTATGATTGTTAATCATTGAGGTAAGGTTCTACACTTCTGTTACCCCACTGGAAAAACTTTTATCCAACATCATTATTAATCACTTAAATTTCTATTAAAAGCAAAGTTTGAATATGGAAGTCTAACACCTTTGAAACAAACCTGAATTGGCTGTTAGTAGTAAATCAATTCTCATGAAAAAAAATTTAAACAGATTAAAGGTAGCTTTCATCCTGTTTTATATACCTTGATGTATTTCTAATGACATGTTTCAAATATTCATTATGAACGTACCCATGAAGGAAACTCAAGAACTCTGATTTTAGTGTTTTAATTAAAATGAGCAGTTAAATGAACTGCTAACCCAAAGTGAAGAAAGCATCTTAAATAATCTAGAGGTGGGGTATGTAGTCAATTTAGATTTTTATTTTTTTATTTAGATATATTCCAGGTCTAAGGGCAGTGAAAATTATAATCACTGTCACATGTCAACAGTTCTCAGCCTCAAATGACTAATTACTTCACAGAGTGTGAGGGACTTAAACCAAATGAAGAGAAAATGCTTCACAAATTAAGTGTATCAACAGACAGAATTATTACTAAAGTACGCACATTTCCCCCCTCTACTATATATACGCATAGGGTCGCTTTGAGTTGCAAACGACTCAACAGCACATAACAACAACAACATTATATGTGTGTGTGTGTGTATATGTGTGTGCATATCTATATCTATAAATGGGCAACAACATTAAAACAACAACACAAAAGGGGGCTGACAGGAGAAGAACTGAAGCCTTTGAGCTGTGGTGCTGGAGAAGAGTATTGAATATACCATCAACTGCTAAGAGAATGAACAGGTTTACCCTTGAGAGGGTGAAACCAGGCTGCTTCATGGAGGCAAGGATTCCAAAGCTTCGCCAAACATATTCTGGACATGTTGCAAGGAGGGACCAGTCCTTGAAGAGGGACATCATTCTTGGGAGAGTAGAGGGCAGCTCAAGAGAGGAAGACCCTCAATGAGATGAACTGATTTCTGTGACTGCAGTAATGGAGGTAGGTGTATTGGAGACAAAAACATTGGTATAGGATAGAGCAGGGTTTAGGGCTGTTGTATATAGGGTCCCTAAGAGTCCCAGGCAACTGAACAGAAGTAACAACTACTTTTGTTTCTATGTTTCCAGTGAAGTCAATGGTAAAGTAACTAAAATCTATTGCAAAGACACACTAAAACTTCCCATACATATGTGTTGTACTTTTTAAGTAAAGATAACTTTACTGATAATGCTTCATGTACACTTCTGAGAGTTCAGAGATCTAAAATACTTCAAACATTTCATAGTTAAATGTCATTTCCTTAATTTTCAAGTAACAGTCTCAGTGTTGTTGAAATGAAGTTACTTTTCATTTCCACAAGGTTTGTTACCACCAATGAGGTGCTTAAGCATCATGTTACCTGACAAAGGCAGAAGATGGGGAGAAATACAAAGGCCAGGCATTTTTTCTGTCATCTGGAAATCTCAGCTAAACCCAGAAATTTTCCACAGAGATCTATGAATGGAAGCCTACATGTTGAGGCTTCACCTGTCCAACTTCTGCAAGTAGTTTTTCTCACAGAGTGAAAAAGGAATTATAGCAGCTGGAAGCTTAATCAGTAAAGTATTTTAAGGAAAATCATCACCTCTATTAGGAAAGAGGCCAATATGATTTAGGATCAAAGATGATACACAAAAGAGAAAAACATTTCCTACATAAGATGACATAATACATCAATACTGAAAATGAACTCCAAAGTCAATCTGGACCTCAATTCTCCAAGTTTTGTTTTTTCACAATCTGAGGGAAGCTGAATAGCAAATTTAATAATAGTAGACCAAATGCTGTATCGGGAAATGAGGGAAGCTTAATACAAGCTGAAGGTCACCTTGTGACACTGGGGCATTCCCTAGGAGTCAACATTGTTCTTA
>NW_006399945.1:1304339-1308325 GCF_000299155.1 Elephantulus edwardii | reverse complement strand
AGAGAGACTTCACCCTGATTCATAAGGAAAAGGGGATGGCGTATTCTCTTAGCTACTTCCTGTTGAAAAGGGACGGTGTGGGTTTCAGGGTGAAGATCTTCTCTCACTAGAGTAGCAGTTTAATATAAAAATGAAGCAGAAATTATGAAGCCAGACAACTGGGTACTCACGCAGGATGTAACAAAATTAGATCTCAGCTTCCTAACATAGACTAGGAAAATTTCTCATTATTTCCTAATGCTGAAAATCCAGTCACTCATTGCAGTCCTGTCAGAACTCACTCATGGTTGACACTTGACTGGGTTTTCAAGGCTTTAAGTGACATGGGAGGAGATCACCCATCTTTCTCCAAAACTAACAGTGGATTTGAACTAAAAGGGTCACTAGTTGTTGTCATCATTGATTGCCATCACGTCAAGTATGACTCATAGTGACCCTATGAACAAAAGGACTGAAGTCTTTATATAACTATTGTCATTTATCAAAGTTCATAGAGTTTCCAGAGGCATCTTGTTTAGGAAGTGGATGCCACTCCTGCTCCCCCAAAATTTAGGTTGAGCCAAATCAAACTGTAAATTTATTTTATTGGGGAAAAGATTTTTTTTTCCTTAAGGAATTTATAGAATGAGCTAATGAAGGTAAAGCATTGCTAGGCACACCAGACAAGCTCTCAAAAAAAGGTAGGCAGGTAGTTGTGTCGGGGACAGCTATTGTGCAGAGGGTCACTATGAGTCACAGGTGACTTGATAATACTTAACAAATATTATTAACCACTGTCTAGGAATCAGTAGAAATGCACAATAAAATCTAGACATGATTTTTCTGTAGCTTCACTAAGTAACATCTCAAACTCTGGTCGATTGTGTGTGTTTTCAGGGAAGAAGCATAATGTTGGGCAAACTGCCACAGCCCACCTGTGTGTTAACTTTAAGTTTATTAAAAACAAGTGTAGAGAACTATCCTACAACTAACTGGAATAAAGATATCACTAAACCAAATAATACCATTCCAAAACATTTGGAGGAAAAAGAACTCCAACAAAAAAGAAAAATAAAGAAAATTCCAGAGCTTTTATGGAAGAAACTTAAGTGGCTTTTTTTACTCAAACTTGTACAGAAACTTACCAGCCACACACATGGCTTCTAGCAGTCATTCAAACCCAAGAAGCTTTTAACATAATTTCCTACAACAAGGGTAGTTTGAGTCCAGAATGAAACCCTGAGAACACAACAACATTGTGCACAGATCTGGTTTGGATGAGCAATCAAGCTTGATAAAGATTTCAGGTCAACTGAAAATTTGAGCAGGTAGAATTGAAGGTGCTCCCTAACCACGGTAACTAGCAAAGACTAGCAATATGCTCATCTTCACATCCAAAGACAAGTTGCACCTGAATCAGGCTTAAGTCTCTGTAACATATACCTAATGATTACTGCCTTCAATATGGATCACACCTCAACATCAAGAAGCAAAAATCCTCACCACCAGGCCAATAGGCACCACTGTGATGGAGAAAAGATTTAAGTTATCCAGGATGTCATCTTACTAGGATCTACAATCAACACCCTTTGTACCGGTAGTTAAAAAAATAAAAAGACAAGTCATAGACGCTGCATTGCAATCCTAAAGGCACGTAGTTCGAGGCCACTAGCTGCTGGGGCGGTGTGTGTGTGTGTGTGTGTGTGTGTGTGTGTTGTGTGTAAGGATGGGCAATCTCCTCTGACGATTAACTGCCTCTGAAAACCCAATGGAGGGTCAGCTATGGGTTGTTTCTGACTCAGTGGTACACCATAACAACGACGGGAAAAAAATCTGCTGTCAAGGACCTCTCTAGATACTAAATACTGACAATATAAGCTTAAAGACTAAGGTGTCCCTGATTCAAGCTATGGTCTTCTCAAATGCTTGCTATGCATCTGAAAGGTGAAGTGACTAAGGATGACAGAAGAAAAATCAATGCCTTTGAGTGGAGAAGTGTACTGAATTATCTCAAGGACTGCTGCTATCTCAGAGAACAAACAAGTCTGTCTTAGAAAAAGTAAAATCAAAGTATTCCTTGAAAGCAAGGGTCGTGAAACTTTGCCTGAGATATTCTGCGCATGTTGTTGGAAGGGTCTAGTCCTTGGGGAAGGACATCATCATGCTTGGAAAAGTGGACACAGTGACTGCAGTGATGGGCTTGAGCGTGTTGAGGATGGCTGAGAATGGCACAGGATAGCGACGGTTTTAGATCTGCTATTCACAAGGTCCCTATGAGTTACTATCAACTGAACGTGACAGCACATAACAACACTGACTATACTCCTATGAAAGTTATAGGCCCCTTAGAGAGACAAGGATTCTACAGAAAAAAAATCTGGTTATGAAATGCAGGAACTCTGGTTTGACAAGGATCCAGAGGCAGTAACAGAGAAAACAAAGCTAGCTGACATGAATATTCATAAGTTCTAAAGGTATCTCTGCCCTTGATGTAGCCAGGTATATTTTAAAGTTCACTAAGACTTCAAATTTTTTTAAAAATATTTCATCATATGTAAATCATTAACTGGTACTCAGAACATGATTAAACCTTTTGGCATCAGCAGTTCAATGATAAAACCTATTCTTAAAGAGGAAAAGGGGGACTCCAGGAAATTCTATCAAAGCAGACAGGTGTCCTGGGAGGTTAACTTTGCTACACCCCACAAAAGAGCTTATTATCTGGTAAAATTAAACCTACCCTATGACCAAACATTTCCAAGGCATACTTTAAAGACACTTCCGCACATATATATATGAGGTCGGCTTCAGATATAATGACGTTTACAGTATTGGCCTATAGACCACCAAGATAGAAACAAAATGTCCATCAACAACACAATGAATACACCAACAGTCATTCAATGTAATTTCACAGAAATAAGTATTTTAAAAGTAACACAACTCCATTTATAGAAGTTCAAAAACGGAAAAGTAAAACTATACTGTTTAAGCCAGTATACATAAGGGGTTAAAGCTATAAGGAAAAATAGGAAAATGATTATTCCTAGTCAAATTGAGCGCAGAAAGGAAAACAGGAGTGGGTGAGGGACTTGGAGGGCACCAGCGATTTTTATTAACTTTTCTTTAAATATGTATGTTGTACTCATTTTCCTGTACATGTTCTACTGCATTTTTTAACAAAACGTCCTGGTGGGTTTCCAGAGATTCACATACTCCTCTAAAAAGGTCAAGGGTGGCCCCAAGAGAAATAGGCCCTAGAACCTAGTGAAAACCCTTAAGGATCAGCGACGGGCGCACCTCTCTACCTACTTTTAATTAAAAGTTTTAAGGGGGGGGGGGTTCAACGTTCCGTGACCCAAAGGAATGACGGGCTGTGCTCACCGCCGCCCAAGCCCACCTAGGACCACAGAGACGCCCGCCACGTCGGCCCTTCCACCGTCTCCAGGCGATTCCGGACGCGAACGGACGAGTCTGGGGCTTTGCCTGGGCTTCGTGAAGGAAGGCGGAGCCCTAGGGTCCAGGGCAGCGACTCCCAGGGTCAAGAAGCGCCTCGGCAACCCCGAGGCGAGCCCCCAGGCGGAAAGGCGCGCACCCGAAGCCTGGGCTGTTCGCGACTCTCGCGGGCCTCGGATCCGGGTAGGCGTGGCCCGCAGGCCGGGGTTTGGGACGAGGGGACGCGCGTACCTCTCTACTGCAGAGCAACTACCTCGCCAATTCCAGTTGCCTGAGAATATTGTTTCCGGGGACTTCCCCCGCCACCCCTCCCGAGCAACCACTAGCTGTCTCTATTTTAATTTAGGATGCAGGCACAGGCGCAAGCGCATTGCTAAGCTTCCGTGACGGCGCGAGCAGACGGGCGAGGAAGGACCCCGCCGCCGCTGCCGCTGCCTCCGCTAGGGCCGAGCGCGTGCGCGCCGCCACACGCAGCAGAGCCGGAGTCGGGGACGCGCTCGGCGGCGAGGCTGCGGGCCAGACGGAGCGCGATTGTGCGCAGTGGGTCGGCC
>NW_006399945.1:1302494-1303215 GCF_000299155.1 Elephantulus edwardii | reverse complement strand
TCCCTGTCAGTTGCTTCCTTTATCTTTCTTAGAGAATGGATCCATTGGAGACAGTGTTAAATAGAGCAAAGACGAGTTTTAATTAATACTTCCTATGGAAGCGTCATTAATTGGAGCCTTGTTGGGTACGCTCGTAAGCACAAAAACATCAAAATTTTATGTTAGAGTAAGGAAGGCAACTGATTTATAAGTACTTATTCTAAAAAAACTATCTCATGGCATGGAGGAGGAATAGTGGAACTGTATCCACATTTACAGCATTCTTACCAAAATAATTTAAAAGAATAGGAACTGTATTGGAATATGTATCTCTTTGGATTGGAAATTATTTGTACAATCATATTGATAATGTTACTATCCTTACGCTTAAAAGATTATATTGTTCAAAATTATTTGTTATATATTTGATTAAATTTTCCCCTCTTTTAACAACTGGGATCTAGAGGGAAGAGAAAAGACCAGAGAATGGCCAAAATTATTGGGGCAGCTCTTGCTGCCACTTTAGGGCCTGTGTCAGGAAAAAGAAGTCTTACTCATAAACACTGCCACCCAAAGGTATTAAAGGAGGTCGGAATTGCTTCTACTGTGGATGGCTGGGCCACCTCTGTCAACAGTGTCACAGACAAGAGCCACAGATAGGCAAGGGAGTAGAGAGGAAGCTCTCATTCACTTTAAGTGTGGATCTGAAAAACACTTGGCCAAAGACAGCCCACATCAGGTC
>NW_006399945.1:1292063-1295845 GCF_000299155.1 Elephantulus edwardii | reverse complement strand
GCTGCGGGCGTGGCCGTGGGCGCGCGCAACGGGCGCGCGGTCCCGGGTAAAAGAAGAAGGAGGGGCTCTGGGGGTGACGGTGCTGGAGCCGCTGCTAGCGTCAGGGCGAGAGTCGGTGGCCCGGCCCGAGGAGAAGGTGGGCTAGAGACCAGGTCAGGTGCCCGGACCCTCCGGACTCAGCCCCAGACCCGAGTAGCAGCGGTTTCTGGTTTGGTGGGGAGGCGCTGCCAAGCCCCAGGAGGGGAAGATGTTCAACGTGGAGTCGGTGGAGCGGGTGGAGCTGTGCGAAAGCCTTCTCACTTGGGTATGTCATGAACGGCTGGGCGGGGGAAGACCCCTCGCCCCCAGCCTCAGGCCTCTTTTCCGGGATCCCCCGATGCTTGTCCCGGGGGGACGAGAGCCGAGGGCGGCGGCACCGTCACATCCGGGGCCTGGGGCGGGCGGAGCCGGGGGACGCCGGTTGCAGACCGCGTCTACACCCGCGGCCGGGCGAGGGTCGGCCTGGACGGGTCTGGTGGTGAGGAGGAGGCTTGGCCCCGGGTCCGAGGGAAACTTGCCAGGCTTGAGGTGTTGGCTTGCTCTCCGGGTGGAAACCGGCTGAGTGGAGGCTAATGATGGGGTGCAGGCGACACTGTAATTAGGATTGTTGTTTGCAGCTGGTGAGGCTCCGGCTTCACTCTTGTGCTTCTAGTGACACTGTAGCATTGCTTGTCCTGCGTTCGGCGCAGCGGCTGGAGGAGGCTCTAGGGACTCCTGGTTACGACACTCCTCGCCTTTGTTGTAACGTTCGCGGAGGATGGAGGGTAGCCCCGGGATGAGCCCAGTCCCCTGGAAGAGGAAAGAGGACTTTTAAGGGAACCCGAGACGCCGCAGGGACTGGGGTCCCAAAATAGTTTGGGCTAGGAAAAATACGGAAGATCCCTCAGTGCGACAGAAAATTTAAAATGCGAAATGCATTTTGCCAATTAGAAAGTAAGTGGTGTTAGAGGTACTTATTAGAGGTGAATTTTTATGTAACTCTGAAAGGCATATGGGACTCAATAATACTAAAGGTTATTTTGAAGCAACATCGTGGCATTCTTAATTTAGAAACAATCCTATGAAATTCTCACATTTTAAATATATGCATTACATTCTAATGCAAACGGAGGTGCCTTTAGAGCCAGAGAGTAAAAATTGTGTGTTTCTCAAACCAGAGTGTCAGTGTCAGTGTTGGGGGAATTATTTAAGGGGATATGAAGAGCCACAGGATAAACATAGCACTTGTTTCTTGGACATTCGTTTTATTCAATAACAACTTAGAATATACCTTCTATAATTTAAAAAAACCAACTCCACGAATGTTTTTGTATGAGACAGAAAATTTACATTAACTGAAAATACAAAATACAGAAACCCAGCTATTTTCAATGTAGCCCGTTCTGTGGGTGATTTGTTCAGGTCCTTGGAGCATAAATACCAATCTCCTGTGCTGGAGCACTGGCGGAAAGGTTGAAAGCATCATTGGTGGTAACAAAATCTATTGCAAATAGAATCTGAGGTTTTAATAATTTGTTAGGAATAAATCACATTTTCAGTAAGCTAGAATATGTATGTTAGTAGAGCCCAATATAGTCAATAGCACGTTATTTTAGAGCATTCTGAAGACTTTTAGGTTGCTTGCAAGACTATACACTAAGCATATTGCTTACAATTTGAATGGAATGAATGGAATGTTCCAAAATCAGGCAAAGAAGATGTGTTGAACTGCTGCTGTATTTTGGAGGAGGGAAAGATTGACAAGCAGCAAATCTTTACTAGGCAGGAAAGAGATAAAGGAAAGAATTACCACATTCTTTGATTCTGTGGAGAAAAAGTTTTGGCTGAGGTCATCAATAGAAGGCTCAGATTCTTAAGATTTTGTGTTCTGCATTTGTATGAATAGTACCTTCCTCAGTATTAGAAAAAGGTATGAGGGCAAAGATGAAGTTCATTGTAGGTGAAGTAGGGATACATTATTTAAAGTTGAGAAAGAAAAGCCATGAAAATATATATTATTTGGAAATCATCCACAAAAAGATAATAGCACAATTTATTTGAATGAGAAATGCTAATAAATATAAAAAAAACCACAAGGAGCAATTTGAAGAGATACTAATAAAGCATATGAGAATCCAGAATAGTAAAGAATCTGAGAAAAGGTAAAAATTAAAAAAAAACTGGAATAATAATTCATTTTATCAACTGCAGAGAGAGGCCAGGGAAATGCTATTGGAAGTCTCCCAGGAACATTTTAGGAGATTGTAGATTCCCCATGGCAGAACTGAAGGGTAGGGTCCACATAAAGATGAACAGTTCTAGAATTTGGAAACATTTTAAAATGTGTATCAAACTATTTCAAACCATATTTGAGTTTAAATCTAGGTCTATTTCCTTTTAGCTTTTATACAAAACCCAGTAAAGATTGATAAGAAAAATACTTCAGGTAGCTGAAAATGGACATTTAATTTCATGTTCTTTTTTTCAGAGGCTAGGTTAATGAGGAACCCAATTCCAAAACTATAAGAGAAAAATATCAAACCAATATACTCTAGTAGAGAATTTCTCATTTAGATAGTTTCTTTTATGTAAGCTTCCAGGTATGTGGATTTCTTTGCACATAGTAAGTTAGACACAGCATGTTAAAAGGTGACTATGTGGTTTCTTTGCACACAGCCAATTGGAAGGTGACTGCAATGCTCAGCAAAATACAGACAGCTGTCAGTGACAGAAAGGACCCAGGAACTGAAAGTTCCATCTGGCGATTCAGTCTTTAGCTGCCAGCATTCTAGTCCCCAAGAACTTCCACATTCAGTTGTGGAAGCTTATACTTACCATCCTGAATATAATAGAAAAGTTTCTTTTCATTGTATAACATTTCAGTTAAGAGAGAGATATTTTACATTAGTAGTCATCCCACTAGAAATTGTTAATGTGAAACCTTAGGTACTTTAAAGGTAGGACTGTTAGTTACCTATGTAGAATTCAATTCTATGAAACAAGTCCCTGCTCTGCATGCAGATAAATTGCAATTGTCTTAAGGAGCCTAGAAACTCAAGAACCACATTTCACACACTACTGCTGAAAGAGGAATACTAATGAAAAAACAAAGTATCATCCCAAGAACAGAAACACTCAAGCTTACATTCCAAACCAAGTTCATGCAGCAAGAGCAAGCTCAGCAGGATGTGCTTGAAAATTTCCACTCTACCTCCTCTCCCCACCCTCTGAGTCAAAATGTATGCCTGCCTTTTAGAAATATCTGCCCTGCCCATTGCATCTATCAAGCCTAATTCTTGAGTTGTGCATGGATCTCAATGAAGAGATTGCACTTGCCCACCTTTTAGATGCTGCCAGTTAATGGTGAGTTATATGAGAAAAGAATCATCACATTAGAATCAAATGTTTCTTCTGGGAAGCCCACAGATATTAACACTTCCTCATAATTTTCATACTATTTATTTAACAGCCAATAAAATGCATGCTAAAATTAGAGAGGGTGTCATTTCTATGATGGTGTCTCTCCATTTGGAATCCTGATGGTGCCATGGCAAAAAGCACTCACAAACGAAGAGGTCCACAGTTCAAATGCACCAATCATTCCATGCGAGAAAGATGAGGCAGTTTGTTTCTGTGATGATGTATAGCCTCAGAATCCAATTCTGCTGTGTCCTATTAAGTCACTTTGAATTTGGTCTCTCCAGTCTATTTTATACTCTGCTTAAACTCCATTCAACCAAAACTTTTTGTCTTCTTTTTTTTTT
>NW_006399945.1:1279621-1290833 GCF_000299155.1 Elephantulus edwardii | reverse complement strand
AGAGCTAGGGATTTTGAACATTTCTTCATGTGCTTGTTGGCCATCTGAATGTCTTCCTTGGTGAAGGGTCTGTTCATATCCTGTGCCCATTTTTCAATTGGATTTTTCACCTTTATCTTGTTGTGGTGCTCAAGTATTTTATAAATTCTAGATGTAAGTCCCTTATCTGACATTCATTTTTAGCAGGAAGATTGCAGCTAAATAGAGCAGTGGTTCTCATTCTTTGGCATTCATCAGCCCACAGGGAGGGCTTAATTTCTGGGCCCCACCTCCAGAATTTATGATTCCGTAGGTCTAGGGTAGAGGCTTGAGACTGCATTCCTAACATGTTTCCTAGTGAAGATATTCCTTGTGGTCCAGGGATCACACTTGAACACATCGCTGATCTAGAACAGGGTTTCTGAAGCTTAGCAATTGATAATTTAGGCTGGAGAATCTTTTCTTTGTTGTGGGCACTTCAGTTTGCATCAGAGGCTTCTCTTCCCCTTCTCTTCCTCTTCTTTTCTCTAGTTGCATCTCTTTCCCTTCATATTAGTGATTGATATATATATATAGATATAGATATAGATATATAAAGGGGGAAAAAATTTCCAGTAATTGAGAAGTGTGTTACTCTGTGAAGCAAAAAAATGCCCCTGTTGAGAATCACTGCTGCAAACTACCAATTCCACTTGAGCTCTTGGTTTTACTGCTTTCATCTTTTTTTTTTTTTTTAAGTGGAAAGAGAAGGAGATGAGGTGAAAGTTGAGTGTGTTAGCAGAGCTTTTCGGAATGAAAAGAGGTTAGCCCCTTAGGTAGAAGTCTGTACTTTAATGAAATAGTTTTTTTTTTTTTAGTTTTACAGTACTATTTTACTGAACTATCCCTTAAATGTAGCTTAAGAGAGTATAGGACAACTGTTATTGTACCGTTGACAGAACTTATAACTAACCCTCGAGTGAGTTAGTAAATGTCTTATGTTCATTAACTTTTGCCAAGAAATCTGGAGGACAACTACTTACCCAGTTGACTGGAAGAGATCTGTATTTATTCCCATTCCCCCAAAAAAGGTGACCTGATAGAGTATGGAAATTATTTAAAGTATCACTAATATTATACACAAGTAAGATCCTGCTGATATTACACACACACAAGATCCTGCTGAAGATTATCCAGAAATGAACAGTACATCAGCAGAGAACTGCCAGATGTGCAAACTGAGTTCAAAAGATGCTGTGAAACTAGGGACATCATAGCCAACATTAGATGTAGCTTGGCTGAAATCAGAGAATACGAGAGGAATGTCTGTTTACTGTGACTATGCAAAGTCATTTGTCTATGTGGCAAATTGTGGCTAACCTCGAGAAGGATCAGAATCCTAGAACACTTAATTGTGTTCACACAAAACTTAGATCAGGAAGTGGTTCTCAGAACAGAGCAAAGAAATACTGCATGGTTCAGAATCAGGAAAGGTGTGTGTCAGGGATGCATCCTGTCTCCATACCTTTTCAATCTAGGTGCAGAACAGATTATTCGGGAGGCTGGACTTTGTGAGGAGAAATGTGGCATCAGGATTGGAGGAAGACTCATCAACAACCTGCAGATGCAGATGACACAACCTTGCTTGCTGGAACTGAGGAGGACCTGAGACATTTACTGTAGAAAGTCAAGGACTGCATCTTCAATAAGGATTGCAGCACAACATCAAGAAAACAGATCTTCACCACTGGGCAGCAAGCATCTTGACAGAAAAGAGATTGAGATTGTTAATAATTACAGCTTCCTTGGTTCCATAATCAACACTCTTGGCACCAGCAATCAGGAAATCAAAAGACAAGTTACATTGGGAAAATCTGCTGCCAAAGACTTCGCTACAGTGCTGAACAGCAACAATGTCAGTTTGGAAACTAAGGTGTGCCTGATCCAGGCCATGGCCTTCTAAGTTACTTGGTATGCATCAGAGAGCTGGACAGTGACTAAGGATGATAGAAGAAGAATCAGTACCTTTAAGTTGTGGTTCTGGAGAAGACTGTTGAACATTCCATGGACTGCCAACAGAATGAACACATCTGCCCTTGAGAAGGTGAAACCAAGTTGCTCATTGGAGTTAGAGAGAAGGGTTTTGCAGCTCTGTTTCTCGTAAGTTGGGCGTTGTTGCCAGAAGGCACCTCCTTAGAGAAGGAAATCATGCTTGGAAGGGTGGAAGGACAACGCAGGAGAGGAAGACCCTGGATGAGAAGGGTTGACTCAGTGACTGGGTTACTGGGATTAGTTGTGTCAGAGACAATGAGATTGACTCAGGATTGGGCGGGGTTCAGAGCTATTGTAAGTAGGATCCCTGGAAGTCACAGACAACTTGATGGCACATGACAACAGACAGATTGCACTGCAGGTTGCTCATCTTGCTCCTGTGAAGCAGCTCCTTACCACTAAGTTACCAAAGCTTCCTGTTGGAGAACTATCGTATACTGTTGAGTTGAACCAGCTAGTAACTAATCTTCCAGTAGGTTTTCAGAGGTCGAAATTGTGTGACAGCAGATTGCAGATCTCACCCAGAGCAGCTGGTAAATTTGAACCTTGTTACTTTTAGGTTAGAAACATTCACTTACCATAAATATAAAGTGTGAAGCCCAGGATATTTTTTTTAAGTATACTTGGAGGTTCTGTAACCAGCATGACTAATTCTAGAACATTTTCATCACTCCAATAAGAAACTTCATAGGCCTAGATTTTCTTTGGTATCTGATTTACTTTTTCCCCTGCTTTACTTCATATCAAAGCTGAGGTAGACAGCTTCTATCTGGATGTGAGCAACTGTTTACCTATTATAGAGAGCATTATTTGGATGGGAAAGACATATTTTAAAAAGGATAAAAATATCTTGATTTTAAATTCTGAGAGAAAAATGAGTAAAGTATTACTGCTGGATTACCTGCTTTATCAAATAACTTGCTTTGCTGGATTATTTCTCCTGATTGGCCAGAAGCAGCTTTCTAGTCTTTCAGCTTTTACATTTGGTAACGCTTTAGATCAGAGGTTTAAAAATAGATTTCCAACTCCCTCCATCCACTGTCCTTACCCCATAGAAATTCTGATTTAGAAATGCCTATTTTCAAAATAAAAATTTTCCAGATGATTCTCATGTACAATCTAGATATAGGGACCACTGCTTTAGACTTTTCAAAATGCTTCTTCTACATATGCTTTCTCATCTATCCTTTCAGCCATGTACTCAGTATAAAAGATTTCCCCCGATTTCTACATGAAATAACCAATATTAAGGAAGATTAGGAGACAGCCAAGGCTATGTGCCATAAGAGCAAAGCTGAAGATAGAATTCGTTCCATTCAAAGCAACATAGTGTAAAGACCTGTTTTGAATTGGCCATTGTGTGAAGGCGAGTGATAGAGATAAGCGAGATGTGGAACTCACTGCTACCTTTCTTTTTCTAAACAAACTTACAAGAAAGAGGTTGATTATTTTCTTTTAATTAGGCCATTGATTTAGCAACTGGAACATGAATGCTAGTGCTTATTTCTGTATTAACTGCATTATGATCACTACATTATGGTCATAGAAGCAACTGAAGATACAAGAATAGAACTCAAAATCAGTGTCTATTTGTTGTCTTAAATAATTTTCTAGTCATTTAGGAGCTTGCTTGCTGTTTTCTAGGAGCTCTTGTGGCACAGTGGGGTTAAGAATTGAAAACTTGGCTATTTGAATTTACCAGCTGCTTATAGGAGAAAGATGGGGCAGTCTTTGCAAGTATTTACAGTCTCATAAACCCTCTAGGGCAGTTCTGTTCTGTTCGACAGGGTCACTGTGAGTTGGAATCACCTCTGAGGTGGGTTTTGGAAATGACTAACTCTTTTGCTGTGTTAGGATAGTGCCAGAGAGTGCCTTGGAATCACACACTCTCTATTATCCACTCCAAATGGACATAAAAGTAAAAACTACATGATAAGTTGATCTTTAGGGTGGTTTCCTAAACCTCTACCATCATAATCAGATCACTACCTGAAAGATTCTCTGTATAGAAGAGATATAAATTAATGCCTTTGGCAGTTCAAATTCACTAGCAGCTTCTTGGGAGAAAAATGGGCAGATTCCTCCCGTGTGCTTTACAGCCTCCAGAACCCCTCCAGTGGGGCAGTGTTTCCGGCTTGAGGGCAGCATGTTTGAGTTTGACTTCCTATACTTAGTTTTTGTTTTTATGATTTGAAATGGAAATTAACCTATTATCAGTAAAAGTAAATTTGTACAGCATTTCCCCCCCCCCCTTTTTGTTTTGTACTGTCAAATCAGATCTGACTCGCACAGGAGGCGATTGCCCCTCCTCCTGTGGAATATCTGGTAGAATCAAACTGCCTGCCTTTGGGATTGCAGTACGGCTTCTTGCCACTAGGCCACCAGAGCTCCCTTGGTACAGCATTTCGATGGCGCAACAGTTTGGCAATAATTTTTTAAAACCTTAAAATATGCATATGCCTTGATCTAGCAATTTCTCAGAATATAATCTGACAAAGATGATTAAGAGAACAGGTGTTATTCCTAATATTAGGAAAAACTTGAGTGTTATTTGTTTCTACTACTGCTGCCTAGATTTTTTTGTTGTTGTGCCATTGAGTTGATTCCAACTCATAGCAATTTATAGGACAAGAGTGTGTAACTACTGTATAGATTGCCTAGACTATAAGCTTTACTGTAGTAGATCAGCAGGTCTTCTCTTCCATCTGACTTGGTTTGAACCACTAGGCTTTTAATTAGCAGTGGAGGCATTAACCAGTGCAGCACCAAAACATTTATTTTACCATAACTTCAAACTCATTAAACACATTCATTTGCTAAAGTACCATTCCTGGCCTTTTCCCTTCTAATTCTTTCTTCATTATAATCTTTATAAAATCCAAATCAAAGAATCTCATTCTCTTGCTTAAAACTGGGTTTCAAATTGGCTCATTCCATTTGTATTTCTGCTGAGAACTTGACTTTCTACCCCAGATATACTGAATTAAAATCTGTATTTTAACAAGATCCTCCACCCATCCTCCAGGAAAGGCAGTTTCTTAGTAGGTGGCAGAACCAGATCTAAGTGGTTCAAAGTCTTGACTTAAAATCTTTTGCTGATTCTTCATTGCTCTTAGGATGAACTCCCAACAGGCCTTACAATGTTTTGCATAATAATTGCCATGACCAGTTCTGAGTCATGACAGCCCGTGCATAATCAGGTTGCCATGTCTTTTGGCATTGCCATGATCAGTTGTGATTTTATCACCAAGCCTTTCTTTCTAATTCTTGTTAGTCTGAAAGCTCTGCTGAAACCTTTTCAGCATCATAGTAAAACTCCACTGACAGTCAGTCACTGGTGGCAGCTAATAAATTGCATTGGCTAGGAATTGAACTGCAGCCTCAAACATGAAATGTATTAAGTGTCTCATTCCTGGATTGCATGCCACTCTCACTTCTCATTTTTATGCTTGCCGTTTTCTTTCCTGTCACACTCATTTCACTAACTATAAACTCAGTGTTTGGGCTGCACCCATCTATCCTCAGAATTTTGTTTTATAAAATCCTCATTGCACTACTGAGCCTGTTCATTGACTGTTAACTTAAAAGAGATCATACCAGAAAAAGGTAACATTTCTTTGACCTAAATCAAATTACATCTGAAATAGAAATCAGCCTACGTGAAGTAAGTTTGACTTCTGTATCTAAGGTGGTTTTGGCTCAGAATAACAGAAACCTCAACCTAGACTGACTTTAGTGATGATGAAACTTATCTCAGAAGTTTTTTTTTAATTCACTGGCTCAATTTTTGTCTGAAAGACCTAGGTTTTTGTCTCCTCTCTGCCATCTGTTGTATTCATTTATCCTATAGTTGATTAAAAACAGTTAAAAATTGGCTGCTTGTTGATAGGGAGCTCTGGTGGCCTAGTCACCAGAAACTGCACTGCAATCCTGAAGGCACACAGTTCAAGGCCACCATCTATCTGCTCCATGGGAGAAGGATATGACCAGTCTCTTCCCAGGCGACTAATTGCCTCTGAAAACACAGGGTCAACTGTGGGTCAGTTCTAACTCCACGGTACACAGTAACAACAACAATAACAACTCATCAAGATGGCATATGATTGACTCTTCCCAGAAGCTCAGCCTGCCACTGATAAAAGGGATACATACCATTATGTAATTTTCTTACACTGATTATCTGTGAATAAAATAAATTGTAAAGTCACCCTATGTCCCTTAAAATTTTACATTTTAACAAAATGGCAAGATTATAATAATTGGCAGGAAATTTTTCATGAAACTATCCAGCAGTTTTACTTTTTTGACGTTATTTCTGTCCCCAGGATGAGAGAATCACAAAAAGCCCAAGAAACCTCCAGTGTAAATAACCATAAAGTATTTTTTCCCACCTCTTTTCCAGATCCAGACATTTAATGTAGAAGCACCATGCCAGACTGTGGAAGATTTAATGAGTGGGGTTGTGATGGCCCAGGTTCTTCAAAAGATGTAAGAATAAATTTCTCATCTTTGTGTGTGTCTTTCTGCATGGGTATTTATGAAATTGAAAGCATAGACAAAAACCTATAATGCTTAAGCAGCAGTGATATTTGGTTAGGCTTAGATTGACTGATTGCAAAGTTGATTGGAATTTTTAGTTGTTAATTCTAGATGTTAGCAGGATTATTTATTCTTGTGATTTTTTTGCATTAACTTGGCAGAAATTTCCATGGTGGTGACCAGATTTTTTCAGTGTAGAATAGAATGTAAGTGGATTATACCGTCTTTCCTTTAAAATTTAACTCAACTGTCCTTAGTGAGGCCCTCCCAAACTATCTGAATAAAATGGCAATGCCATTCCACTGGACAGGCTACTTTCCTTAAACTTTTATAGCTTGCAACACCATCTGATATGTTGTATACACGTTTACCCCTCTATCCCAAAGGACAGCATTGCTGTGAACCTTTATATAAACTGAACTAGTATAAAACCTAAAACCAGACCCATTGCCATTGAGTTGAGTTCAACTCATATAGAGAAAATTTTTTTCCTTGTTTTTCTTTTTTTTAATGACTAAATTTTATTAATTTTAATGAACATTTACAGAGATTTTGGGTTTTCATTCATTCATTGTTGCATTATTTTCTCTACCCTCCTCCCCAGTTTGTTCTTCTCCCCCCCCAAGTCTGTTTTAATTGTCCATTTGCCACAGTGCTTGTCAAAGCCAGTTCTGATTAATCTCCTTTGTCAGTGTGTCCTTTGCCATTCCCTATCACTCCTCCCTGAGAGAGACTTCACCCTGACTCATAAGGAAAAGGGGATGGCATATTCTCTTAGCTACTTCCTGCTGAAAAGGGATGCTGTGGGTTTCAGGGTGAAGATCTTCTCTCACTACTCTCAAGGGCCACAATCGGCTTTTTAGTTTGATCTGGTCTTCCTGAGAGTACAAAATATTAATCACTTTGTTTCTACCAACTGTTGGAAACCTCTATGGAGGGCGTACTATTTTAAGTCACCATCGGTCATCATGCGTCAAAGTCAAGTCATTAGCAACTGGTTTGGCTTTTTAAAAA
Organism: Elephantulus edwardii; assembly: GCF_000299155.1. Taxonomy (NCBI): domain Eukaryota; kingdom Metazoa; phylum Chordata; class Mammalia; order Macroscelidea; family Macroscelididae; genus Elephantulus; species Elephantulus edwardii. The sequence goes on along the minus strand of NW_006399945.1, from coordinate 1,283,270 downwards.
TCTATTTGAGAGGCTGGACTTCATCAGGAGGAATGTGGTAGCAGGATTGGAGGAAGACTCATCAACAACCTGCACTACGCAGATGACACAACGTTCTTTGCTGAAACTGAGTAGGGCCTTAAGCGTTTGCTACAGAGGGTCAAGGACTATAGTCAGTAATATAGATTGTAACTCAACATCAGGAAAATTACGATACTCACCACTGGACTAATTTGTAGCATCATGATAGATGGAATATAGAGACAATTTGATCAGCTTTCTGATGCTATTGTAAATCTTAATAGGAAGAGACTGCCCACCTTTCTCCCAGGGAGCAGCAGGTAAATTCAAACTGGTGATCCTTTTTTGATTAACAGCCCCAACATGTTATGCACTATGCTACTAGTTCTGCTGCTGCCATTAATTTATATGGGAAAATTTTGTAACAAGTCTCAGACCCCCAAAATAACTCAGAAATAATGACATTTACCAAATGACACATAAAATCTAAAAAGTACAAAAAATTAAAAAAAAAATCTAAACTAACATTAGGAAGTAGTGTTCAGAGTCCAGTGCTGTGGTGCCTTGATGCTAGACAGTTGAGTGTAGCTCCTGGGGACGGAGCTTGGCAGCTCTGTTTGCACTGTTCAGGGTGTGTACTGCCTCAGAGGCTCACTGCAGAACAAATGCTGGACGGTAGTTTTATTTTTCACCCTTTTTGTGAAAATGAAAATCCTCTTTGAGTTTCTGTTAGCAAAACAGATACTAATGTAAATCCTTCATAGAAGTAGTATGTCCTGAAGTGAACTTCCTAAAAGCAGGAAATGTGCTTATTTATAATTAGTAACATGACCCCCCCAAAACACACACATACATTATAACTTACATGTAAAAGCTGAGAATATTGATTTTTTAATTGAACTTCATGAAATTGCCATTCTTTGTAATTTAAAAATGACCATATATTAGTGGGGGGGTTTGTGGTTCAGTAGACACCACGAGTACTTAAATTTCTTCAGTGACTAAAGGAATGACATATTTGATTAGGATATATAAAACCCACTTAATCCTTTCCTTCTAAGTAATTTTAAAAACCTTGGCAATTATAGAGTTGGTACTGTTTGACTGTGACTGTCTTCAGTTTTTTTACCTACCAGTTTTTAAAATAAAGGATTATCTGTGAATTGAAGTTCTTTAATTTGGAATGACTTGGGAGCTGTTCTTTTAAAACTCTAGGCACCTGGCAGCCTACTGAGAATCAGTTCTCCATTAAATATATATTTGCTTTTTGTCATTTTACAGTAAACTGTGTGGAGTTGCCTATGTGAGAAATGGCTAAAACATCTGCATTACAGCTATTCTGTCTTGTGCCTTTAGCCTTGAAGTCCTGTGTTTAAAAACCATACCTTATTTTCTCTTTCTTCTAACTTACAGGATACATCTCTCTAGATAAATAGACACACAGAAGCCTTATTTTAAATTTGTACAGCTTCAGTCCTAGCAGTCTTCTTAGTGTGATCTTGAAATTTTCATGATCACCTATGAGTGATGTCCTAATAATTTTTAGTCTTTGAACAGTACAGAAAATTCCACTGAAGTTATTAATAAAAAATTATTTGTGAGCACATAGACTTAGCTATATGAACTTCTTTGATGTGTATCAGTAAATTAATGTTTTGCCTAAGCTAGTTTGAGTCAGATTTCTGTCATTTGTAACAGAAGAAACAATGTGTATGTTTAATGCTTTTTGTTGTTATTTGTGTGTGTGTGTGTGTGTGTGCGTGTGTGTGTGCGTGCGCGCGCGCGTGTGTGTACACCGTCAAATCAGATCTGATTGGTACAGGAGGAGATTGTCCCTCCTTCCCCAGCAGAGCATCTGGTGGATTCGAACCATGCGCCTCTGGGATTGCAGTGCAGCTTCTTGCCACTAGGCCACCAGAGCTCCCCTAATGTTTTATAATTATGTTAACATATAACATCATCTGAGGTACAGTTTTAACTTACCAAAGTTTTGTGGGAATGTTTCTCATTTAGAATGGGTCTTCTAATTTTTTTTTAGAAATGTTTTTTTATATTCCTTCTAAAAAAAGGCATACTTCAAAAGTGTAGATTTTTATCTCTGTTCACATACGTATATAGAGCTGTATGGCATCATGAAGATGGCACGGGACTTGACAACATATTTGTTTTTACAACAATTTGTTTTATTTTGCTTGAGATCCCCATAAGTTTGAGCCAACTCAATGGCAGCTAATAACAACATAATTGTGTATTTGTATATTTATGTGTGTATATATACACATATGAATCCATCCATGAAACTGCCAGTCATATGAAGGACTAGAACATGTCTAGCGCCCAGATGACTCCTAATCAAGTTCCTTCTAATCAGTATCACTTGCCCTATATGTTTTGTGGGTTTCTTTTTGTTATGTGCTGTCGAGTTGTCTGCGAGTCATAGTGACCCTATGCATGATAGCTCTTTACCTTGTCTAATCATGAGCCAATCTCACAGTCTGTATAAAACACCTACCCCTATTATCTCAGTTACTGTGTCAGTCCATCTCTTCCTGTACTGTTCTTTCTTGCACTGTCCCTCTATCTACACTTCTAAGCATGATGTTCTCTCCAAGGACTGCTCCCTCATGGCATCATGTCCAAAGTATGTGAGATGGAGTCTAAAAATGCTTACCTCCAAGGAACAACTTGGTTTCACCCTCTCTTGGTCAGACTTGTTCTTTTGGCAGTTCATGGTATGTTCAAGCCTCTTTTCCAGCACTATAACTCAAAGGCATTAATTCTTCCGTCATTGTTATTTATTGTCCAGCTTTCTGGTGCATAGCAGTTAATTACAAAGGCCATGGCCTGGATCAGGCACATCTTAGTCTCTATACTGGCATTATTGCTCTTTAGCATTCTGGAGAAGTCCCTGACAGAGTATCCCAGTACAATTAATCTTTTCATTTCCTGACTGCAGGTGCCAAGAGTATTAATTGTGAAAGCAAGTAAGCGGAAATTGTTAACTATCTCACTCATTAGTGAGAATCTTTTTTTGATGTTGAGCTTCATTCTATATTGAAGACTGCATTCCTTGATCTTCTGTAACAAATGCTTCAAGTACTCCTCAGTTTCAACAAGCAAGACTGTGCCATCTGCTTCTGGTACTCCCAGCTTTCAATTACTTTCCCAGCTTTTCCATCTGACACTGTCATGTCCCTAGTACTACTACGACCTCTTCTAAGCCCAGTTTGCATTTCTGGCAGTTCTCTGTCAATGAACTGTTCTACTCACTTTGGATAATCTTCAGCAGGATTTTACTTGTGTGCAATATTGTTTGATAATTTCCACGCTGTGATCACCTTTTTTTTTGGAGAAGGAATAATAGGGATCTCTTCTAGTCGGTTGACCAGGTAGTTGTCGTCCTAATTTTTTTGCGCAGAAGGGCCACAGCTGTTGAAATATGTCAGTTGGTATTCCATCAGTTCCTGGGGCTTTGTTTTTTGCTGATTCCTTCAGAGCAGCTTAAACTTCCTCCTTTATCACCATTGCCTCTTGATCATATGTTTCATGAAATTCTTGTGTGTCAGTCAGTTCTTTCTGGTGTAGTGATTCTGTGTACTCCTTCCATTTACTTTTAATGCTTCCTGGATCATTCAGTATTTTGCCCATA
>NW_006399945.1:1249935-1279422 GCF_000299155.1 Elephantulus edwardii | reverse complement strand
CCCCCGCACATCCCCTAACCACACCCCGAACCCCAAATATAATCCACTCTGCAACCCTCATTCCGTACTCTTACGATACACATAATGCCCTAAAATATAATACTTTTAAACTATTCTCTCCCCCATAGACTTCAATGCCGTAAACATATTTCATCCAGTTTTTCTCAGTCTTACCCCGTAGAATTCTTAAGCCACTTGAGGCTTGAATTTGTTCTTCAGTTCCTTTAGCTTATTAAGAAATGGCAAACAAGTGCATCCCTTTTGATTTTCTGATGCAAGCTCTTTGAACATTTCATTATAATACTTAGATTTGTTTTCCCATGCTGTCCTTTAAAATCTTCTATTCAGCTCCTTAACGTCCTTATTTCTTCCCTTTGCTTTGGCTTACTGGTATTCTAGTGCAAGATTTAGCGTCTCTTCTGACATCCATCTCAGTCTTTTCTTCCTCCTCTGTCTTAGCAATGGCTTTTTGCATCCTTCATGGATAATATTCTTGATAGCCTCCCACAACTCATCTGGTTTCCATTCATTAGTGTCCGGTGCCTCAACCTTGTTCCTGAGATGGTTTTTAAATTCACACTGGTTCTGTAAACATTAATTTCAAATCTTTGTGTTGACATATTCCTGATTTATTTTGGGTAAATACCAAGGTAGAATGACTGGGTAATACAGTAGATGTATGTTCAACATTTAAGACACTGCCAGGCTCTTTGCAAAGTGGATTTATCATTTACATTCCCACCAGCCATTTATGGAACTCAGTTGCACCACACTTCTACCAGTGATTGCTGAGGCAGGCTTTTTTAGACATTCTGTGGTATCTGTCAAATCAGCTTGACAGCAATTGTTGTTTGTTATTGCAGTTATATAGTAGTGTATCATATTTTTTAATGCATAAAAGTATACACACAAAAACATTCACCAATACTACTTCCATACTTATCATTCAAGGATATTGATTGTTGTCCTGCAATTATTGCTATCCCTTTTCCAAAATCTTTGTTGTTCTATCATTTTGATTCTACTTTTTCCAAAATCTTATACCACCATTAAAATAAGCACAAGCCCGCCCCTCCCTCAATAAAAACTCCTCTTGTCCTCTTTCCTCCACTCTTTGGTAATAGTTTAATGCTCTTTGATTTCTGTTTGCTTTTTCATTAAGTGAAACCATACAGTATCTCTCCTTTTGCAACTGACTTATTTTTCTTTTCTCAGCATAATGTTTTCAAGTTTATCCACATTGTGGCATGCTTCAAAAGTTAATTTATTTTTATGGCTGCATAATATTCCATCCTGTATTTATACCATATTTCGTTTATTAATCCATTTTTTGGTAGGCATTTTGGTATCTTACCTTTTGGCTATTGTGGAAAGTGGTGTTTTTTGTTGTTTGGCTTTTTTTTTTTGTTGTTGTTGTTGTTATGTGTGTACCATCAAATCGTATCTGACTGGTACAGGAGACTGATACTGGTACTTCTTCAGCAGAGCATCTGGTGGATTTGAACCACGCACCTCTGGGCTTGCAGTGCAGCTTCTTGCCACTAGGCCACCAGAGGTTGCCAGGAAAGGATTACAGTATACAATGTTGTACATGTTTGTCTTTGCATTCCTGCCTTCTTCACTTCTGAGTGTGGGTATATATATATGAGATTAAGATTTTGGGTCATAGTTCTATGTTCAACTTTATGAAGAACCATCACACTATTCAGTTTGAATGTGGCTTCCAGTTACTGCACAGTCTCACTAGTAACTACATTCTATGAGTTTTATTAGTCTGTTTATTATCATTTTTATGGAAGTAAAATGGTATCTCTTTTTTGAAAGAAAAAAAATGTACATCTCTCTAATAGTTAAGGCCCAAAGTACTTTGGCATTAACCAATAGAGAAACACACACACACACACACACACACACAGAAGAAACAATTTTACTTCCATTAGAATAGCAACTTGATGACACATAACAATTACAGTAGTCAGAAGAGCTTTGGTGGCACAGTGGCTAAGGGCTCAGCTGCTAATCAAAAGGTCTGTAGTTCAAACCTACCAGTGACTCAGAGAGAAAAGAATTAGCAATCTGCCACTATAAAAACTAAAAATCCAAACCTCATTGCCACTGAGTTCATTTTAACTCATGACCACCTTCCATTGAATTTCCAAAGCTGTAAATATTCACAGGAGGAGTTCATCCATCTTTCTCTCATGGAGTGTCTGGTGGGTTCAAACTGCTGAACTTTCATGTAACATGTATAACTATAACAACATGTATAGCTATATAAGTAATAGCTACATAGCTTGTGTAGTTACACATGTAACATGTATAGTTGTACATAATAAAGTGTATATACCAGAGAAAGATGAGACTGGTCATGACTCTGAGTCAACTTGATTACAGTGGGTGCTACAGAGATTACAGCCCAAAAAACCTGTGATACATTAATACAGCTAGACAGCAAAGAATTTTTTTTTAATCGCTGATGGCCATTAGGACTGGAGGATAGCTCTTTAACAACCTGCGTTATTCACATGACACAGTCTTGCTTTTAGAAAGTGAAGTCTTGAAGCACTTAACTGCAGAAAATCATAGACTAAAATCTTTAATATGGATTACATGTCAACACCAAGAAAGCAAAAGTCTACAAACCTGGATTTATGGGCAGCAGCATGATAACTGAAGCAACAACTATTGTAGGAACAGTGAAGAAATCAAAAGATGTGTTCCTCTGGGGAAATCTCTCAAGGATACCTCTTTAAATTACTAAAGAGTAATAATATCATTTTAAAGACTGAGGTGTGCCTGTTCCAATCGATGATCTTATTGGTTGCTTCCTATGCATCTAAAGTTTGACAATGAATACTGATCACAGAAGAATTGATGCCTTAGAATTACGATGTTGGAAAAGAGTACTGAATATGCCATAGACTGCCAGAAGAACAAACAAACCTATCTTGGAGGAATGGCAAGCAGGGTACAACTGAAAGGTAAGGGTGATGAACTTTACCTCACATTCTTGAGGCATATTATTAAGGACCAGTCCTTGGAAAAAAGATACCATGCTGAGAAAAAGGGAGGAAGACCCTTAACATGACAGATTGACACATTGACTGTATCAGTGAGTTTGAGCATGGTGGAAATCATGAGGATGGGTCAAAATAGGCACAATTCCTATCTGTTGTTCATAAGATTGCTATGAGTTGTAGTTGACTCGATGGCACATAACAGCAGCAGTGCTGTTAAACATCTTTTTATGTGCTCATTGACCATTTGAAGCTTTTCAAGGACTTTGCCCTTTTTTTTGCATTTCTTCAGTGACCTTAAACATTTTTTATATATTGTCATGTGTGTATCCTTTTTGGTGAAATGTCTAATAACATAGGTTTTAAAATATTAACATGCTGATTTTCTTTATTTCATGTTTGTTTTTAATCACATTAAGAAATGTTTACCAGATAAAGGGTCACTAAGGTTTTCTTTTCTGCTTTCCTGAAGAAACTAGGGAACTAAACTCCTTCATTGCTTTTAGATCTCTGGTGCATTTTGTGTTCTTTTTAATATGATGCAGTAAGATTCAGATTGGTTGGTTGGTCGGTCGGTCGGTCGGTCGGTCAGAGTTGTTATCCTAGCATTATTTGTTGAAAACATTCCATTGTCAAAACTCTGTGTTACCTTGAATACCTAATGACTAGACAGATAGACTTTTTTTTAAATAGCATTCCTTTTTTTAAAAAAAAAAATTATTATTAATTTCAGTAAAAATTTACAGACTTTGCATTTCCATTCATTCACTGTTGCACTTTTCTCCCCTCCTAACCCTCCCCACTGGTACACTACTCTCTTGGAAAAGTAAAAGACAAATTCTTTCATTGTTTTACAAACCCTCCCCCAGGTCCAGTCCACCATGTAGCCTTCACTCTAGACTCCTGTCATGACAAAAATACCTAATCACATATCCCTTTTAAACAGTTTTCTCCCTCATCTGTTTCAATGCAGTATACATTATTGAACCCATCTTTCTCAGTCTCTCCCCAACCCCATGGTCAGTCCTGTTTTACAATAGTGGCACCATGCAGTATTTGTCCTTTTGTGACTGAGATACTTCACTCAGCATAATGTTCTCCAGGGTCACCCATTTTGCATAAGACTATAGAGTTCCTTGTTTTTCAATGCAGCGTAGTATTCCATTGTGTGAATATACCACAGCTTCTCTATCCATTTGTTTGTTGATGGGTACTTAGGTTGTTTCCAATTCCTTGTTATTGTGAACAAAGCTGTGATAAACATGGGCGTGCATATATCTGCTTGGATGTCAGTTATGGTCTCTTTGGGTTATATTCCCAGTAGTGGAATTGCTGGGTCAAATGGTATCTCTGCAACTTTTTGAGAAAGCACCATACAGCCTTCCACAGTGGTTGCACCATAGACAGATAGACTCTTGTCAATAAGATTGTTGTTCATTTAAATACCTTTAATCTATCAATGACTAAAAGCTTTTAAGATATATTCTACCCTGAAAAACAATGTATATGAACTTTATGAACTTTGTATGTTAACCAGTATAAATTTTAAAAAAAATTTATATTCTACCCTTTTACATCTGTACGTGTACAAATTAATATTAACTATAAATTTTTTTATTGAAGTCTTTGAGCTTATGGCAGTTAATATTCTGTAACCTCATTTATGAAATTTTCCTCGCATTTTCAACTTCCTAGTTTGAAGAGAATTAACATTAGAGTTTGTAAATATTTTAAAGAAATTGCATCCACTTTGGAGTTTTATATGAGACAGCAGGAACTTAAATTGATTGTTTATACAGTAAAGCTTACAATTTTTTATGAACCTGCAGTACGTATGCCAAAAAACAATCAATATTCTGCCCTCATCCGCCTTTGATTGCCATTATCTTTGTGTTAATGATACCTGGTCTAGGGATACTGCTGTTGCTGTAGCCTTGTCAGGGAATGGTTATGTATTCTTCTATAGCCTTCATCTACCAGTTAGCACAGAGCAAGCCTTCTTGAAGACCATTTATCTTCATCTTCCCTAAAACCCCTCAGTTTTAAATATTTTATACTTTTAAAAAATTTTTTTACTTTATTATTGTTTGTGTGCATACACACCATTGAATCAGATCCAATTGGTACAAGAGGAGACTGCCCCTCCTTTCTCCAGCAGAGCATCTGGTGGACTCGAACCTTATGCCTTTGGGATTGTAGCACAGATTCTTGCCACTAGGCCACCAGAGCTCCCTGAATATTTTTTTATACTTTTAAAAATTATTTAATTCATTGTCACTCTCCGTTTGCCAGCAATGAACAGTGACACACTGATGGGCGTAAGCACAACGGAAAATTATCACTCCGGGAGCTGTTCAGAGAGTAAATCCAGCTCAATTTTATTGGGAGCTGCAGTGCACTTATATTTGAGCAAGTAAAAAGAAAGACAGGATAGGGTGGGCTTGCAGACATGGGACATTCAGATTGGATAGGAGAACCTCAGCCTCATGTGGGCTACCCAGCTCAGCAGATGCAGCCATCTTCTCAGGTGGTGAGCTTTCTCGCCAGTACAGCCAAACACAGGAGAGCTTTCTCTATGCCATATTAAAGGTCATTGGGAGGCTTGCACTTATCCAGAGGTAGGCTATCTGTTCTGACCAGAAGCCCTCCCTTCCTCCCCAATGTTCGCCAACAATTTATATTGTGTTCTGTACAATTATACATTCTTTCTTATAAAGCTAATCACTGTTGATCTATGCCCACTATTACTCCATCTTTTCAGGTCTTTCCTAATAGTTTTGAATCAGCATTATCCACAACTCCCTCAGTTGTTGCTGTTATGTTAGTGATTTTGTATCTTCACTTATTAGCACATCAATGCTAGTTTCTAATTTCTTGCTGATACAAATATGTACTCTGACAATCCCTCCTACCTTTTACTTTCAGTTTTTGAATCCTTCTCCTCCATTGATCTTCTCTTCAACACAATTTAGGTCACTCATTCCCATAATTATATTCTGTTGTTGTTGTTGTTGTTATGTGCCGTTGAGTCGTTTCCGACTCATAGCGACCCTATGCACAACAGCCCTAAACCCTGCTCTATCCTGCGCCAGCCGCACCGCCTCTGACACACCCATCCCTATTACCCCAGTCACCGAATCAATCCATCTCATAGAGGGTCTTCCCCTCCTGCGTTGTCCCTCCACCCTCCCAAGCATGATGTCCCTCTCCAAGGACCCGTCCCTCCTGGCAACATGTCCAAAGTATGTCAGACGAAGCCCCAGAATCCTTGCCTCCAAGGAGTAGCTTGGTTTAATCCTCTTCAAGATGAATCTGTTTGTTTTCCTGGCAGTCCAGGGTACATTCAGTACCCTTCTCCAGCACCACAGCTCAAAAGCATCCACTCTCCTTCTGTCCTCCCTAGTCATTGTCCAACTCTCTGATGCATAACAAGTGATTGCAAAAACCATGGCCTGTATCAGGCGCACCTTAGTCTCCAGAGAGACACTTTTGCTCCTGAGTACCTTAGAGAGGTCCCTAACAGCAGACTTTCCCATCGCGATACGCTTTTTGATTTCCTGACTGCTGGTGCCAAGAGTGTTGATTGTGGAGCCGAGCAAACTGAAGCTGTGAACAATCTCAATCTTCACCATCCATCCTGATGCTACCAATTGGTCCAGTGGCGAGAATCTTTGTCTTCTTGACATTGAGCCTTAGTCCATATTGAAGGCTGCAGCCCTTGACCCTTCAGAGCAAGTGCATGTGGTCCTCCTCAGTTTCAGCAAGCAGGGTTGTGTCATCTGCATAACGCAGATTGTTAATAGATCTTCCACCAATCCTGATGCCACAATTCTCCTCATAGAGCCCAGCCTCTCGGATAATCTGCTCTGCATACATGTTGAAAAGGTATGGAGACAGGATGCATCCCTGGCGTACACCCTTCCCAATTTTGAACCATGCAGTGTTACCCTGCTCTGTTCTGACTACTGCCTCTTGGTCCAAGTATAGGTTTCGTATTAGCACAATTAAATGTTCTGGGATTCCCAGTCTTCTCAGAGTCAGCCACAGTTTCTAGACCTTATAATTACATGTAATGTGTTTTCTGAAACCTCAGCAGCCCCAAACACTACTTCCTTCTGATTCCAGCTCATAGCAGCCCCATGTGATATATGTAATCCTCCATATCAATTTTTATATTTATCATGGTCTGGTAACTGTTTCCTGTCATTGCATTTCACTCCATCAGGTGCCAGCACTCCAGTAGCTCTTTAATTCTTTGATAACCGTGATACCCTAGCACAGTTTTTCACCTTCATGTTTTTCTCTTTCCTTTTGTTGTTAGATGCTGTCCAGTTGAGTACAACTCGTAGCAATCCTATAAACAGCTAACCTGAACCCTGCCCTAACCTGTGCCATCTTCATCAGCTCTGATACACTTGAGCCCATTTTTACAATCACTGTGTCATTCCATCTTCTTGAGGGTAATCTGCTCTTTCCACTAATCCTCCACCTTTCCAAGCATGATGTTATTTTCCAAGTACCAGCCCCTCCTGACCTGTGCCCAAAAATATATGAGATGAATCTTCACCATCCTTCTCTCCATGGAGCACCCTGGCTGTACTTTTTTCAAGAAATACTGTTGTTTTTTTTTTGGCAGTCCATGGAATGCTTAGTCCTCTTTAACACCACAATTCAAAAGGCATCAGTTCTTCTGTCATCATTGTCCAACTCTCAGATGCATAGCAAGCATTTGAGAAGACCATGGCCTGGATCGGACACACATTAGTTCTTAAACTGACATTGTTGCTCTCTAGCATTTTGGACCCAACTGAGTGTGGAAACTACAGAACAATAGCATTGATTTCACATGGAAGCAAGATTCTACTGAAGATTATCCAAAAACAACTGGAACAGCACATCAGCAGAGAACTGCCAGAAGTCCAGGCTGGGCCAGGCTGGGTTTAGAAGGGGTCGTGGTACTAGGGATATTGTAGCCGATGTTAGATGGATCTTAGCTGAAAGCAGGGGATACCAAAGGTATATATATCTGTGTTTCATTGACTAGGCAAAGGCATTTGACTATGTGGATCATAACAAACTGTGGCTGACCCTGAGAAGAATGGGAATCCCAGAACATTTAATCGTGCTAATGCGAAACCTATACTTGGACCAAGAGGCAGTCGTCAGAACAGAGCAGGGCAACAATGATTGGTTCAAAATTGGGAAGGGTCTGCGCCAGGGATGTGTACTATCTCCATACCTTTTCAACCTGTATGCAGAGCAGATGATCCGAGAGGCTGGGCTCTATGAGGAGACGCGTGGCATTAGGATTGGTGGAAGATCTATCAACAATCTGCGTTATGTAGATGAAACAACCTTGCTTGCTGAAACTGAGAAGGACCTCGTGCACTTACTGCAGAGGGTCAAGGTCTGCAGCCTTCAGTGTGGACTGAGGCTCAATGTCAAGAAGATAAAGATTCTCACCACTGGACCAATTGGTAGCATCAGGATGGATGGTGAAGATTGAGATTGTTCACAGCTTCAGTTTGCTCTGCTCCACAGTCAACACTCTTGGCATCAGCAGCCAGGAAATAAAAAAACGTATTGCGATGGGAAAGTCTGCTGTTAGGGACCTCTCTAAAGTACTCAAGAGCAACGGTGTCTCTTTGGAGACAAAGGTGCGCCTGATACAGGCCATGGTCTTTGCAATCACTTGTTACGCATCAGAGAGCTGGACAGTGACTAGGGATGACAGAAGGAGAATTGATGCCTTTGAGCTGTGGTGCTGGAGAAGAGTATTGAATGTACCATGGACTGCCAGGAAAACAAACAGATTCATCCTAGGGAGGGTTAAACCAGGCTACTTCTTGGAGGCAAAGATTCTGGGCTTCGTCTGACATACTTTGGACATGTTGCAAGGAGAGACAGGTCTTTGGAGAGGGACACCATGCTGGGTAGAGTAGAGGGACAGCACAGGAGGGGAAGACCCTCTATGAGGTGGATTGATTCAGTGATTGGGGTAATTGGGATGGGTGTGTCAGAGGCAGTGAGAATGGCATAGTATAGAGTAGGGTTTAGGGCTGTTGTACATAGGGTCGCTATGAGTCGCAAACGACTCGACGGCACATAACAACAACAGCATTTTGGAGAAGTAAGTCTTAGACAGCAGATTTTCCCAATCCAACAGATGAAATTGTTGACAATTGCAGTCTTCTCTTCATTTATCATGATGCTGCCTTTTGGCCCAGTGGTAAGGACTTTTGTCTTTTTGATGTTGAGAGGTAATCCATTTTGATGGCTTTAGTCTTTGTTCTTCTTCAGTGAGCATTTAAAATCTACACTTTCAGCAAGCAAGATTGTCTTGTCTGCATAATGCACATTGTTGATGAGAGTCTTCCTTCAATTCTATTGCCACACCCTTCATAAAGTCAAGTGTCTTGAATGATTTTCTCTGCAAACAAATTGAATAGGTATGGAGAAAGGATACAGCCCTGCCACATACCTTTCCTGATTTTAAACCTTTCAGTATTCTCTTGCTCTGTTCAGATGACAGCTTTTTGGTCTTAGTACAGATTTCACATGAGCACAGTTAAGTATTCTGAGATTCCATTTGTTCTCAGTGGTAGCCGTAATTTGTTATCTCAGACATTTTGCCAAGAGGGGCCTGTCCTTGGAGAAGGGCATCATGCTTGGAAAGGTGAAGGGACAGCAAAAGAGAAGACCCTCGATGAGATGGAGTGACACATTAACTGGGGTAATGGGTAGATAAGTCGGAGATTGTGAGATTGGCTCAGGATAGGAAAGGTTCAGAGCTGTTGTATTTAGGGTTGCTATGAATTGCAGGCAACTCAATGGCACATAAGAACAGCATGTAGTTAAAAAAAATATTCTCGCTCAGCATCTAAAAAAGGAGGCTAACCATTAAGAACCAATAATTTATTGTTAATTGTATCGTGTTTAAACATACAACTGTTTAACTCATTTTGACAGTATTGGAGGAAATTTGAATGTGAACTGGGTAGTAGATGGTATTTTGGGGATATTTATTTTATTTGCTATTACAGAATTATATAGGAAAATGTCCTTTTATTAGACATAGTAAAATTCTTAGAAATGGAATGTCAGAGTCTATAACTTTTAAAAATTCAAAAAGGCAAAAATTAATGAAATTACCTATATATTTTAACACAGTAAGATAAATTAATTCTATAGAACAAATAGAGCAGAATCTTTGTGATTGGATAAAGTTGTTCACCCTAGTCAACTTTTCTGTATGTTTGGAAAAAGTTTTAGAAAATACTACCTGTACTGCTGCCACATTGGTCTCGCCACCATCATGTTTTGCCTAGATTACATTAATAATTTCATAAGTAGTATTTATAACCTTCTCTACCCCTGTATAGTAAGTTTTCTCTTCTGGTCATAATCCTGCAGTGGTATGCTGTTTCACTCAAGGTAAAAGCTGACATCCTTATAATTATGTGTAAGATTTTAACTGATCTGGACAGTTATTACTGCTCTTAATCTTATTTACTAGAGTTCTTTATAACACTGACTTTCTTGTTCATCTTTGAGTATGTCAGATACTTCCTCCTCTAGGACTTTTGCATAGCCTCCACCTCTGTTTGAGATGTTCTTCAGTCAGATACACACATTAACAGTTTTCCTTACCAGCTTTACAACCTTCACTGATTTTGGTCAGTTTCTCGATGAAGCCTCATCACCCTATTTGATATTGCCACCACTCTTTGAGCATGTCTCTCTATCTTGCTTTACTGTAGGTGTTCAGGAAATATTTGATGAATGAATAATTATGAAATTATAACATTTGACTTTAGAAGAAAGTAACTTTATTGTATCCATTGTCATCAAGAAGAGTTTTCCACATGCTGATTGAAGAACAAAATCCTAAGTGGCAACTTGTATTTAAGTGCCATTAGTTTTTCTTTTTTTTTTGAGAGTTTAAGAAAGAGGGGAGAGACATGGCATACACAAAACCCAAAGGAGAAGAAATGAAAGTCAAACCACAGATAGTGGTCTAATTCTTCTTGAAATTATATGTTTTTATAATATCCTAAATTGGTTATCTTTCATTTAGAGCCTGTCCCAAATATGACAGATTATTTTGACTTTGAAGGCTGAGCATAATTAGTCTTTTTTTTTTTATATTGTTACATATACAAAATTTAATTATAGCCAATTCTCCAGTACATGTCAGGGTGCCAAAATAACTATTTTATGGACTTAAAACTATCTTTTAACTACATAAACTACATAAAATAATCTGCCTAAGTGTCAGCAAATCTAAAAATGCTTAATTTGATAATAAAAATGCTGTATTATATAATGGAATAAAAAATTTTTGTATGAGACATTGTCTTAATTTTAGAGAGTTTGCAAAAAACATGGTAAAAATGTTATTACTAGAAATAATTTTTTCTTTCAATGAAGAGAATCAACTCTAGGCAGATTATACTTCTAGAATTGTATAATTATTAAAAATTTATGTAGGGTTTTTTTTCCCTTTACATTTTAACTGACACGTAAGTTAACAGACAAGTGAATATGTTACTGGCAAAATTTAGAAAAAGGATATACTATTTCTTTTTTTCCTTAGAAGTCAGAACATAGTAAGAGGCTAAAATTAACTTCTTACTCAGTAAGAATGTTCTAGTGAGATTACCAGTTGTTATTTACGTATCTATGCAGACCTGTAATCTCTTAAGATCTTTAAGCAAAATAATGCCATGTTGTCTGATCTTAGCCCAAGAGCATTAATTAAAGGGCAGTTAGGAAATAAAACTAGATTTGTAAATGATACAAGTTACGGCCAAATGCCTGTATATTGAGTCAAAGTAGGAATTGTGAAAATTTAAGAAGACGGTATGTTATGGTTAAGTAGTAGATGAAATGCTTATTAATAGAAATCTGTCACTTTCTGAATGTTATAGTTCCATTTAGTTGCAGAGGAGCTGCTGTGTACTAGCTGTGGATCATTGGGCAATAGTGCAGTAAGTTCCCTCCCTTAGACTAGAGTGACATAAACAATATTGGTTTTTCCCCTGGTTTCTTTTTCTTTGTTTGGTTTTGCTTTTTCACCTGGTGAGGGAGATAATTGTTGTTTTACCAGAACTGGTTTTGTAGTGAATGCTACAGTCTGCTTTAACAGAAATGTAGTGTGCTACTTACTCTCAGAAAGGACTTGAGAAAATTACTTCATTTCTGAGGCTGATGTTTCTCAGTTCTAGCATAGCAGATAAGAACTATGAATTTACAGTGCTTGCACTTCAACAGACTGTACATGATCCTCCACCTGTCTGTCAGTTTGTTGTAGTGTGGTGGCTTCCTATTGCTGTGGTGCTAGAAACAGTGCCACTGGTGTTTCAAATACCAGAGGTTCACCTATGGTGAACAAGTTTCCATTTTCTTGCTATAGTTGGGTCTCAGTTCTGTTCTCTTAAAGGTATATTCCTAATAGTGCAGTAGCTGGGTCATATGGATTTCTATGTTAAGCTTTTTGAGGATACACCAAACTGCCTTACAGAATGGTGGCATCATTTTACAGTCTCAACTAGCAGTGCATGAGAACCCCACTCTCTCCACATCCTTGCCAACATTATTGCTTGCTGTCCTGATACAAATATTGCTACTGAGATTTGCATCTCTCTGATTGCCGGGGACTTGGAGCATTTCGTCAAGTGTGTGTTATCCATCCAAATGTGTTCCTCTTTGAAAAGTCTTGTCATATATTTTGCCCATTTTGTTTATGGGTTATCAGACTTTGTCATGTGGAGGCCCTGTAGGATTCTGTAAACTTTCATTATGAGACCCTTGTCTGAAATGTCATTGCTAAATGTCTTTTTCCCCAATGTGTAGGTTTTATTGTCCCATTCATCAGTTTTGTCCTCTTCTGGTTGTGCATGTCTATCAGTTTTTATATGAGTTTTTTTCAATTGGAAATACTTAACCCTTGATTGTCATGATTGTGTTTTTCATAAATTGGATAAGTGATAAAAATGCACTAAGTAGTTTGGGGCTCTGAATTTATTTTTGTAATTCTTCCTCATTATAAAATTACCTTCTATTTTGTTGTTTCACTTTCCATTATCCGTTTTTACAAGAGGTTGTAAGGGATTAGAGTAATTTTTTGGGGGTTATGTGCCCAGTTTATAGCAGTCTTGTTTCTCTGAGAGTGTATCCTTTTCCTAAGGGGTGTGGTCCTTCTTTCCCAAAAAGTTATATTTGTGCTTCTTGCAGCCCCCCCATTTTTCTGGCTACGT
This sequence comes from Elephantulus edwardii, assembly GCF_000299155.1. Taxonomy (NCBI): domain Eukaryota; kingdom Metazoa; phylum Chordata; class Mammalia; order Macroscelidea; family Macroscelididae; genus Elephantulus; species Elephantulus edwardii. The sequence goes on along the minus strand of NW_006399945.1, from coordinate 1,266,146 downwards.
ATAATTCAATTAGAGATGAAAAACAGAACTGGAACCAAGAGATAGCTGGTTGTCTTAGTTGTCTAGTGCTGCTAATAGAATGGGAGAGATTCTTACTAGTTCTTATCAAAAAGGAAAAAAAAACCAAAACAGGAGGGAGGAACCAAGAGAGTATTATCAAACAATCAGTAATATCACAAGACGTAAAATCTTGCTGAAGAGTATTCAGAAATGGCTGGAACAGAACTTTGACAGGGCTCTGCCAGAAAATCTACCAGGGTTCAGAAAAGGCCCTGGAATGAGAGATATCATTCCTGATGTCAGATGACTCTTGGCTGAAAGCAGAAAATACCAGAAAGACATTTCCTGTGTTTTATTGTCTATGAGAAGGCATTCCACGTGGATTATTATAAATTGTGAACAACATTGAAAAAAATGAGAATCCCAGAACACTTAACTGTGCCCATGTGAAACCTGTACATAGACCAAAACACAGTCATTTGAACAGAACATAGGAAAACTGCATAGTTTAAAATCAGGAAAGATGTGTATTCAATTTAAATATTTCTCCATAGTCAGTCTGTATGCCTAGCAGATAATTTGAGAAGCTGGACAATATTTGAAAAAGACTGTAGCATCTTGATTAGAGGAAGACTCATTAAAACCTTCCTTATACTTAAGAACAGTGCTGTCAGTTTAAAGACTAAGATGCACCTGATCCAAGTCATAGTCAGACTAACACTTCTATGCATAAAAGTTAGGCAAGGAATAAGGTTGATTGATGAAGTATTGATTCTTTGAATTGTAGTGTTGGGGGAAAATTACTGAATATCTCGTTGATGTCAAAAGGAACAAGTCTGTCTTGGAGGAGGTTCAACCCAGGTGCTCCTTATAGGCAAGGATAGAGAAACTTCATCTCACATACTTGGGGCATTGTCAGGAGGGGGCAGTTCTTGGAGAGATCATTATGCTGAGAAAGGTAAAGGGGTCAGAGAGAAAGCAGAAGAGCCTCAACTGAATTGACATGAATTGACACTGCAACTTTAGCAGTGAGCTCAAGTATATCAGGGATAAGGATAATTCAGGATCTTCTGTTCTTACGCTCACTTTGAGGTGTCATTTACTCAGTGACACCTGACAGGAATACCAGTGAATGTCCAGTATAACTGCCTTCAGTCAAGGTCAAGAAAATAAGTAATGTAATGATAAATGGAGAAAAGATTTAAAACGTCAATGATTTAATTTTACTTGGATCCATATACCCACAGAAGTGACCATTAAATTTCAATTTTCATTGGTAAAAAGAAAAAGTTATAAAAAAGACATTTCACTGGACAAATTACAAAAGACCTCTTTGAAGGGTTACAAAGCAAAGATGGCACTTTGAGAGCTAAAACTTGCCTGACCTAAGCCATATTTTTTTATCCTCTCATACACATGAATTGCGATGGGAAAGTCTGCTGTTAGGGACATCGCCAAAATACTAAAGAGCAATGGTGCCACTCTAGAGACTAAGGTGTGACTGATACAGGCCATGGTCTTTGCAGTCACTTGCTATGCATCAGAAAGCTGGACAATGACTAAGAAGGTTAGAAGGTGAATTGATGCCTTTGAGCTGTGGTACTGGAGAAGAGTATTGACTGTACCATGGACTACTAAGAAAACGAGCAGATTCATTCTGGAGAGGTTTCAACCAGGATGCTCCTTGGAAGCAAGGATTCTTAAGCTCCATCTGACGTATTTTGGACATGTTGCAAGGAGGGACCAATCCTTGGAGAAGGATGTCATGCTTGAGAGGGTGGAGGGGGACAGCTCAGGAGAGGAAGACCCTCTATGAGGTGGATTGATTCAGTGACTGGGGTAATCGGGGTAGATGTGTCAGATACAGTGAGATTGACACAGGATACAGCAGGGTTTTAGGGCTATTGTACATAGGGTCGCTATGAATCACAGGCAACTTGACGGTATATAACAAAAACAACACATGTGAAAGGTGAACAATAAATAAGGAATATTGAAGAATTGATTCCTTTGAATTTTGCTGTTGGTGAAGAAATATCAGGTACATCATAGATTTCCAGAACAAATAAGTCTTGTTTTGGAAGAATCACAAACAGAATGGTCCTCAGAAGAAAGTCTGGCAAGACTTGATCTCATTTACTTTGGATATCTTATCAGGAAAGACTAGTCTCTGGAGAAAGACTTCATTCTTGTTAGAGTAGTTAGATAGATGAGAAAGAGGATGATCCTCAGTGAGATGGGACAACACAGTATCTGCACCGTGAGCTAAGACATAACAAAGATGTTCTGATCTGTTGTGCTTGGGGTAACCATGAGTTGGAACTGACTTGACCGCAACCTAAAAACAAGAGTATGTTTGTGTATGTGTTTTCTTATTGCCATCTGGTTTGTTTTTGTTTTTTGCTTTTCTTTTTTTTCTTTAGGCAATTAGAAACAGTTGTATAAAAGACCCATAGCTGACTCTCTAGTGGATTTTCAGAGGCAGTAAATCACACAGGAGGAGATTGCCCATCTCTCTTCCATGGAGTAGCTGATGGATTCAAACCATGTACCTTCATGTTAGCAGCACAGTTCCTTACCACTGAGCCATACTTGCACTGTGCCTCATATATTTAGTGACAAATATTTTTTTGTGTTTTCACTGAGTGATAGGAAGAGATGGATTTCAATTTTTATTTTTTTATTTCAATAGCCACCTGATCTTCATATCTTAACTTTTCCTTATTTGCAGAGATCCTGTATATTTTGATGAGAATTGGTTAAATAGAATCAAAACTGAAGTAGGAGAGAATTGGAGACTAAAGGTAATTAGTTTTTCTTTTCCTTGTCTGTTTATCTTTGAACATTTGTGTGTGTGGTGTATATTATAAATACTTCTTGATATTTGATTTCATAAGTCCAGTAGGCTTTAGCAGCTCAGGTAACCTGTAGTGAAATAATCTAGAATTGAAGATTGAGGTTACCTTGATATTCCTTGACAAGAAATAATGTCAATAAAACATAGTGGCTAAGTGCATAGGCTCTGCAGTCAAAGTATATTGTGTCCACATTCACAGCACTACCATTTACCATCCTTGGGAGAGTTGTTTAACATTTATGTGCTTCAATTCCCCTATTTTGTATAATGAAGATTTTAATAGGATCTACTTACAGAAATTGAGTTAATGTATATAAAACACAGTAGTGTAAAGCAAATAAATGTGTTTGTTGCTAATATTGTTAACAATATTTTTATTTATTTATTTTTAATGTGCGTACCGTCAAATCAGATCTGACTGGTAGAGGAGGAGATTGTCCCTCCTTCAGCAGAGCATCTGATGGATTCGAACTTCACATCTCTGGGATTGCAGTGCAGCTTCTTGCCACTAGGCCACCAGAGCTCGCCTGTTAACAATAATTTTTAAAAATAATGACCATTATTTACTATGTCTAAAACACTCGTAGAATGAAACATTTTCATTTTCTTCTTAGTAACGTTAACTTACTATTCTGACACATGGCAGTTTGTGAGACAGTAACTCTTACCAGGAAGTGATCTGTGGTTTCAAGCTGGCAGTTTTTCAGTTAGCAGCCAGTACTTAACCTACTACACTATAAGAGCACCTTTTAGTAATATTAAGTTCCATTATTTCTCAAACTTTTTTGACTAAAATTTACATTAAGTATAGTTTACATTGCAACATTTTGCTCACCTAAATCTTGCTACTGTTGTAATATACCATCAAGTTGGAATTATATACTTGGTATATAATTATTATGACTCATAATTGATGCTCCAGCAGGTTTTCAGATGCAATAAATAACATGACAGGAGACTGTCTCTCTCCTTCTCCTGAGGAGCAGCTAGTGGATTTCACTCTGGGATGGCAGCACAGCTCTACCACTGGGCCATTAGAGAGCTCACTCACCTAAATATTTGCACTTATTAACTGAATCATCATTTTATGTTGTGATATTTTTATTTTATTTTGAAAAATATAAATTGAATCCTAATAAATTGATTTTTGTTTTCTATATTCTGGAATAGTTATATTTTCAAGAATATTATAAACAAATGTATAGAAATAGTAAAGATACCCTCATTTTCTCCATCTTAAACAGCGATAGTACGGTATTGCTCATTCACTGCTATCAAACATGACTCATAGTGGGTTTCTGAGACTGTAAATCATAGGAGAAGCAAGACTTTTTGGGTTAGTGGCATGCTTCACTGTGGACTACACCAGCAAAACTCACCTATTATCAAAACTGGAGAACTCATATTAGTATATTCCACAGAGTTTATGCAGATTTTACAAGTTTTACTTGCACTGATTTGTGTGAGTTTGTATAGGTCTATGAAGCTTTAGCAGATAAGAAGTCCTTCACCACAGTCAAGCTAAAGAGCTGTTCAGCAACACACAGTTCCCGTCTGACGATGCTGTATAGTCCCATCCATGCCATGCCTCATCTGTAATCTTTGGCAACTGCTAATTTATCCTCCTTCTATATAATTTTGTTACATTATATTGATATTTATGGTCTAGCAATAGATGTACTCTATAGAGTAGCCCTGCTAACCCTCAAAGTTAAAAGAGGTCAAACCTCTTGGTTGTTCAAATCGCCCAGCAGCTCAGTGGGAGAAAGATCGCACAATTTCCTCACCTTCATATTTCAAACCACTTGTAAGTTGCTTCTGGCTCCACAGCAATGAGAAAGAGAGAGAGAAAAAACAAAATGATTACAGCCAGTAGTTTGGAGAACTCTGAAGCCATTTCTTTTTTAAATAGACCTGATATATACCTAGAAATGTGTGAAATCTATGGATTTGTAGTACCTATTCTTATTTGATCTGTCCTTATATTTCCCCACAAAACATGTATTTGATTAAAAGTGTGTGTTGAGTGCTGAGGTATTGGATCCACCAATATCTTTTTACTTAATATAAGAGTGAATGGGACCTCTCTAATGGAACTATCTCAATTTCTAGGTACTTAAGATAAATGTTTTATAATGTATTAGAAATATTTTAAACAGTTCCTACTAATCATTACTTATGTTTGCTTGCTGTCTTGGCCAAACAGGGAATTGCACCAAACACATATTCATAGACACACAGATGATAGTTCTCTCTCTCAATCTCTCTCTCTCTCTCAATCTCTCTCTCCCTCTCTCTCTCTCTCTCTCTCTCTCACACACACACACACACACACACACACACACACAGATTTCACTATCATGAGTACGACAATGTTGGTAATACAGAGAATGTAAGAAAGTTTATTAAAAAAAGGTTTATCGTATTCTTCATGTTGTTGTTGTTCAGTGCTGCACAGTCAGGTTAGACTCATTGGACCTTGTGTAAAACTTAGCAAAATGCTACTGAGCCCTGAACTGTCATTCTTAGTGTTAATAACTACTGTTTTCAGTTTTGCTTTTTAAATTTTTTTTTGTTCCTTAGTATTTTTACTCTATTGTATTTCTTCACTTTAAGATGCTATTGACTAATGATTTTATATTAATTTAATGAGAGAAGGGAAAAAGCCATTTTTAAATGCATGTATTGAGAAATTTTCATTTTAGACATTGAAACATGGAAAAAGAATGTTTTAGAATAAAGGAAGTTAATGGCATATTTCCTATTAATTCAGATACATTCTAAAGGATAGGCATGTTATCTGTATTAAAAGATTTTTTTTCTTATAAAAAGCTAGTTTTCAAGTTATTTTCTACCTTAAAAATACTGTCTTTGGCTAGCCGTTGGATTACCCTGTTGTGATTCAGTCTCTTTTACTTCATAGCCACCAGAGAAAGCTAGGTAGATGATAAACAGAATCATACTGTATATTCATTTAGTTTAATACAGACTTAAAGGGGGAGCAATTTACAGTATGTTGCAGGTGATGCTGTCTTTTGTTCAGACAGTATATGGTAGTCAGTTTATGCTCTCAAGTGTCTTAGGAGATGTGTTTATCAGTCCTCCTTCCTGTCTTATTTCTAGAGTCCTTTTTCTAGCATATTTAATGTAGGTATGCAAAGTGTTATTCAAGTATTTTAAGATACAGTGATTTTGTTGGTTTTTTTTTTTTAATTATTTTGTTTCTTATCTTTTAACCTAAAGACTTTTAAGTACATAATCTGGTACTTGAGTTAAATAATAGCCTTTTTACTGTAATGGAATTTGGAAATATATTGTGGGTTATTTTAACAGATTTTTGAGGAAATTTTTGACTGTGACTTGAGAGTTTGACCTTAATGTAAATTGAAACTTGACTTTTCTGGGGGTAATCTTACCAAACTCAAATCTTCATTAAAGAGGACATAATTTTTTCTTACTGTGCAAAAAATCCAAAAATTTTTATTTTATTGTTTAAGTTTCATTTAGTTGTTCTCCTGAGTTTTATCAGTGTGATCACAGTTGAAAATTTTACATGTTTAAAAATTAATTTATTTTATAAATTGTATATCAAATAATTTAAGCCATTACTGTATTTTTAACAGATTACATACGTGTTATTTTGGCCAACCACGTAAATTCCGTACACAGTATTTTCAAAAGAAACACTATGTATGTGTGAGTGTGTTATTTATGTGGTCACAGTAATCTTTACTTTTGTGGTTGTGATTCAAATCTCTTGTTAAATGATGTATTTTTATATTTTTATTATGAACTTGACTAGCTCAAATTTTTTGTTAAATTATATTTTGATCTTTGTTTGCCCTTTTCTCTCTTTGAATAGATAAGCAACTTAAAGAAAATTTTGAAAGGAATTCTGGATTACAATCATGAGGTAATTGGGTTTTTTTTGGTCATTTTGTATTGAAATAACACATTAAGATGGTTTAATTTTTGGTTCAAATCCACCAGATGCTCTGCCAGGGAAGGAGGGACAATCTCCTCCTGTACCAGTCAGATCTGATTTGACGGTACACTCACACAAAAATAATAAAAATTTAAAAAAAAAAAAGTTTAATTTTATCATAGTTTCAAGTTAAAGAAAAAATACACGCAAATTAAATAATCTACTTCTGTACTGTGTATTTTCTATGATGTTGGTTCAAATCACCATTTACTTGGCAGTTAGAATCTTTTTTCACAATGTAAATAGTTTGTAGAAGATTACAAACTTATTTTAGAACATAGTGTCTTCTGCCATCTGTTACCACTTTCCCCTTTCCTCTAAAGGTTGTTAATTCTCTACTTCATCATCATAATTAACTCTATTAATTGCCTCTATTTTATCCGTTGGTAATAGTCCAACACTACATGAACTCAGCTTCCTATCTGAATCTACATAGATACAATTAGACTTGCTAGGACAAACGAACAAACCAAAGCAAGGCCGTGGAATTCTCTAATTTCACGATCCAGGGTATCAGTTGGACACCTGAAAACCTACATCATTTTCCTCATGAAATCTTTTCCACTCTCTTACAATCCTACTAAATAAATCCTGTCTTTATCACTCTTGGTGGCCAGATAGGAACTCTATCACACATATCCCCATATGACTTATCTACATCTGTACTTACGTCAGGAAGCTTTGGTGGGTTAGTGGTAAAGAGTTGTGCTGCCAACCTACAAGAACACAGTTTGAATCCACCATGTGTTACATAGGAAAAGATGGGCAGTCTTCAGCTATTCATCAGTTCCAGCTCAGTAGTATACAACAACAACATACTTGTATCATTTGTCTCCTCCACCTCAGGTGCTGACCCTGCCATCTACTCAAGTAGTCAAGCCAGTACATTTAAATCATCCAGTAAAGAATTGATTTTTATACCATCAGTAAAATCTGTTAGTTAAAACTAAGGAAATACAGATTATTCTGTCTCTGTTGCCACCTACTTATACTTAACCATCATTAGCTCTTGGTTAGGTTACTGTACTGGTCTGACTGGTTACCCTGGCTCTCTCCCTGGCCCTCTGCAAACTGTTCTCCACACTGAAAACAGAATGAGGTTTTGAAAATACAAATTTGATTATGTCACTCATTTAAAAATCGTCCCTAATTTCCTAGTGGACCCTTTTTTTTTTTTTTAATTTTTTTTTTTAATTTTATTTTATTTTATTATTTTTGTGTGCGTGTACCGTCAAATCAGATCTGACTGGTACAGGAGGAGATTGTCCCTCCTTTCCCAGCAGAGCATCTGGTGGATTCGAACCGTGTGCCTCTGGGATTGTAGTTGCAGCTCCTTGCCACTAGGCCACCAGAGCTCCCCTAGTGGACCCTTTTAAACTCTTCATACACTATTATTCTCCTCTGTTGTTGTGTGCCATTAAGTCAGAACAGACCTGTAGCTGACCCTCCATGGGTTTTCAGAGTCACTTAATCACTGGGAGGAGGTTGCCCATCTTTCTCCCATGGAGCAGTTGGTGGATTCAAACCATGTGCCTTGGGGATTGCAACTCAGTTTCTTACCACTAGGCCACTAGAGCTCCCTACCTAATGTCATAGGTAGAAAAATACATCTGCCAAAATACAGATGAAGCCATAGGAATGCAGCAGAGAGAGTGGAAAGATCATGGGCTTTGGAGTCAGACAGATCTGTATTTGAGTCCAGGCTGAGTGATAGTCTAAATGTGTGATGGGGAAAGTTATTAGATTGAACTATAAGAAAGAAATCACCTTTATAGGTCTATAGTAGTCAAATACAAGAATCTGATTTGCTTCTTCTTAGTTTAGTTCTCTCAAGTATAAAACAAAGATTATTGTTGTTAAGTGCCATCAAGTCATAGATGACTCATAGCAACCCTAGGAATGAAAGATCTGAACACTTGTATAACTTTCATTGTTTCTCCAAGTTCATAGAGTTTCTGGAGGCAAGCTATTTTGGAAGTGGATGCCACTCCTGCAATCAGGGAGCTCAGTGATACAATGCACAGAAGTTCTGCAAAGTTTAAACAAAAATGTATTTACCATGTTCTTATAGCATTAATAAAAGTTCTTAAGAGTTAGTTATAGCATTAATAAAAGTTCTTAAGAGTTCTTTTTTTTTTTTAAGAGTTCTTTTAAACTTTTACTTTACATTATCTGGAGGCAGGAGTGCTATTTTTACTTATTAACTCTCTCGGAGCCCAGATATACTCTGACACACATGGGGTCTTGGTGAGTCCCAGTCTCTGGTTGTTGTTATCTACTCTCAAGTCAGAACGGACTCAAAGCTAGTCCTCTGACAGATTTTAAGAGACAGTAAACTGCATGAGAGAGAAGACTTCCTGTTTTTCTCCTGCAAAGCAATTGGTGGATTTATTTCTTTGGGTTGACAGCACAACTCCTTACCAGTAAGCCAATAAAAATGGTGCAGCTTCATCTCTCACACTTTGCACATGTTACTAGGAGGACATGATGCTTGAAAGATCATCATGCTTTAAAGGTCAATGAAAGAGAATAGGACCCTTAACAAGATGGATAGGAACAGTGACTGCAACGGTAGGCTCAAGTGTGTCACAGATGATGAGGATAGCTAAAGATAGGACAGTGTTCAGGTCTGCTCATAGGGTCACTGTGAATCAAATGCAGCTTGTTGGTACCTAACAACAACAGTCCTCCCTGAAACTACTGTCTGAAATAAAAAGCTTTCAGTGCATATAGGAAGAAGGTAAAGACTATTATATCCACAACCTTTCCAAATGGTCCATTTAAAATATATGGCTTACATGGCTGACTGGCTCAAGCATGCTTCGTGTAGATTCTTTATAGTAAGATTTGCTCAGTCTTGACCACATCTCGGAAATCCATCTTTAAACACTATCCAGAGAGAGACATAGCTGTTGTTATATGTCCTTTGGGATTGAAGTGCAGATTATTTTATGTCAGCATCATTAATATATATATATATATATTTATATAATGCTATTGATTGCTGTCGAGTTGAGCACAACTGTTATCAACCCTATGAACAAAAGGCCTGAAGCCTTTTTATAATCATCATAATTTCTCCAAGTTCATGGCGTTTCCAGAGACATGTTGTTTAGCAAGTGGATGCCCCTCCTGCTTCCCAAATATATATAGTATCCTACATATGAAGGAAGTGCAACCAGAGTGCTGCTTAGAAGCAAAGGTGGTGAGACTTCATCTCCTGTATTTTGCCAAGTTATAAGGAAGGGCAAGTCTTTGGAAAAAGTTATCATGTTGGGGAAATAGTCATTGGCGGGAAAGACCTTCAGTGAGGTAGACTGATACATGACTGCAACACTGGACTTAAATTACAGCAGAGATCATAAAGATAGCGTGTAATCAAGCAGAGTTGCTATGAGTCAGAACCAACTCTGGCACCTAACAATAACAAATAAAAGATGCATCCAGGAAAACTTCCTTTCTAGGCTGGTTCATTTGCTGAACCATGTTTGTGGACCTGGTAGAATTCTCTGGCAACGTCATAAGACCAGTCAGCACTCAGAGGGACAAGTTTTTTCTAAGGCCTCAGTGTCTGTGGCTTAAAAAGTAGAATCATGGCAGATGAGAATGCTTACCTCATTTTCATAGGAGCTGCCAATCACTTCAAAATAGATCAGTACTGCTTTTGTATACCACTGTCAGGTTTTCCAAAAGGGCAATTCTCCTTAGGCCTAACGATATTCCCCTATTCATCTTACTTCTGTTCTTCACATATGCTGAGTCTTTTCTTCCTCGGAGCCTTGATACTTATACACTTGCTGCATGGACTATCCTTCACTCAACACTTGGTCTTTGTTAGGTCATACTTATCCTTCACATTCCATTTAACTCTTCTTTCTTATGAGGCTCTTTCCCTTAGCACATGCTCACTTGGATTGGGCTTTTTGACCCCCTTCCCTTTATCATACCACCTAGCTCATTTCCTTTGGTCCTTGTCTTACCAACATTATTATTTATTGGATTGTTATTTTATTAGTGTCATGAAATAAATTGGGGCCAGACTTGTAGTTTCTGGTATATCACAGCCCACAGTGCTATCATATAGTAAGTACCCTAAAATTTCAAATCTTAGCAAATAGAAATCTGTGAGAGCTGCAACTTGACAGAACTGCCTTGTTTCCCAGTCCTTGAAGATTTGCTACTCTAACAAGGGGCAGTCTTAACCACTTTCCTGTCAATTTTCTTAGCAGAAAATACTGAATTTTTCTTTAATAAATTTTCACCTTACATAGGTTTTGGCTTTCATAGATTTTACTGTATAATTTAAAAGATAAATAAGTTTAATAAATACTTATTTCCAAGAAGAAAGATGATATTTAAGATACACTGATGTATGCATAGAGACAGTCCCAGATATTTTAAAAATATATATAATGAGAGAAAAAAAAGTTATTTTGAGGGGACCAGAAATCAGAAAACAATGCAGGTGATTCTGCCTATCATCATTTACTTAAGAGTACTAAGAAGAAAAAGAAAAAAAAAAAAGCATAGTTAATAAATCTTTGAGTTTAGAAATTCTATTGCCCCCAGCTTTTTATTTTTCTGTAATTTGAGTGAAAGAAGTCATTTATTCTCATCTTGTTTTATGACATTTATTACCTTATTGTATCCTCCTTCACCCATCTTTAGAAGGTATCTTTTACCTATTTATTACTTTTTACTCTCCTCCTTTGCCTTCCTAATCCTGCTCTCCATATGAGAATGATTATATCCGTGTATACTTTTCTTTAGCTTTTTATAATAGTGTTTTTATATAATAATTGTCCTTCTGTGACTGATTTATTTCACTTAGGATAATGTCCTCTAGATAAATCCATGTTATGCAGTGTTTCACATATTCTTTGTTTGATAGTTACTCCTTTGTGTAAATGTACCATAATGTCTTTCTTCATCCGTCTAGAGGGAAAGTTGAATTGTTTCCAACTCCTTGTTAGAACATGGATATGTATATATCTGTTTGTGTCAAAACTCTTTCTTAGAATATATACCTAGTAATAGGGTTGTGGAATCAAATGGTATTTCTATTTTTAACTTTTTAAAGAAGCCTTCCATAGTGGCTACACCATTTAAAATCCCACCAGCAGAGCTGAGAGTTCTTGTCTCACCTTGTCATCTTTTATTTTTAAGGTCTTACTGAACTTTGCAGTTGTTCCTGGATTGAGATAATACTTCATTGTTGTTTTGATTAGAGATCTAATAACTGATGAAATACCTTGACTTCTTTTGTCATCCTTATTCATTGTCCAAATTTCAGCTGCATAGCAAGTAACTGAAAAGATTTTTATTTGGATCAGGTACACTTTAGTCTTCAAACTGACATAATTTTTCTTCAGGATCTTGAGGTCCGTATCAACAGACTTTCTCAGTGCAGTACATCTTTTGATGTCCTGTCTGCTGGTGCCAAAGTGTTGATTATGGATCCAAGCAAGATAAAATCATTGTCAGTTTCTGACTCTTGTGCATCTGCCGTGATACTGCCTATTGACCTGGTGGTTAGGGTTTTTATTTTATTTTTTCAAATTAAATTTTATTAATTTTAATGAATATTTACAGAGATTTTGGGTTTTCATTCATTCATTGTTGCATTATTTTCTCTACCCTCCTCCCCAGTTTGTTCTTCTATTCCCCCCTCCCCCGCCTTGAAAGTCTGTTTTAATTGTCCATTTGCCACAGTGCTTGTCAAAGACATTTCTGATTCATCTCCTTTGTCAATGTGTCCTTGGCCATTCCCTATCACTCCTCCCTGAGAGAGACTTCACCCTGATTCATAAGGAAAAGGGAATGGTGTATTCTCTTAGCTATTTCCTGCTGAAAAGGAATGCTGTGGGTTTCAGGGTGAAGATCTTCTCTCACTACTCTAAAGCGCCCCTTTGGCAATAGGAAACACATAGACTGTTATGGAGATTGATTTTGGAATTTAGATGCACTTTTATCAGTTGACATGTTCATATCCTTGAAGATGTATAATGGAAGTGTTGCAGCCTAGAAGACACAAATTTAACTAGCAAATTAAAAGTACATGAGTCAAAAATTAAAAAGCCTTAATATTCCAAGTAGAGGCTCTAATAGTGCCACAAATCAAGTTAGAGGGAAGGTAGTTCTTACAATAAAAGGCCTATTGACTAGCACATTGTCTATTATAGTATAAAGGTTAGGAACCACAAGATGTAGAGGCTCAACTATGTTATTTATTGTTCTTAAGTCCTGGACCAAATTCCATCTACAATTGGGTTGTTTTACAACTTGGAAGTCTGCATGCAAGGCAGAGGTGAAGTAAGGAACTGCTTATGAGGTTTTGCGTCGATTCCAACAAATAAGAAATAGTGAGAAGAGTTGGAACCTCAGAAGGCTTTTAGGATCAAATAGTAGGCTCTTATATCCAGGAGAAAATGAATGTACTTACCAGTAATGTTAATGCTCACCCACAGCTCTTCTGGGAGGTTCTAAATCGCTGAAGCATCCTCCTTTGTTTCCAGCTGAGAGCTGGGGCCTGTCAGTCCTGTCAGCCATGAGGACCTGATGTGGGCCACCCTTGGCCAAATGTCCTTCAGATCCACACTTAAAGCAAGTGAGTGGGAGCTTCCTCTCTACTCCCTTGCCTATCTGTGGCTCTCGTCTGTGACACTGTCTACTGAAGTGGCCCAGCTTTCCACAGTGGAAGCAATTCTGACCTCCTTTATTACCTTTGGGTGGCACTGTTTATGCGTAAGACTTCCTTTTCCTGACACAGGCCCTAAACTGGCAGCAATAGCTGCCCCAGTAATTTTGGCCATTCTCTGGTCTTTTCTTTTCCCTCTAGATCCCAGTTGTTAAAAGAGGGAAAAATTTAAACAAAATGTATAACAAATAATTTTGAACATTACCATCTTTTAAGCTTAAGGCTAGAAATATTAACAATATCATCATTTCCAATCCAGAGATACACGTTCCAATGGAGTTCCTATTTTCCATTAATGGTTTTGGTAAGAGGAATGTCGTAAATGTGGGTACATTTCCACTATTCCTCCTCCACGCCATGATATAGTGTTATTAGCATGAACTGTTATAAATACATTGCTATCCTTACTCTAACTTACTTTTTTTAAATTTAAATTTATTATTAATTTCAGTAAAAATTTACAGAGGCTTTGGATTTCCATTCATTTTTGCACAGGGTTTTTATTTTCTTGATGTTAAAAATGTAGCCTTTGAGTTGTAGTGTTAGAGAAGAGTGCTAAATATCCTTTCGACTGCCAAAAGGACTAAAATATATGTCTTGGAAAAGGCTCCTTGTAGGCAAAGATATGTTGATCTTGTTCCCTGCAACTTTGCTGAATCATTCAATTTGATCTAATACTTTTCTTGCTGAGTCTTTAGGAATTTCTATATATAGGATCCTATCATCTGCAACTAGAGATAATTTTACTTCCTCTTTGCCAGTTTGGATGCCTTTTATTACTTTGCCTCATTCTTCTGGCCAAGAATTGGAGTAGTAAATAAGAGTGGTGATAACTTGAGCATACACAACCATTTAGTGAGTCTAAACTGTGATTTGTCACCAGTTTCATCATTATTCTCTCACATAACTAAATGTTCTTCTCCTTTGTATTGTTGTTGTGCACTGCAGTGTTGGAACCAACCCATAGCTGACCTTCTCTCAGGTTTTCAGAGGCAGTTAATGGTACGGGAAGAAATTACCCAGCCTTCTCCCCGGAGCCGTTGGTGGTCTTGAACCAGATGCCTTCTGAATTGCAACTTCTTGTCATTAGGCCACCAGAGCTCCCAATATTTCCCCCATTTTTTGGTGAAAAATATGTATCATTTGGTAATTTAAAATATCAACAACAAAAAAAAAATATATATAGTATAAATAAACCAGTTTATCTTCCAACCCCAACTTCTTGGCTACCTTTCTAGAAGTATTTACCATTATTAGTTTTATGTATATCCTTCTAGAAATTGTCTTGTACATGGAGGAAAATTAAAATTTCGTTTGAGTTTGTAGTGTGTTTCTCTTTATTTGATTCAATCCTTTTGCATTTTATTCAGCATAAAAATCTACGTCTTTAACATACCTCAGAATGACCTTGATGACCTGTTCCAGAACTCCAGCTCATATCATATCTCCTGCCTCCGCTTAATTCCAGTCATGCTGACCTTTTGCTGTTGTGGGGTTCAACTGTGGGGCTATCAGCCATAGCTTTGTCTATTCTTAAGCCATTATTTGGGGCCAATTTTCCCTTCAGGGGATTCTTTTGTTTGCTTCCTGATAAGGTATCTTGTTGCCACTATGTTGGGAGGCTAGAGAGTAAAGGTTGCTGCGAAAGATCTTACTATTGAGAGTGTGAACTGATATTTATTCCTAGCTATGTCTGGGTCTTTCTAGATTAGAACCACTTTGGTTTTAATTCTTCAAATAGTAAATGAGTCTTATCTTGAGAGAAGGAAAAATTGACAGTATATTGTTGTAATTTAAGGTTGTAATAATTTGGGTATGGGAGATAAACATAGAAATTGATAGTAAGATTGATTTAACATCTCTGTCCTTTAGTATGATACCAGATACCACTACAGAGTATTCTTTCTGGTCGTTTAAATTTACTTTTAATAGGCTGTTTATCTCCATTCAGATTTTAGGACAGCAAATTAATGACTTTACTCTTCCTGACGTGAACCTTATTGGGGAGCATTCCGATGCCGCAGAACTTGGAAGGATGCTTCAGCTCATTTTAGGCTGTGCTGTGAACTGTGAACAGAAGCAAGGTAATTTCTTTAAAATTAATGCACACATTTGAAATAATGGAGGGGAGTAATATATGTTGTATGTTATATATAAATCAGCAGGACAGACAGTAATACCTTTTTTACGTCCACTCTCAAAAAATGCAATTTTCTGCAAGTTTGCTAGTATTTATTTTTTGAAGCTCAGCTTTTGGAAGACAATAAATTTCATTGTGATGTGTCTCAGCAGACCATGTATTCTTTGAGTAGATTATTTTTAATACGTTTTTGACCATGCTGAATATAATAAGAACCACCCCTTAGTTTAGGGGAAAAGTTAACAGAGGTGTACAGTTTAATAGTTACTCAGATCTGAACTTAATAACACACATGTATAGTAGATAATAGGGAGATATCCTGGACGTAGTAGTATATTATTATATACAGAAACTTTTACAAATTTGTGTTTATTGGGAGAAAAGAGGAGTACCTAGTCACTAAAAGGAGAATACTAGTCCATAAAAATGGATTTGGACTTGGATCCTCCTAAAATTGGTAGCCTTTGAGTTGTAGTTCTGAAGAATAGTACTGTGCATACCATCTTGAACATGGACTCCCAAGAGAACAAAA
>NW_006399945.1:1239324-1248610 GCF_000299155.1 Elephantulus edwardii | reverse complement strand
GTGATGTGCCATTCGTGGTAATGGGCACCCATGGTGGACAGGGTTGGCTGGAGCTTCCCGACTAAATCAAGCCTGGAAGCAGGAGCGGCATCCACTTCCGAAATGGCTTGCCTCCGGAAACTCTATGTACGAACAGTGCTCAGGCTGTTCGTTCATATGGTCGCTATGAGTCGTCTACGACTCGACGGCATTAAACAACAAACAACAGAACAAAAACTATTTTTTACAAATTTGGAAACTAGAATTATATTTTCTGACTTACTCAGGACTCAGGATTTCTTGGTTGTGATAAATTAAATGAGGACAATAACTCATGCTTTCAGTGTTCTTTTTTTTAAAACTATGCTATAAATTTTGGAGTCATAAGCTAAATTTTCAGGATAAACTCTCTTGCATTGTATACCTCATTCTCCAGCCTTGCCTCATAGACATGCAACCAGTAATCATACATACTAGTATTTTACACTTGAAAAATGTTTATTTTCCTTTACATTACTGTAGTTCTCATAATCATTTTCTCATTTAGCATTTTACGGTGTTCGCGGGGAAGGGCCTTGACGTGGCAACACCGCTTCTTAACTAACGCTTCCCCTCTCACACCTTACTAACATCTTAATCTCCCTATTGCTACTGTTCTTTACTTTCAATAGCTGTCATCAAGTCTTCTTCCCCTTTATCAGTGCCACTGCTGCTGCTTGTCCACACCCACAGTCTTTTATTTTGATGGCTGTTTAGTCATTCTAGCTAATTTCTCCATAGCTTTTGAATTCTGTGTTGGATATGTTTGAACAGAATGAATTTTAGAGCATTCCCTTGCTCTATTCTGACACTCAGGGGATGTTCTTTATTAACAGAACAAAGCCAAAACAGTTATTCTAAAACTAAAAGAATTCATTTTTTCTAACCAAATAATGTTTTCTGATTAAAGTATGATATATTTATTCATGATGTTGGCATAAGATCACTGCCTGTAGATTAGATGGTATTGTGTATATGCGTATGTATGGGTATATGCCTACAACAGTACTTCCCTAAAAACTTATTTATAATAAGCTGAAAGTTTTGGGGCCAGGAACAAGAATAATGATATTTTATAATTTAATAGTCTTATGACAATAATTTCTTCTTAAGAATTTCTCTATAGAGCAATTAATTACAGTTTTTCATTCTAAATGTATGATGCTCTTGAAAGATCCTTTGACTCCTTTATATAATATTTGGAGAGATGACAGCGGTTTTATTTGGTTGCATTTTTAAAAAAATAATTTAAATATGGTATAATCTGATTGACTTTATTTTGAGATCATTTAGATTTGGGGAGCAAGTTGAGGTTAAGATTCCTGGTTACTTTAGTATCCTTTTAAATTTTATTAAAATATATTTACTTATTTTGCTGGAGTCTAGGTGGTCTATTAATTTTTTTTTAATATAATGTATTTTATCTTCCATTGTTGGATCTGAAAACTATAACCAGGGCTCTTTTTAGAAAGCAATAAATATATTTCAGCCTTGTCACATCTGACCACTAAGAGGTTAGTGAATTAGATGTGGATCATCACTATTAATCCGAGATTACACAGTACCCATTTGACTTTGATATCAACTTTTATCTTAAATTAGCCTTATTTATTTATCTTGAACAACTATCAGATTCATTGCTTTTTCTTTTCTGTAGTAAGAAATATTACAGTGGAAATCATAATTTACTGATTTAATAAGACGTAGAAGAAAGCACAGTGAACTTTTTTATTTTCTTTTTATAAATTCACAGACATGCTGTTGTGTTCCTAAGACCTTTAACTGTAGCTTTCATTTAATTTATAAGGAACAATAAGGGGAGAAAATTCTCATAAAGAATGATAAAAATGTGATTTCAAGCCTATCCTTTACCTGTGACACACAGATTGAACTATTTATGAAGAATTCTTTGGAGGAATCAAAAGAAATAAGAATTGTAAAATACTAGCTTTTACTCTATCTATATCTTGAACAATGACATTCCAGATTGTTCTTGTTTTCAGAGTATATACAAGCCATTATGATGATGGAGGAATCTGTTCAACATGTTGTCATGACAGCCATTCAAGAGGTAAGTTAGAACTTTTGTGTGTGGATTTGGGGGTGAAAGGAGCAAACAATGGGTTTAAATAATAAAAAATTTTAGAAACATATCCTAGTGTTCGTTTTTCAGAATTGTTACTCTAAATTTATCATACCAGTTTCTTATTTTAGAAATCCTACTCATTTCAATGTCCCATTCTTATTTAAATGTTAAACATTATTATCTTGCAGTTGTTTCATTAGATGCCATTTAGTTGGTTGTAGCTCCAGTGACCTACGTATAACGGAATGAAATGCTTCCAGGTCCTGTACATCCTCACAGTCATTGCTGTAGTTCAAGATGTTGTTAGATTTACTAATTCATCTTGAGAGTCTTCCTCTTTTTTGCTGACTCTCTACTTTATCAAGCATGAGATCCTTCTCCAAGGATTAATTCTTTCTGATAACATGTCCAAGGCACATGAGATGAAAGCTTACCAACTTAGCTTCTAACATGCATTCTGATTTTACTTCTTCCAAAAGGAATGTGTTTGTTCTCCTGAAAGTCCACTGTGTATTCAGTATTCTTCATCAGCACTGTAACTCAGAAGCATCAATTCTTCTTTACAGTATAGATGTTCAGATATTCCTGAACTTAAAATGTTCTTAGTAAACTAGAAAATAGTAAACCAATTCTTAAAGCTATAATTAAGAATTTCTTTCTTAATTAAACCAGCACTCTACTTAACACTTAATTTACTGGCTGATTCTTTGGCAGAAACTGGGTCTTCAGCTCTCCCATACCCAAAGCAAAATGTAGGTGCATTTTAAGTTGAATATAAAACATCTAAGTTAAAATAAATTAACACCTGGTTAATCTGAGGATGAGGGATTGATTTTAATCAAAAAGCAACAGCACAAACCTTTAGAGAAAGTAGAAAATTGCATATTGGACCATAGTTAACAGAAAGAAATACCAAAGACAAGCTTAAAAAATTATAAAAGCAAATGAAGATAATGAATTTTTTTCAAAAGATACTTTTGTTAAATGATAGTTTTCTATTTTAAGGAATAATCTTTTATACCTTTATTTAGAGCTCCCTGCTTTGAATTTGTGTGTATGTAGAGGGCAGGGTCAAGTATATGCAACAAAATTTACCATTAGTGACATTTGGCATAATCACAGTATTATACATCCATAATCACTGTTTAGTTCCGTAATTTTTTCATTATCCCAAAAGACACCTCATACTTACTAAGTAGTTACTTCTCAGTCTCATCTTTCCAGCTCCTGGCAGCCGCTAATCTGCTTTCTGTCTGTATAGATTTGTTTATTCTGGATATTTCCGATAAATAGAATTTTATTACAGTGTATAGTCTTCTTTTGTCTGACTTCTGTCAGTTAATGTTTTAAAGACTTATCCAGGTTGTAGCATGATTTATCAATTCTTCATTCCTTTTTATTTCTTTTATGTGTATACTACTGTTATCCATAGAACAGTTTATGCACATTTGGGTATTTACATTATTTTGGTATTATGTTTCATGCTCCTGTGAACATAATTGTGTAAAAGTTTTTGTTTGAACATGTTTTCTGCTAAGTATACACCTAGGAGTGGAGTTGCTTTTCGTAGGGTAATTCAGTGTTTAAGTTAGTAAAGAATCTCAAGCCTGTTTGCAACACCTGTGCCCTCTTACATGCCCAGTGTCTTGCAGCAATATTCCAATTTCTATTCTTTACAATGCTTGTTACTTTTTCTTTACAAATAAAATTACTGGGGCCAGTCTACTGTGTTTTGAAAGGTGATGCAGTGCATTGTATTGCAGTGTTAACAGGATAGGTCAGCAGTTCAAATTTACCAGCTGCTTCTTAGGAGAAAGATGGGCAATCTCCTTCCATAAAGATTTACTGCTTCAGAAACCTCTCATGAAAGAGGTTTACTGTCAGTTGGAATGAACTTGATAACAATGGGTTGTTTTTATGTGGCTGTGGAAGCAATACCTTTTGGGGCTTTTCACGAATGACTAGTGGATGTTGAGTATCTTCAACATGTACTTGTAGGCCATTTTTATATCTTCTTTAGAGAAGTATTTGTTCAATTAGATGAGAGTCTTTTTTTTAAAATTTATTAATTTCAGTGAAAATTTACAGAGACTTTCGATTTCCATTCATTCATTGTTGAACTAGATGAGAGTCTTTTAAGTATTTAATTGCAGATGGGAAGAAGCCACAATAAAGGTATTGAGATAAATAGAAGTACCAGTAGAAGTTCTAGTGGCCTAGTGGTAAGAAGCTGCACTGTAATCCCAATGGCACATGTTTTAAATCCACTAGCTGCTCTGCAGTAGAAGGATGTACAGTCTCATCCTCAGTGTGATTTATTGCCTCTGAGACCTGCTGGAGGGTCAGCCATGATTGGTTTCAAGGTGCAACAGGATTGACAATAAGTGAAATGAGGTCTATAAGAAGGTGAAAAGAGATTAGGCTGAGCAAGTAGATGAAGGAACTAGCATTACACAGGAAGATTGTTTTCTAAATTATAATAGGAATGTAAAAGGAAAGAATGAACATGTGTGTTGCTAATTTTGCAGGTTAAAGAGGGTAAGAAACTGGAGAAATTCCTACACAGAGAAAAGTTTTTCTGATGAAGATACAGAGAAATGAGGTTTGGATGTGGAAAGGTTTAGAGAGTAGTCTGAAGAGAGTCAAAAGATGTTTAATGGGTCCTATCAACAAACAAATGGTTAGAGAACCTGTGGTATATTCACACAATGGAACATTATGCAGCACTGAAAAACAATGAACTCATGAAATATTATACAAAATGGGTGACCCTGGAAGACATTATGCGAAGTAAAGTAAGTCACAGAAAGACAAATACTGTATAATGCCACCGTTGTAGAACAGGACTGACATGAGGTATGGCGGGCAAATAAGATTAAGAGGGGATAAATAATGTGCATGGCATTGAAACAGATGAGGGAGAGAACTGTATAAAAGGAACTTAAGATTAGGTATTATTGGCATAACAAGAGTCCAGAATAAGAGCTGCATAGTAAAGTGGTCGGTGTTGGGGGGTGGGGGACTGTGCAACAATGAAAGAACTTGTTTTCCAAAGAAGAAAGCAAACTGGGGGGAGGGAGGGCAGGAAGGAAAATGTGCAACAATGAATGAATGGAAAGCCAAGTTCTTTATAAACTTCCGTGAAAATATAAATATATATATATATATTTAAAAAAAAAGATGCTTAGTGGTTAAAAACATGACTGTATTTTATGTGTAGATTAGAAGACTTGAAATTGTCACATTGGAGCCAATTCAAAGCTAACCCTTGAGCAGTGGGTTTTCAGAGTGGAAATTTTATATTAATAGTGACAGTTTTATATCTTTTTTTTTACTCTTTCCTTTGGTTATAGAGCCAGCTAGTTGGATTGTTCTTAGATTAAGATTTTGAGGATGAAAAGTACTAAGTTGAGAAGAGAATTGAAAGTATTGAAAAAAAACAAAATAATGGGCTCTCAGATGTAGGCTAACTATTGATTCTAGGCTAGGAAAAATTGATAACACAAATGATCAGTTACAGACACTAAAACAAGTTCCAAATATAAGATCAGATGGTCATTAAAAAAAGAGGGAGTTTTACAGCCAGAATCAGTAAGTATACATTGAGCAAAGTGAGGAATAAAGTAACTCTAAGAATATTGGACTATAACTGAGCAACAGTGACAAATGAACATATAACTTGTTTGCATTATCCGAGTCCTCTGTCAATCCTTTACCATATTTCAGTGTATTTATGTCATGATTTTAAACTATGCTTAATTTAACTTCTTGAGCCAGATATTTCAGAACTATAAAAGTGGCTATTTCTGGATGGTAGAAGACATTTTTTTTATTGTGGCAAAAGGTATAGTTTGTCAATTAAAATATTTTCACATCATTAATTAAATTCATCATGTTGTGCTGTCATTGACACCATCTTTTTCCAGATTATGCCACCTCCATTAACATAAACTCAGTGCCCTGTAAGCAGTGATTGATTCTCTATAGAATGTTGTTGTTGTTGTTAGGTGCTGAGGAGTCGCCTACGACCCATAGCGACCCTTTGAACAATGGATCTGAATCTTATCCTATCCTGTGCTGCCTTCATCATCTCAGATATACTCGAGCCTAATGTTAGTTATTGTCAGTCCATCTTGTTGAGGATCACTTTCTCTCTCTGACCCTGCACCTTTCCCAGCAGGATGTCTTTTTCCAAGGACTGGCCCCTCCTCACAACATGCCCAAAATATATGAGACAAAATGTCACCATCACCGTCTCTGTGGAGCACTCTGGCTGCCTCTTCTGCAAGACATGTTTGTTTGTTATTTTGGCAGTCCGTGGGGTATTCAACACTCTTCGCCAACATCACAACTCAAAAGCATCAGTTATTCTTCTGTCATCCTTACTTATTGTCCAGCTTTCAGATGCGTAGAGAGGAAGTGAAAAGAATGGCTGCACCTTTGTCTTTAAACTGACATCTTTGCTCCTCAGCACCTTGAAGAGGTCCTTGACAACAGATTTTCCCAATGCAAAATGCCTTTTGATTTCATGTAGTACAAAAGTTTTGCTTATGGATCCAAGAAAGGTGAAATTGTTGACAGTTTCTGTCTTTTCTCCATCTATCATAATGTTGCCTATTGAGCCAATGATGAGGGCTTTTGTTTTCTTGATGTTGAGATGTAATTCATATTGAAGGCTGTAGTCTGCTCTTCTGAAGCAAGTTTTTCAAATCGTCCTCCTTTTTTTGTCTTTTATTATTATTAATTTTAATGAAAATTTAGAGACTTTGGATTTCCATTCATTCATTGTTACACTTTTCTCCCTGCCCACCCCTCCCCTCCAGTTTGCTCTTCTCTTTGAAAAGTAAAAGTAAAATTATTTCATTGTTTTACAGTCCCTCCCCCCCAGGTCTGTTCCACTATGCAGCCTTCGTTCTGGACTCCTGTCATGACAATAATACCTAATCACATATCCCTTTTAAACAGTTTCTCTCTCATCTGTTTCAATGCAGTATACATTAATTGAACCCATCTTTCTCAGGCTCTCCCCAACCCCAATGTCAGTCCTGTTTTACAACAGTGGCACCATGCAGTATTTGTCCTTTTTTTACTGAGATACGTCACTCAGCATAATGTTCTCCAGGGTCACCCATTTTGCATAACACTGCATGAGTTCCTTGTTTTTCAATGCAGCGTAGTATTCCAATGTGTGACTATACCACACCTTCTCTATCCATTCGTTTGTTAATGGACACTTAGGTTGTTTCCAACTCCTTGCTATTGTGAACAAAGCCACGATACACACGGGTGTGCGTGTGCGTATATCTGAATGGGTGGCAGTTATGGCCTCTTTGGGGGTATAGTCCCAGTAGTGAAATTACTACATTAAATGGTATCTCTATTTACAACTTTTTGAGAAAGCGCCACACCGCTTTCCACAGCGGTTGCACCATTTTACACTCCCACCAACAGTGAATAAGGGTTCCAGTTTCCCACATCTTTGCCAGCTTTTGTTGCTTGCTGTTCTGTTAAATTTTGCTGTATTTACTGGGGTGAGATGATATCTCATCATTGTAGTCCTCCTCCTTTTCAGTAAGCAATGTTGTGTCATCTTAATACAAATGGTTGTTGATGAGTTTTCCTCTAATCCTGATGCCACATTTTTTTTCATTAAGTCCAGTTTCTCTAATGATTTGTTTAACATAGAGATTGAATAGATAGAGAGAAAGAATACAGCCTTGGCCCACACCTTTCTTGATTTTAAACCACACAGTATTTCCTTGCTTTATTGACACAACACCTTCTTGGTCTAGGTATAGGTTTTCCATGAACATAATTAAGTGCTCTGGGATTCCCATAGTTTGTTGTGATCCTCACAGTCAAATGTCTTTGCATAGTAATTAAAACACAAATAGTCATGCTTCTGGTATTCTGTGCTTTTAGCCAAGATCCATCTGACACCGGCAGATATATCCCTGGTGCCGTGGCCTCTTCTAAATCTGGCTTGAATGTCTGGTAGATCTGTTATTGTGCTGTTCTGACCATTATTCTTACAGTTTTAAGAAATGTTCTTTTTTATTAACACAAAGGCAAGTGGTTTGAATCTACCGGCTGCTCTGAGGGAGAAAGGGGGCAGTCTTCTCCAGTGTAATTTACAGTCTTTGAAAACCCCACTGGAGTGTCAGCTATGAGTTTGTTCCAACTCATTGGCAACAACACAGTAGATATTTTTTTTACCCCCCTCAGTTTGGAAAAAAAAAGCTGTTTGGATTTTTATTAACATTTTCATAATAATAGCATAAGAACTAACAATAGTGTTTTTCATTGTTCCTCAGACTTTTATTTTCAAATTGTAACTACTTTTAGAAGTGTAGTATGCAACAGTTGTTCTCAAACACTGTATGCATCAGAACCACCTGGAGGTTTAATGATTAAAACACATTGCTGGATCCTAAGCTCATAGTTCTGGTTCAGTAATCCTGGGATATGGCCCAGGTTTTACATTTCTAGTAAATTCCCAGGAAATGTTGACAGTGTTGGTGGAGGAATCTCACTTTGAGACCAACTGATATATAGGAAAAGCTAGCTAAAGAAGGTAAAGACTGAAATCACAGGGTCTCCCAGCAGTACATTCCCATCTTTCTAGTTAGTTCTCTCCCTTTTATCCTTCAAATGTTGCTGCTGTTGTTGTTATGTGACCTTGAGTAGAACCGACCCATAGCTGACCCTACAGGGGGTTTTCAGAGGCTGCAAATTGGTTGGAAGCAGATTGCCCATGCAATTGTCCATGGAGCAGCTATTTGCCTTTGGAATAGCAATATAACTCCTTGCCACAAAGGAAGATTGGGATCATTTGAGCTTGGCCACCCGATACTTGTCACAGTCAGAATTCTGTCTTCTATTCCTGCACACACCTTTTGAATCTCTCTTTGTAGCACAGAAGTTAGAGTGTCTAAGACATATTTGTGTGTGTCATCATTAAAAGCTAGCCAATTAACTCTAATTAGTGTTACCCCTTTATTCCTTTGAAATAAATAGATACTTAGTGTTGACATTTTTAATGAATAGTCACTGGTGGAAAATATTTAGCCACATTTTTAATTCCATAATTAAAGATGCATTGTTTTTAATGATAAAATAAATGATACTGGATTCTTGTGATTGAGTACCAGTTTTAATACGAACTTTTAGATTTCCTAATTT
>NW_006399945.1:1229937-1238829 GCF_000299155.1 Elephantulus edwardii | reverse complement strand
TAGAAGACACAAATTTAACTAACAAGTTAAAAGTACATGAGTCAAAAGATTAAAAAGCAATAGTATTCCAAGTAGAGGTTCTAATGGTGGCACAAATCAAGTTACAGAGGGAAGGTAGTTCTTACAATAAAAGGCCCATTGACTAGCACTTTGTCTATTATAGTATAAAGGTTAGGAACCACAAGATGTAGAGGCTCAGCTATGTCATTTATTGTTCTTAAGGCCTGGATCAAATTCCATCTACCACTGAGTTGTTTTACAGCTCGGAACTCTGTATGCAAGGCAGAGGTGAAGTAAGGAACTGCTTATGAGGTTTTGCGTCAATTCCAACAACTAAGAAATAGAGTTGGGACCTCAGAAGGCTTTTAGGACCAAATAGTAGGCTTTTGTGTCCAGGAGCAAACAAATACACTTACCAGTAAAGTTAATGCTCACCCACAGCTCTTCTGGGAGGATCTAAATCGTTGAAGCATCCTCCTTTGTTTCCAGCTGGGAGCTGGGGCCTGTCAGTCCTCTAAGCCATGGGGACCTGATGTGGGCCACCCTTGGCCAAATGTCCTTCAAATCCACACTTGAAGCAAGTGAGTGGGAGCTTCCTCTCTACTCCCTTGCCTATCTGTGGCTCTCGTCTGTGACACTGTCTCCTGAAGTGGCCCAGCTTTTCACAGTGGAAGCAGTTCTGACCTCCTTTATTACCTTTGGGTGGCACTGTTTATGCGTAAGACTTCCTTTTCCTGACGCAGGCCCTAAACTGGCAGCAATAGCTGCCCCAATAACTTTGGCCATTCTCTGGCCTTTTCTTTTCTCTTCCCTCTAGATCCTAGTTGTTAAAAGAGGGAAAAATTTAAGCAAACATATAACAAATAATTTTGAACATTACAATCTTTTAAGCTTAAGGCTAGAAATATTAACAATACGATCATTTTCAATCCAGAGATACATGTTCCAATGCAGTACCTATTTTCCATAAATGGTTTTGGTAAGAAGAATATTGTAAATGTGGATACAGTTCCACTATTCCTCCTCTATGCCATGATACAGTGTTATTAGCATGAGCAGTTATAAATACATTGCCATCCTTACTCTAACTTACTTTTTTTAAATTTATTATTAATGTCAGTAAAAATTTACAGAGGCTTTGGATTTCTATTCATTCATTGCTGCATTTTTCTCCCTCCCAACCCCCCCCTCCCCAATACTACCCTCTTGGAAAAGTAAAAGAAAATTTTTTTCATTGTTTTACAAACCCTCCCCCAGGTCCGCTCCACCATGTAGCCATATCTCTATACTCCTGTCATGACAGAAATACCTAATCACATATCCCTTTTAAACCGTTTTCTCCCTCATCTGTTTCAGTGCAGTATACATTATTGAACCCATCTTACTCAGTCTCTCCCCAACCCCAGGGATAGTCCCATTCTACAACACTGGCACCATGCAATATTTGTCCTTTTGTGACTGGGATATTTCACTCAGCATAATGTTTTCCAGAGTCAACCATTTTGAATAATTTTGCATGAGTTCCTTGTTTTTCAATGCAGCATAGTATTCCATTGTGTGAATATACCAAAGTTTCTCTATCCATTCGTTTGTTGATGGGCACTTAGGTTGTTTCCAACTCCGTGCTATTGTGAACAAAGCTGCAATAAACATGGGTATGGGTGGATCTCCTAATTTTAAATGAAGTCATTATACCAGATTGAAAGAGTGGGAGAGAGTTCCAGGCTGAATCTAAATGAAGAAAAATTAGTTTGTTTTTGTACTCTGCTAACTTAGAGTTTATATAACAATCGAAGATGTGTATGGTGAGAATAAGAATATAAAAAATGATGCATACACTTTAATGATGATACACAAATTAGCATAAATGTTTAATGTGATGTAAGATAGGAAAAGTGTTCTGTTCTATTTTATATTATATAGAACATCTTTTTTGCTTTGTGATTGTAATGATTTAATACTTTCTTTCAGTTGATGAGCAAGGAATCCCCCGTGTCTGTAGGAAATGATGCCTATATTGACCTGGATCGTCAGGTATCTGATTGTGCATTTTTGTTCATGTGAAAATTGAAAAGGATAGATTTTTTTTAAAATATTAATAAAAGGAGAATTTTTCAGTTGAAATTTCTTATGTATTGATACAGTTCTCTAAAATGTTATGTTTTAGGTAAAATTTAAGAATATGCCCATTTTCTTAACAGATGGTACATATATGTAATTAAATAATCCAACATACACTCTGTTAGGTAACGTAATTACATTAACTGATTATAAGTGTTTATTCATAAATATTAATACTTAATAAGTCATTAAGCTTCTTATACGCTGTGTTTTCTAGTTACGCTTTTCATTTTCCCTCTAGCTATTCTTACGTAGTCTAGAGCCAAAAATTGAGTAACAAAAATTGAATTAGGAAGAAGTGCACTTCAAATAGCTGAAATAACAAGACTTAGAACCAAAAAGAAGTAAAAATTCTAAGTACCTTCTTTAACTCTTGCAGAGTGGTCTTGCTTTACATCCCCTATCTAATTGCCACCCACCCTACGAAACAAAAGGGAGGAAATGTAAAAGGTTTTTGGGGAGCAACAATGTTCTAATCCTCTGTTGGTCTTCATTAAGTACAAATTGTTGTCAGTTCATAGTGAAGTATTTCTTGTATGGCTTTGTTTCCAACCAGTTAAAGAAAACTACAGAGGAGCTAAATGAAGCTTTGTCGGCAAAAGAAGAAATTGCTCAAAGATGCCATGAATTGGATATGCAGGTAAGATGTCTGCTCTCTTTATCATCCATTTAAAATGCACTACTGCTTTGGTGGCTCAGTGGTTGCACTGTCAGCCCAAGAACAGGCAGTTAAAATTCAACTAATCAGAGGGAGAGAGATGGGCAGTCTCTTCCCGTACATTTTATAGCCTCTGAAAACCCAGTGAAGACTCAGTTCCACTTGGATGATAATGAGTGAGACTGCAAATACCACCACTGTACTATAGAGAACATGCTGACTAGAACAACACCTAATTCAAGAAAAAATTTTAAAAGCAAGTAAGTCAGATTTATGGTTAAAGATAAGATTCAAAGATATTTCCTTCCATCGGCCCCATTAAAATGATAATAAAACAATTGAAACAGCAAAAACTCAAAAGAAAAGAACAAGCGCCTTTGTGATTTGCTGGTGAGTATGCTCTTTAGGGAGAAGAGGTGATTTTTTTTTTTTTTAAAAAAAAAGAGTGAAGGAAGTCCTGATTTATCTCATTGCTGTGTAGTTGATTTCGATGGCTGTAAGTCAAATAGAAGGAGACTTCCTCTTTTTCTCCTGAGGATCTGCTGGTGAATTTAATCACCAGGGAAGTACGGCTTTTTGGTTAGCCGTGCAGCTCTTTGCAGTCTACCCCAGCAGAGATCTCTCCTGAGTTTCAGGACCTACTAGTTTCCTGTCATCTCACAGTGGCCATTTTCAAGTTACTAAACCATTTCAAGTTAATTGTTAGGCCAGCTTACAAGACTTCTGAATATGTCATCTTGGTAGTTAGTCACTTTTAGTACACCTTAGAAAGCCAAAATCAGATGGCAGAGTGCTGAAGAACTGAAAGGAGCAGAGAATGAAATAACCAAGAACACCTACAGTGGGCTGAGGGTCCTGGAAGAGGGGGCTGCTAGAGCAGAAATCTAGGGAGGCTGAAGTAAGACCATAATAATCAAGTCCTTCAGCATTGTTCCTCCACAGCATATACTCGCTCAGTGCGGTTCTTGGTGTTAATTGCCACTGTGTTGGTTCCTACTCCAGGCAACCTCAAATGTGCAGAGTAAAACTGTGCCCCATAGGATTTTCAAGGCTGCAAACTCTCAGCAACAGATCACTCACTAGATGTAGCTTCTAACATACTGCTAGATGGATTGGAACAAACCCCCTTTTGGCTAATAATTGAGTGCTTAATTGTTTGTGCCATCATGGGAGTTGTGACTATATCCAAACTTGAAATGGGAGGATTCTTTTTTGAAGAAATGAAAGAAATACTAAGGAGATAAGAGTGGGCATTAATATTACAAGGTAGGATCCTTTTCATATAAGCATTTTTGGGTTCCTTTATTTAGATAAAAGACGAGATTCTTTCAGATGAGCCTTAAAACACATCAGTGTCAAACTTTCAGTTACTCTGGTTTTGATTGGGTACCTTGAGTTGATTTTCAGCTCCTAGCAACTCTATTTGACAGAGAAGACTGGCCCATAGTGATTTTTAAGGTGTAATCTTTTTTTTTTAATTAATTTCAATGAACATTTACAGAGATTTTGGATTTCCATTCATTCATTGTTGCACTTTTCTCCCCGCCCCCCCCCCCCCCCCCCCCTCACTCTTCGAAAAGCAAAAGAAAAACTCCTTCATTGGTATACAATCCCTCCACACCTCCCCGCCCCCACCCCGAGTATACTCCACTCTGCAACTTTCATTCCGAACTCTTACGATAAATCATAATGCCCTAAAATATATTGCTTTTAAACTGTTCTCTCCCTCATCGGCTTCAATGCAGTATACATAATTTATCCAGTTTTCCTCAGTCTTACCCCCACCTTGATGTCAGCCTCATTCTACAACAGTGGCACCATGCAGTATTTGCCCTTTTGTGACTGAGATACTTCACTCAGCATAATGTCCTCCAGGGTCCCCCATTTTGAATAATTTTGCATGAGTTCCTTGTTTTTCAATGCAGTTTAGTGGGGTTCAAGGTGGGGGCAAGGCTGAGAAAAACGGGATAAATTATGCATACTGCATTGAAGCCGATGAGGGAGAGAACAGTTTAAAAGCAATATATTTTAGGGCATTATGATTTATCATAAGAGTTCGGAATGTGGGTTGCAGAGTGGAGTATACTCGGGGTGGGGGCGGGGAGGTGTGTGGGGGGATTGTATACCAATGAAGGAGTTTTTCTTTTGCTTTTCAAGGAGAAGAGCAAACTGGAGGTGGGGGTGGAGTGGGCAGGGAGAAAAGTGCAACAATGAGTGAATGGAAATCCAAAATCTCTGTAAATTTTCATTGAAATTAATTTTAAAAAAACTTGTTAACCCTCAGTGAAATTAATAAGGGTACTGTATAAAATGAGAAGATACGCAAAAGTAAAAATAATCTTTAAAAATCGCTTAATTCAAATTAGGTAGAAAAATTCTATTGCAGATTAGAGATAAAATTGATGGCATCTTGCAGAAATAGGAAAATAAAAGATATTTGTGTGGAATTTACATCAAAATGAGGGGTGAGAGGAAAAAATAGGGTTATAGATAAGCCATAATTCTCTGTTTTAATTCTTACCAAAGCTGGTTGTTGTTATGTACTATCAGATTAAACCAGACTCATAGCTGGCCTTCCCGTGGGTTTCAAAAGGCTGTAAATCTGCAGTTTATGGGAGAAGATTGTTGTTGTTATGTGCCATCGAGTTGCTTGCGACTCATAGCGACCCTATGTACAAGAGCTCTAAATGCTGTTCTATCCTGTGCCAACCTAGCCATCTCAAACGCACTTATTCCCACCGCTCCAGTCACAGGTTCGATCCATCTCACCAAAGGTCTTCCTCTCCTTTGCCGCCCCTCCACTCTGCCAAACATGATGTCCCTCACCAAGGACCAGTCCCTCCTTGCAACATGCCCAAAATATGTCAGATGGAGCTTCAGAATCCTTGACTCCAGGGAACACTCTGGCTTCACCCTCTCCAGGACAAACCTGTTTGTTCTCCTAGCAATCCATGGTATATTCAACACTCTTCTCCAGCACCACAGCTCAAAGGCATCAATTCTCCTTCTATCATCCCTATTCACTGTCCAACTCTCTGATGCATAGCACATAATTGCAAAGACTATAGCCCGGATCAGGAGCACCTTAGTCTCCAGCCTGACATTGTTGCTCTTCAGTACTCTTGAGAGGTCCCTCACAGCTGACTGTCCCAATACAATTCGTCTCCTGATTTCCTGGCTGCTGTTACCAAGAGTGTTGACTGTGGGGCCAAGTAAATTAAAACTGTTAACTACCTCAATCTCTCCACCATCCATGCTGATGCTGCCAATTGGTCCAGTGGTTAGAATCTTTGTTTTCTTGACGTTGAGCTTCAATCCATATAGGAGGCTGTAGTCCTTGATCTTCTGCAGCAAGCGCTTCAGGTCCTCCTCGGTTTCAGCAAGCAGGGTTGTGTCATCTGTATAACGCAGGTTGTTCATGACTCTTCCACTAATCCTGATGCCACTTTCCTCCTCGTACAGCCCATTGTCTCGGATGATCTGTTCTGCATACAGATTGAAAAGGTATGGAGACAGAATACATCCTTGATGAACCCCCCTTCTTGATTTTGAACCATGTAGTGTCTCCTTGCTCTGTTCTGAAGCCTGCCTCTTGGTCCAAGTATAAGTTTCACATTAGCACAATCAAATGTTCTGGGATTCCCATTCTTCTTAGAGTCATTCACAGCTTGTTGTGATCCACACAGTCAAAAACCTTTTCATAGTCAATGAAGCACAGATAGACATTCTTCTGGTATTCTTTGCTTTCTGCTAACATCCATCTAACACTAGCTATAATATCCCTAGTACCACAACCTCTTCTAAATCCAGCCTTCATATCTGGCAGTTCTCTGTTGACATATTGTTCCAAACATTTTTGGATCATTTTCGGCAGAATCTTGCTTACACGTGACATTAATGATATTTTTCGATATATTTCCACACTCTGTTGGGTCACCTTTCTTTGGAATGGGAACAAATATCAATCTTTTCCAGTCACTGAACCAGCTGGCTGTTCTCCAGATTTCTTGGCACAACGTAGTGAGCACATCCAGGCCAGTGTCTGTATGTTGCCTTTCTTTATTCTGTGGGGCAACTGATGAATTCAAACTGTCAGCCTTCAGGTTGGCATTGCAACTCCTTACCACTAAGAACTAGGTGATGGATGTATATATAGAGAACTCATTTTGCTATGAAAGACCCAGAAATTTATCATTACAATGGATGTGTAAAAAGGAAATATTAAACAATCAATGCCTCAATGGTAAATATTTACATTTTCATCACCTAAGTGCTGTTGCTTTTCAACTTTTGGAATGAAACTGTAGACAAATGATAAGTGTTAAGGTAAATACTAAAGAGGAATGGTTATTGTAATACTAGAGAGTAGTCAATGATTTTGATTTTTATGAGCAGGATGTATTCTCTTACCAGATGCCATTGAGAAGACTACAATTCATAGAGACCCTGTGAACACCGGATAGGAACTCTGCCCTCTCCTGCTGCAGCCTGTGATCTCTGTGTGCTTAAGCCCATTGTTCCAGTCTCTATGTCAGCCCATCCTATTCAAAGTCATCCTCTCTTTTGCCCATGCTTTCTCTTTCATTGCATGATATCTTTTTCCAAACAGCCGAGCCCTCCTGAGAAGATGCCCAAAGTCTGTGAAATGAAGTTTCTAGGGGTCACACCGATTTTACTTCCTCAATAAAGATTTATTTGTTCTTCTGACAATCCATGGTATATTTAGTACCACAATTCAAAGGCATCAGTTCTTCTTTAGGCTTCTTTCCTCACTGTCCAACTTCAGTTACAAGACGCAATTGAAGATACCATGGCTTGGATCAAGCACATCTTAGTCTTTAAGCTGACATCCTTGCTCTTTAGCAGTTTAGAGAGGTCTGTAACAGCAGATTTTCCCAAGGCAACACATGTTTTAATATCTTAACTATTCCTGCCAGATTAAGTCATTGACAACTTCAGTCTTCTTTCCATCTGTCATGACATTGCCTGTTGGTCCAGGTGTGAGGATTTTGTTTTCTTGATGCTGTGTTATAATCCATGTTGAAGTCTGTGCTCTTTTAAGAGGACTTTCTGACTGCAAAATTGTGTGATCTACATGGCACAGATTATTTATTAATATACACTTAAACATACACACATCAGTATTATACAACACTGACACACACCTTTCTTTATTTAAAACCATGCAGTGTTCCCTTATTCTGTTTGTATAACAGTTCTTGGTCAAGGTATAGGTTTCACATGAACATAACTAAGTGTTCTCGTATTCCCATTCTTCTCAACATGAGCCATAATTTGTTATGATCCACGCAGTCAAATGCCTATGTATAGTCGGTAAAGCACAAATAGGCATTCTTCTAGTATTCTCTGCTTTTAGCTCGGATCCATCTGACATCAGCAGATATATCCTTGCTGCCATGCTTCAACATCTGGAAGTTCACTGTCAGTTCTCTCATGACCTTTTTTGTCTGATCTTCAGTAATATTTTACTTGGATATGTTACTATTGATAGTGTTTGATAATTTTTACATTCTGTTGGATTGCCTTTCTTGAGAATGAGAACAAATACGTATCTCTTCCAGTCAGTCAGTCAGTCAGCCAGGCAGCTGTCCTCCAAATTTCCTGGCATATACCGATGCGCTTGTCCAGGGCTGCATATGTTAGCTGAGATAAGTCTGTTGGTATTCCATCAATTCCTTTTTCCTTTTTTTGCCAGTGCCTTTAGCTGCTTGAACTTTTTCCTTCCTTACCATTGGCTCTTGGTCATATGGTACTTCCTGAAATATTTCATTGTCAACCAGTTCTTTTTGGTACATTAATTGTGTGTCATGCTTCCATTTATGATTTTGCCCGTAGTATCTCTCAGTATTGCAACTGAAGGATTAATTTGCTTTCAGCTCATTTAAAATTTTATTCTTTCTCCATGCCATACAATCTGTATGCTGAACAAATCTCTCAAAAAATTGTTCTCGGCTGGGCTCTTTCTGCAAAGGAAAGAAGACGAAACTCTCTCCTCTTAGGAAGGAATTATCTATAAAGTAAATATGCTCATATTGAATAAGACGGCAGGATCTTTTTCTAAGCCATCAAAAAGAAAAATTTATGAAATACTA
>NW_006399945.1:1210068-1229177 GCF_000299155.1 Elephantulus edwardii | reverse complement strand
AGGCATTGAGACAGGACAGGTCCTGTCTTCAGCTGCTGACATTGCTGCTGCAGTACAGCACACAATAGCATGCCACATTGCAAAAAGAACACATCGTGTTATTCTCTTTTGTCAACAGAGAGGCTTGTTGTCCCAGACGAATGCAGTACTGGTTGCATCTGGAGGCGTTGCAAGTAACCTATATATCCGAAAAGCTTTGGGTATTATAGCTGATGTAACTCAGTGCACTCTGTTGTGCCCCTCTCCCAGGCTATGCACTGACAATGGTGTTAGATTGCATGGAATGGCATTGAAAGATTACGTGCTGGCTTGCACATTTTACACAGCGCAGAAGGCATCCGCTATGAACCAAAATGCCCTCTTGGAGTAGATATATCAAAAGAAGTTGGAGAAGCTGCCATAAAAGTACCACGATTAAAAATGGAGATTTGATATTTGTTTTACAAAAAATAAACAAAACCAGCAAAACTCTAATGGTATTAAACTCAAGTCTCTAAACAAGCTCAGGTGGCCTAGTGGCAAGAAGCTGTGCTACAATCCCAAAGGCATGTGGTTTGAGGCCACCAGCTGCTCCACGGGAGAAGGATGGACAGTCTCCTATGCAATTAAGTGCCTCTGAAAATCCATCAGCTATGGCTTGGTTCTGACTCGACAGAAAGTATATAATATTAATTATTGGGTACTTTGTTATTCTTATCTTTAATTCTCAATTTGTTTTTCTGAGAGACTGCATTATTATGTTATAGTTTTATAAAAGAGTATAACTTTTCTTACTATTGAAAGCCAATATTGAAGGGAAGAGATAAGATCAGTAAGTAGAGAATAAAGATATATTAAGATGGGTGTGAAAAAAAAAAGATGGGTGTGGGGAAAGGTAATATATAATAAGGATATGATCAGGATATCATGAAAGAAAGGGAAGATACGGAGAAGAGCAAGAGAGGGGAAACTAAAGTAGAATATTTTCTGAACAAAATTTATATATCAATAAATAAAATGCACCAACACAGTGGTTGTAACCATAGGCTCAAGCATAACAATGACTGTGACAATAGCATAGATGGTAGTTTTTCCTTCTTTTGTAAACAATTATTGTGAGGACAGTCAAGACAGGGTAATATTTCCTTCTGTTGTACATAGATTCTCTGTTTGATGGCATCTAGCAACATTATAATACAGAAAATTTTATTATATTACAGAAATTCAATTCTGACTGATGTTAAATACATTATACATGTTAAGGAAAATCTCCTTAATATCAATACAAAGGACTTTTCATTTAAAATGATTGCTCAGGAATCCTTTCATATTAAAGCTTTTATAAACTTTTTGGGAGCTCCGTTTTGGTTTTCTGTACATGTTTCCCAAGTTGGCTCAAAACCACTATTCTTGGTCTTGAAACTTTTATAATATCTGATGAAGAAGAAGATGAAAAAGAAAAGATATTATGAGAAACAGTGGCGGTTTCTGTTGTTCTGAAAAGTCCCATGAAGTTTGCTGTATTGTCTGTGTCTACCCCCAACTCACTGAAAACGTAATCATGTCATAACTAGTTATTGTTTAGATATCAATATTAAAATAAAGAAAAAGTGGGACTGACAAAAATTGGTCTCTGTGAAGAAGAATGTTTTATCAGAATCAGAGAAAAACTCTTCAACAACCTGTGTTACGCAGATTACACAGCCTTACTTGCTGAAAGTGAGGAGGACTTGAAATGCTGTAACAGATCAAAGACTACAGTCTTCAATGTGGATTACATCTCAACATCAAGAAAACAAAAATTCTCACCACTGGAACAATAGGCAGCATCTTGATAGATAGAGAAAAGATGAAAATTGTCAACAATTTCATGTTACTTGGGTCAACAATCAACACCCTTAGTATGAGCAGTCAGGAGATCAGGAAATACATAGTATTGGGAAAATCTGCTGTCAAAGTCTTAAGCTATTAAGGAGTAATTATGTCAGTTTGAAGACCAAGGTGCACCTAAGTCAGGCAATGATCTTTTCAGTCATTTGCTATGCATTTGAAAGATAGACAGTGAATAAGGATGAGGGAAGAAGAATTGATGCCATTAAGCTGTAGAATACTTAATAGCTTCACTACCAGAAGAACAAACAGATGTGTCTTATTGAAAGTGGAGCCAGACGCTCTTTGAATGTAAAGATGGCAAAGCTTTATTTCACACACTTTGTGCATATTGTTAGGAGGAGAAGCTGTTCCTTGGAAAAGGGCATTATGCTTGGAAAGGTAGAGGGTCATTGAAGGAGAGGAAGAACTTCAGTGAGATGATTTGACACAGTGACTGCTGCAGTTGGCTCAAGTATGTCAGAAATGATTAGGTTGGCACAGGATAGGACAGGATTCATATCTGTTCATAGGGTCACTATGAGTTGAATTCAACTCAAAGATATCTAACAACAATTATTAATATAATATTTAAAGTATATATCTGAGTTGATAACTATTCCTTGACATCTGCTTATGCAAATAAAGGTGTATTGACATATAGTCATGCTTATTTATTTACATATTATCTGTGACTGCTTTTATGCTATAACTCTAGGGTCTGGTAGTTACAACAGAGACCTATGGTTCTCAAAGTCTAATATAATTGGGTTTTGGTCATTTTCAGAATAATCTACCTACCCTTATCATAGACAGACTGTAAAGTGGATGGTAAAATTGTGCAGAGCAAATTATTAACATTTATAGTAATATAAACTAATGTAGTCTTGTAAACTTTATTGTCAATGTTTAGAATTGCTGCTGTGGCCTTTGTTTTTTTACTGTATTCTGATGGAGGAAGTTTAGAAGTAGAATGAGAGACAAGAGCAGGGAGAAGGGTAAGGCCACTAACTTTCATTTTACAGAGTAGGGAAGCAGGAATCACTTTGCTTGTCGGTGGTGCAGCAGTCATTACATGACTGACAGCTTCTTGTCCTCTAATCTCAGCTCAGAATTACCTGATTTACTTAGCCATGAAATATTTATTGTACATATAGATGTGCCAGGACTATTCGGCTTCCCTCGGGAGGCTTGCCATGATCAGCCAATCCAATAATTATCCTCTCTGACCTGTTCTTATTTTAACCTACTGCTTTAGCACTTCTCATTTTTTTCTATTTTAATTTGAAATTAAAACTATACATTTTTCCTTTTACATTTTCTAATCTGGTTTACTATATATAAGAGTGAGGATTTTTTTTTCTTCCTTTGTCCATCATCATATCCCTTGTCCCTAGGACAGTACGACAGTGCGTATTAGCACATAGCAGGGACATAGTGACTTCTCAAACTAATGAGTGGGTAGTTGTGTAACAAGAATCAGCAAATAGTTGTTTAAAATTCAGAGATGGCGTAATATTTGGGAGAAGGAAGGTGACATAGGTTGCTGTTTGCTAACATGCGAGAGGAGAAAGCCACTAGATAAGGTATGAGTTAAACAATACTGTTTAGCATTGTTTAAAGGAGCAAGCAAACAGTAATGTTCTAATGAGTTTTCAGAGGCAGTAAAATCACATGGAAGGAGATTGCCAGTCTTTCTTCCATGGAACAGCTGGTGGATTCAAACAATGTGCCTTTGGAATTGCAGAGCAAGTTCTTAACACTAGGCCACCAGAGCTCTAAAGCTGTAATAGGAAAAGTTAAAACTGTATCTTGCAAATGGAAAAATTCAACAAGAGACTGAAGTTATTCATTATAATTCTTTTGCTTCACTTGATTTATTTTAAATAAGTCAGGTCTGAGATGGATTGACTCAGTGACTGGGGTAATAGAGGCAAGTATGTCGGAAACAATGAGATTGGCTCAGGATACGACAGAGTTCAGAGCTGTTCTACATAGGGTTACTGTGAGTTGCAAGTGACTCAGCAGCACATCAAAAAACAACAACATTGGTTTTTACTAGTTTCATTTTTCTCTGTGTTTAAGAAATATTTTTTGGAAACCTATATTGAATTAACCATGTCCAGGATGTGCTTACCAAGTTGTACCAAGAAATCTGGAGGCCAACCACCTGGCCAACTGACTGGAACAGATCTATATTTTATTCCCATTCCAAAGAATGGTGATCTTATAGAGTGTGGAAATTACGGAACAATATCATTGATGCTGAAGATTATCCAAAAACTGAAACAGCACTTCAACAAAGAACTGCCTGAAGTGCAGGTTGGATTTAGAAGAGGCCATAGCACTAGGGATATTATAGGTACTGTCAGATGGATCTTAGCTGTAAGCAGAGAGTACCAGAGGAATGTCTCTCTATGTTTTATTGACTATACAAAGGCATTTGACTGTGTGGATCACAACAAACTGTTGTTGACTCTGAGAAGAATGGGAATCCCAGAACACTTGACTGTGCTTATGTGAGACCTATACTTGGACCAGGAGGCAGTTGTCAAAACAAAGCAAAGAAACACTTTCTGGTTCAAAATTGGGAAGAGTGTGCATCAAGGATGTGTCCTATCCCCATATCTTTTCAATCTATATGTGAACAGATTATCGAGGATTCTGTGCTCTATGAGGAGACACGTGGCATCAGGATTGGAGGTAGACTCTTCAGCAGTCTCTATTATGCAGATGACACAACCCTGTTTGCTGAAACTGAGGAGGACCTCAAGCACTTGCTGTAGAAGGTCAGGGACTGCAGCTTTCAATATCATTGAAGCTCCACATCCAGAAAACAGAAATTCTCACCACTTGACCAATTGGCAGGGTCATGATAGATGGTGAAGAGATTGAGACTGTTGACAGCTTTAGTTTGCTTAGCTCTACAATCAACACTCTTGGCACCAGCAGCCAGGAAATTAAAAGACAAACTGCAATGGGGAAGTCTGTCAGAGACCTCTCCAAAGTACTAAAGAGCAACAGTGTCAGTCTGGAGACTAAGGTGCGCCTGATACAGGCCATGGTCTTTGCAATCACTTGCTATGCATCAGAGAGCTGGACAGTGACTAGGGATGATAGAACGAGAATTGATGCCTTTGAGCTTTGGTACGTTTGTCCTGAAGTGGTGAAGAGGGTGAAGCCGGGCTGCTCCTTGGAGGCAAGGATTCTGAAGCTTTGTCTGACATATTGGGCATGTTATAAGGAGGGATCAGTCCATGGAGAGGGACGTCATGCTTGGAAGGTTGGAGGGACAGTGCAGGAGAGGAAGACCCTGGATGAGATTAATTGATTCAATCCCTGGGGTAATGGGGATAGGTGTGTCGGAGACAATAAGATTGGCAAGGGATAGGACAGAGTTTAGGGCTTTTGTACATAGAGTCGCCATGAGTCGCAGGTGACTTGACGCATAACAACAAGAGCATATTGAATTAAAATGTTTTAGCAATATTAACTGTTCTAGTAATTCTAGTATTAAAATTTGTTTTGAATAATCAACCTTTATATATAACTCATCCTTTATATAGTGCTTGTTTAATTATAACACACTAAAATGGCTCTAAAAAATTCAAAGAATATGTATCATGTAGATCATGCTCTCTGACCAAAGTTTAATTAAGCAGTGGTGGTCTAGAAATCTGTAATAAATGGGATTTAAAAATGTGGTAAGTGATCTAGCAAAAAAATTAAGCCAGAAAGTTGGAATAGGAAACACAGAATGCAGAGAATTATTTTTAGATTGATTAGCCAATGAAGGTTTCCTTGTGAAGGTGATGTTTTTAAAAACTAAAAAGGTTAGTAAAGAATTGAGAAGAGACTCTCTTAGCTTTCTGAAGAGAAGACCATTACAGGTAAAGGAAAACCTAGTGAACTGAAGGCCCCGAGGTTAGAGTGACTGGTACATACAAAAAACAACAAAACTATGAGGATGACCTTTGATGGAGTGTACAGGAAAATAAGGAAATCAGTCTGGAGAGATCTTACAAGCCTTTATAAAGAACTTTACTTTGAGTAGCATGTTAAGTCTTTGGAGGATTTTGAGCTTTGTAGTCATGTGATCTGACTTTCAGTTTAATAGATCACTTTGTCAGCTATGTGGAGAATACACTAAAGAGAGACAGCTGCCAAATCAAGAAGACATATTGAAAGGGTATGTTACTAATCCAGGCAAGACATGGTATTGACTTAGAGCAGGATGCAATTCTAGTGAGTAGTGCCAAAAATATATCTGCCGGTAGCACCAGTGATACCTGCTGACAGAATGAATGTGAGAGACAGACATCAGGGAAGATAACCAAGCAGCTAGAAGAAGAATTACCACTGATTGAAGCTGGAAAGACTGTGAAAGGTAGTGAAAAGTTCTATTTGGACAATTTAAATTTGAGATATCTGTTAGACATCCAAACAGGAGTAATCTTCAATCTAGGATTGCTGATTAGGAATACAAATGTGCAAAGTGTAATAAAGCTAAAGGGCTGCACTGCATTTAGAAAAAATTCAAATCTCTGAGGCACTAAACAGTCACATAAGAGGTCTGACTAATGTTGTTACAGAATCCCAGAGAAGGAAGTATCCTGGGACCTAGTAATGAAAGTTCTCAAAGAAGGAATGGCATGCTCAGTTTTACCAGAGGTGGTTCATTGATTTTTGGGACATGGGAGTTGTCAGTAACTCTAATGAGCAGTTTGGTGGAGTGCTGGGAGGAATTTAGTCATTGGAACAATTTTAAGAGGAAAAAAAATGGGAACATGAGGAAGAATTAGTGATAGCAAACAACTTTGGTTTTACAGATTTGTTGCTATTCCTGGTAACACTGAGTTGGCTCTCTTAGCAACCTTATGCAGAACAAAACCCTTCGTAGTCTGCTGTGCTTATGCCTGTTGTTGCTGTCAATGTCGTTCACCTCCATGAGGGTCTTCCTTTTTACTCCTAACCCTTTACTTTTCCAAGCATAATGTCCTTCTCCGGGGGCATGTCCAAAGTATGTGAGATGAAGTCTCAGCATCCTTGCTCTAAGGCTCACCTTGGCTTCAGTTCTTCCATGACAGATTTGTTTGTGCTTTTTAAGATATGATTGTCATACAGTAAACTAGTAGTATTTGAAGTATACAATCTGACATCTATATAAAACCATGCAACTGTCACCACAGTCACCATAATGAACTCATTACCCTAGAAGCTGTATCATATTTCGTATTCCTTTGTAATCCCTCAGTCTTGCTACCAGGCAATGACTACTCCACTGTTGATTAACTTGCATTTTCTATATAGTTAATTTTGAGATTCATTCAGGTTGCTAGTTCCAACAGTCAATTCCTGGATTATGGACAAATTGTATAACTCTCTCTCTAGGTAGAATGTATTACCTAAGTCAAAGCAGTTGCGGAAGATTCTTATCAAATAATTGTCTTAGTATATAATGTATCTTTCTGTGCATAAAAAAATTAAAGAAATACTTTGAGATGCACAGAAAACATCTTTAACATGTTGTTGCTGTTGTTAGATCCTGTCAAGTCAGAACTGACTCTTAGCTGCCCCCCAGTGGGTTTTCAGAGGCAGTAAATTGCACAGGAGTTTGCCCTTCCTTACTCATAGCAGCTGGTGGGATTGCACAGCAGGCCTTGGATTGCATCTGAGCTCCTTACCGCTAACCCACCAGAACTTCCCATTACTCTATCATTACTTTAATGTAATAAATAATTGATGTTTTGATGTATATTGCATAGCAGCACCCTTAGCCAATATATAGACTTTGAATTTTTATTGTAATAGGCTGGGTCAGAATTAAAATAAGCAAAATGTTAGAAACAGAGTAGTGTTTGCAACAGTTTCTTCTTTTGTTACTAAATTGTATCCACAAGTTGATGAATATACAAGTCTATTCCTTCACCATCTGATGAGCTTAAGAGCTGTTACCAGTTGTGTTTTGTGTTTTTTTTAATCCAAAAACTATTGGTCTTTGGTCTTTTTGTCGGCATATGCTCTTGGGTAAATAACTATACTTATACTGGCAAGGTCAAAGTAGTTGCAGGTTTAACTTTTTAAGAAAATATCAGGCTGTTCTGAAAAGTAATAGAAACTTAATACTGACACTAGAAATTTATGACACTTCTAGATCTTCTGTGTCTTCACTAACATTTTCTTAAACTTATGTAATTCAAATAGGAATGCAGATTTAAATAGTTTTAATTTGTATTTCCCTCACTTTTTCGTGCATGTATCTTTTGTGACATTGCTTTTTGAAAACAATGAGTTCTTCATTACTCTTAAGTATTACATTTCTTGGATAATATTCAAAGTAACAAATTTAAGTGGAAATTAATTGTATTTCATAAAAAAATAATTTAAAAATTGTTGTGCAAATGTCACTGTAATTGGAGAAAATAACTGCTGTCTTCCATTTTCTAATAGGTTGCAGCATTGCAAGAAGAGAAAAGTAGTTTATTGGCAGAGAATCAGATATTAATGGAAAGACTCAATCAGTCTGATTCTATAGAAGATCCTAATAGTCCAGCAGGAAGAAGGCACTTACAGCTCCAAACTCAATTAGAACAACTTCAAGAAGAAACATTCAGGTAAAGATCATTTAGGAAAAATTGAATATTTCTAATTTGAGGCTAAGAAAATAACAGTAAGACTTCTGAATAGCTGCAGACAATAAAATACCTTAAAGAAAAAGGTAAATTCTCACATCTTTAAATGAAAAGTTCAAATAACTCAGTAAGTTACCAAATCAGAATAGTCAGACTTTTAGAAACAGTTAAAAAAACCAAGAAAGACACACATCTGCTCATTACTGACTGTAGAATTAATTCTAACTCAAACTTCTGTGAACTTCACAGTGCCTCAAGCAGAGTAACTGTGGAGCTGTATTTTTCGTAGACATTTGACAAAAGAATAATACACTAAGACTTTTTATACCTATTTAAACCTCTGTATTATCAAGGGTCTAGAAATATCATTCTTCAAAACAGTGTAAGAATTCTTTACCCGTAATAAATCCTGATGGGGACTCTAGGGTATGAGTCAGCAAACTTTTCTATAAAGGGCCAGGTAATGTTTATAGAAATATTACTTATAATGGCCTCAAATTGGAAATAATCCAAAAGTCCATCAATTTATAAATGAATAAACAAAAATGTAGTGTGTTCATCTGCTAGAATGCTGTTCAGCAATAAAAAAAGAGTAAAAAAACTACACACATTCTTTAAGAAAGAGCCTTAAAAACATGTTAAATGAAAGAAGCTAGCT
The DNA here is from genome assembly GCF_000299155.1 of Elephantulus edwardii. NCBI lineage: Eukaryota > Metazoa > Chordata > Mammalia > Macroscelidea > Macroscelididae > Elephantulus > Elephantulus edwardii. Next base: position 1,220,039 of record NW_006399945.1, on the reverse strand, counting down.
AATAGTATTTAATTCAATTTGTACAAAATTATCAGAAAGGAAAAATTTATATATAGACACAGAAAAGATAAAGTTGCCTAATACTACAGATGGGATCTGGAATTGATTGCTTAAAAGCATGAGTAACTTTTGGAAGTAATAAAAAAATGCTATAGAATTAATTTCCTTTTATGGTTTTATAACTAAATTTATTAAAAATTACTGTACATTTGAAGCACCATTTACAGTTACAACAAAAAAGATGAAAATTTTAGGAATAAATTTAATAAGAAATGTATAAAACAAAAACAAAAGAAATGTATAAAAGATATATTAAATTCTAAAACCTCTTTGGAAGATGTAAATTAAAAACTGTCTTTATTCTTAAATAAGATTAAAAGATATCAGTACTTACAGAATTTATAAATTGAAGACACTCTCAATAAAAATAGCAACAATGTTTTACACTTTATCTAAAATAAAATATATGTTAATTACAAAAAATAAAAATAGCAACAAGTTATTTCATAGAATTAGATGAAATGAAAATTCATTTGGAAAAACATTCATATAAATATAGTTTTTTTAGTGTTTCTCAAGGGGTACTAACTGTACTAGAAAACATTCAGTGAAGTCTCTATAACTGAAAAAAAAATTGTGGTCTGGACTGTGAATAGTCCACATTTTTTTACACACACATATGCATGGAAACTTTGCCTATCACTAGTGTGATATCTCAGATAGCTAAGAAAGTTTTTTCTTTTTAATAAGTGATGTTGACAAAACTGGATAACTATTTGGGAAAACAAACTTAGAACAATAAATAGTTCATACTATTATATACAAGTTCTGGCTAACATTGGGAAGAGAGGAGCCCCAGAATACTTTATTTTGCTTGTGCAAAAGATACCTAACCTAGAAACTTTTACCTGAACAGAACAGAGAATATGGTTTAAAATCAAGAAAAGTGTGCATCAGGGCTATATCCTTTCTTTATATTCTTCAATCTGTATGCTGAGTAAAGAATTCAAGAAGCTGGACTGCAGAGGAATGTTGCATCAGGATAGGAGGAAGACTCATCAACAACTTGCTGTATGTAGATGAGACAACCTTAGTTGCACAAAGTAAAGAGGATGCAGAAGATCAAAGACTACAACCTTCAATATGGATTACACCTCAACATCAAGAAGATAAAAATCCTCAATACAACTATGAGATATCATCTCACCCCAGTAAGAATAGCAAAATTCTACAGAGCAGCCAGCAACAAATGCTGGCAAGGTTGTGGAGAAACTGGAACCCTTATTCACTGTTGGTGGGAGTGTAAAATGATGCATCCACTATGGAAGGCTATATGGCACTTTCTCAAAAAGTTGCGAATAGAAATACCATTTGATCCAGCATTTCCATTACCGGGAATATACCGTAAAGAAACCATAACTGCCACCCAGGCAGATATATGCACACCCATGTTTATTGCGGCTTTGTTCACAGTTGAAAACAACCTAAGTGCCTATCAACAAATGAATGGATAGAGAAGCTGTGATATATCCACACAATGGAATACTACGCTGCATTGAAAAACAAGGAACTACAAAAAAATTAAAAGGAAAAACAGGAACTCATGCATTATTATTCAAAATGGGTGACCTTGGAAGACGTTATGCTGAGTGAAATATCTCAGTCACAACAGGATAGGTGTTGCATGGTACCACTATTGTAGAATGGGACCGACATCAGGGTTGGGGTGAGACAGAAAAATTGGATAAATTATGTATACTGCATTGAAACAGATGAGGGAAAGAACAGTTTAAAAGTGATATATGATTGAGTATTATGGTTATGACAAGAGTCCAGAAAGAATGTTGCATAGTGGAGTATACTTGGGGGGCGGGGGAATTCTATACCAATGAAATAATTTTTCTTTTACTTTTCAAAGAGAAGAACGAACTGAGGGGAGGGGAGGGCAGGGAGAAAAATGATGCAACAACGAATGTATGGAAATCCAAAATCTCTGTAAATGTTCATTAAAATTAATTTTAAAAAGATAAAATTTTTTTTAAAAAGGGTAAAAATCCTGACCACTAGGTCAACAGAGATCATCATGATAGGTGAAGATTTAACAGATGCACAATCAACACCCTTTGTACAAGCAGTCAAGATGTCAAAAGACATGTTGTATTGGGAAAGTCTGCTCTCAGAGTTCTCTTCAAGTTATTGAGTAGCAGTGATGTCATTTTGAAGACTAAGGTGCATCTGAGTCCAGTGATGGTCTTTTCAGTCACTTAACTGTTTGAGAGTTGGGCAGTGAGTAAGGATGGCAGAAGAACCATCTATGCCTTCGAGCTGTGGTGTTGGAGAAGGGTACTGAATGGACTGCCAAAAGAACAAACAGATTGTCTTAGAGAAAATGTAGCCAGAGTGCTCCTTGGAGGCAAGGATGGCAAAGCTTTTTTTTTTCTTTTTCTCACATATTTTGGGCATGTTGCTAGAAAAAAGTATTCCTTGGAAAGGTATACTTGGATGCTTGGAAAGGTCACAGATCAGTGAAAGAAAAGACCTTCAGTGAGATGAATTGACACTGTGGCTACAGCAATGGACTCAGGTGTGTCAGAGATAATAAGGATGGCACAGAATAGGACCGGCTTAAGATCTGTTGTTTATAGGGTACTTGATTTGATTACACATAACAACAGTCTGCATCTTGACCTGCTTAGAAAAAATGTATATTAAAATCCAAGCATGATTATACCAAATTTTTTATAAAATGTTACTAGTTGAAAACATGGTTTTTATGTATCTAGGTACTTTTAATTATCCTTTACAGTCAGATAAAAATACATTAGCCTCATCTGTACAGTGACAGTGTGCCTTAAGTTTGGGGTATTTTTATGTTTTACTAAGGAGTAGATGCAGTGTGATTCTTATTTTGGAGAGGAAAATATTTGAGTGAAAAGAGTGGAGACTATACTTCACAAATGTTAACAGTCATTTTCTATGTAGAATAATACACTTGTCTTGCTTTTCTGTATTTTGCTACTTTTTAATAGGAAACATGTTAATTTAATAATTTTTAAAAATGTTACATCTCTACTATTTTAGGAAAAATGCTACTTGATCACTATTTCTGACTAGAGGAGTGGCAGTCAGTTCTAGCTTTTCCAAAAGCTTTTCCACAGTCATATCTATTTTTGAGATAATTAAAATTTAGAAAAGCAGTTTAAGGCAACTCCAAAGTGAGCAATAGATTTAACAGACAAATGTTCTTTTGATTTATAATTTTCTTTTTAGTTCTTTTATAAGCTAGAAAACATTCATTGAAGTACACTTTCCTCCCTCTTATGCCGTTCCCCCTCCCCCAGTTCACTTTGTAATACACTTCTTGTTCCAGATTGTTAATTGTCATATTAAAAATGCCTAATTATACAATCCTTTCAGACAGTCGTTTCCTTCATCTGTCCCAGTGCAGTGTTCGTTATCTCTATCCACTCTTTTCCTGTTCTATCCCCAGCCACCATGTCAATGCTGTTTTATAACAGCTGTTTCATGCAGAAGATGTCCTTTTCTGACTGAGACATTTCACTCAGCATACTGTCTTCAGACTCATCCATATTGTATAGTGTTTTCCAAGTCCATTGTTTTAAAGTGCTGCATAATATTCCATTGTGTGAATGTACCCTAGGTTTTCTATCCATTTGCTTGTTGACTGGCTGTTGGGCTCCTTCCATCTCTTCACTGTTGAATAATGCTGTAGTAAACATGAGTGTGCATAAATGGGTTTGCATCATGGCTCTGATTTCTTTAGGATATATTCCCAATAGTGGAATATCTGGATCAAATGATATTTGCTTCCACCTTTTTGAGAAAATATCAGAGAGAATTCCATAGTGATTATACCATTTTATATTCTCAGCAGAGAATGAGAGTTCCAGTCTCTCCACATCTTTGTCCACTTTTGTTGTTTGCTGCCCATTGAAATTGCTATTATAGCTGAAGTGAGCTGTTATCTCGTTGTTTTGATTTGCATCTCTCTTATAGCAAGGAATTTTGAACACTTCTTCATGTGTTTGACCCCTGAGCATATCAAAAAATTTCTCCAACAGTAAAAAGGACACCTATAGACTGAGGAATAAAAGTATTTGGCAATGATATACCTTATTAGGGGCTCATATCTAAAATTTATTGAATTCTCCAGCACCTCAACAACAAAAAAAAGACAACTCAATCACAAAACGGGCACAAGATATGAATAGACACTTTACCAAATAGTACTTTCTTGATCTTTTTGTTTGTCTGTTTGTTTTGTTATAGACTTGAAGCAGCCAAAGATGATTACCGAATACGCTGTGAAGAGTTGGAAAAAGAGATCTCTGAACTTCGGCAACAGAATGAAGAACTGACCACTTTGGCAGATGAAGCTCAGTCCCTAAAAGATGAAATAGATGTTCTTAGGTAAACAGTCTTCCCATCTCTTTAGAATCTCTGAACCAGCATCACCCAGAATAGCTCTACCTTGAACATTGCAATCTCTTAAGATTTCTGAACACAACAGAATGCTTCAAGAGATGCTACTTCTCTTTAACCCCTGTACTAACACAATCTATAATTAATTTTTAGGGGCTTGGGAGCAGTGGAAATAATTACATATACCTCCTTCAGGTTCCTTTGAGGAATTATAAGTGTAAACAGTGAGGGAAGGGTCTGACATGTAGGTGAAATATGTATCTGTTAAATGAAAATGAATCCTTGGCAGCCACTTCATGCTCTTTCAGCAATATAGCTTTTCTTCTCATTGTTCTTATTCTTTAATGTTGAGCCATAATTGTTTGAATTTCTTTTCTCTCGGACACTTTCCTACCCCCCATGGCTTTCCTTCTTGTTTTTCTACCATCCCACTTATGGATTGTATTTTAGCCTCCCTTGACTCTATTTCCCCCCTGCTTTTCTTATTGAGTATTGAGAACTAATAGAGAAAAATCATACACTGATATAGCTGTTCTATTATATAGTTATGTCTGTGCTTCACTGAATTCTTACTACTCATCTACCATTCTACTGCTCATTAATAGGTAGTATCATTAATAGATGCCTTGTGACATTTCCCACGTGTCACACATCTCGTATGTGTTTTCATAATTCTTCTTACCTAACTACCCCATGATACACCCCTAGGCTTTAGTTTTGGTAGATGACCTTGTCTCCTGCTGCACAGGAAAAAGATGTGACAACTGAACTCTTCACGTTCGCTATCTCCCACACCACTCCCTCGTTGCTCTACTGTCTTGTTCTGTTTTGTTTCTAGAGTGCACATGATGGCTTTTCTTCACGTTTAGGGCTCACTCCTGCGTCTGTACTCTGCAATGGGACTATATTTAAATCCATTATCCCTTCTCTTTTCATGTATATGTAAAAATAAGTATTTTTCCCCCCAAAAAATAAAGCCATGTTACTCTTTACTTCTCTTCAGAGCCACATTTATATTGTGCAAGGTAAAACTTACATTCTCTCTTCAGTTACTAAAATTTGCCATAACCACTTCCCCCTCCTACTCCTTCACAGAAACAGTTGTTCCTGTGCTTCCTCAAGAAACTCAAACTCATTGCCATCAAGTTAGAACTCATAGTTGATTCACTGTTGGGTTTTCATGGCCATAAATCACACAAGAGAACATTGCCCATCTTTCTCCTGTGGAGCTACTGGTGGATTTGAACCATCAGAGACCAACCGCCTTTCTGTTGGCAGCACATCACTCTACAGTCTTTACTACTAGAGCTCACTAGTACATCGTCACAAGTAGTATATTAACTGCAGAGTCATTTGGATATTAGACAAACTTAATCTATTTCTGTACTACAAGTAACTGCTGACTACCTACTGTTTGCTGTCCTTAAAATTATGTAACATTTTCTGTTACACATTTAGTTAGCATTCTGGTCTGTTGTTTTAACCAGAACAAAAAACTAAACTGGAATCACTTTTGATCTTATTAGAGCATACTGTTTTGTAGTAATCTCTTTGGGTTTCACAATATATAAAACAGCATTGCAACTGTAGATGTGTCTTACCTTTAATTTCTCATCTCATTCTAGACATTCTTCTGATAAAGTGGCTAAACTGGAAGGCCAAGTGGATTCATATAAAAAGAAGCTAGAAGATCTTGGTGATTTGAGGCGGCAAGTTAAGCTCTTAGAAGAGAAGAACACTATGTATATGCAGAACACTGTCAGTTTAGAAGAAGAGTTAAGAAAAGCAAATGCAGCACGAAGTCAGCTTGAGACGTATAAAAGACAGGTAAAAACTAAAGATGTTTTCTAGCTTATAAATGTTTTTTTTCTTTATGTTATTCTGGTTTTCTTTCCGTTGAATCTCCATTCTTGTCCAAATGTTATTTATTAGTCTCTATAAAATTTCCCTCCTCCAGCAGTATCATTAATACTACACTCAAGTTAAATCTTACTGAAATTGAAATTTTATCAAAGAGGAGCAGTATATCAACAGAGATCTTCCAGAAATTCAAACAGAATTCAGAAGAGGCCATGGAGCAAAGGATCTCATTGTTGATGTCACGTAGCTCTTAGCTGAAAACAGCTAATACCATGAAGATGTTTTTATTGACTATGCAAAGGCATTTGACAGTCTGGATTATAATAGATTATGGATAACATTGAGAACAGTGGTTACTGCAGAACACTTAATTATGTTCATGTGAAACCTGTACTTAGATCAAGAAGCAGTCATGCTACATGGTTTAAAATCAAGAAAGTTCTACATGAGGGTTGTATGCCTTCTCCATATCTATTCAGTCTGTATGTTAAACAGGTAATTAAAGAATCTGCACTGTATGAAGAAGAATATGGCATCAGGAGTGTAGGAAAACTTATCAATAACCTATGTTACATAGATGACACAACTTTGACAAAGCAAAGAAGACTTGAAGCATGTACTGAAGACAATTAAAGACTGGTTTCAATATGGATTACATCTCAGCAACAAGAAAACAAAAAATCCTCACCACTAGCCCAATAGGCCCACATCATGATAGATGGATAAAAAGATTGACATTTTCAAGAATTTCATGTTACTTGTTTAATCAGCACCATAATGGCAGCAGTCAGGAGATAAAAAATATGTTGCACTTAGCTAATCTGCTGTCAGGGACCTCTCTAAATTGCTAACAAGCAAAGGTTTTTGAAGACTAAAATATGTCTTCCCCAAGCATTTGTATTTTTTCAGTTGCTTTCTATGCATCTGAAAGTTGAACAATGAATATAGTAGACCAAAGAAGAATTGATACCTTTGAATTGAGAAGTTGACAAAAACATTGACTAATCTGTAGACTGCCAAAAGAAAAAATAAATCTGTTTTGGAGAAAGTGTAACCAGCGTACTCCTTAGAGGCAAGGATAGTGAAACTTCATCTTACATAGTTTTGAGCATCTTGTCAGGAGGCGTCAGTCCTTGGAAAAAAGATCATTATGGGGAAAGTAGAGGATTATCAACAGAGAGGAACACCTCCATTGAGATTAATTGACACAAGGACTGTAATAGTGGGATTGAGCATGGAAGAGAGAGAGAACCGGACAAGGTTTCTATCTGCTGTTCATAGAGTTATGAGCTGTAGTCCAGTCGACAGCACCTAATAACAGCGTAGCATTTCCTTTTATGATTTTCTTTTTACTTTATTATTAAATATTTAGGCATACAAAAAGTAAAAGAATACATTAAGTAACCCATACATAAGAACTCAAACGTACTCTTTTTCTCTTCAAGGATAACCGGTATCTTAACTTTTTTGTTGGTGGTGTTCCCATCCAGCCTTTATCCTTTTTCTAAATACATGTGTTGGTAATCCCTAGGTCACCACTCTAATTTGATCCTAAATGTGTCTTTAAGGTGAATTTGAAGATAGATCAAAAAAGGTGCATAAGGTTTTTACTTAGCCTTCTCTTTTGTTCCCATTCCAAAGAAAGGTGACCCAACAGAGTGCTGAAATTATCGGAAAATATCATTAAAGTCACGTGTAAGCAAGATTCTGCCGAAAATGATCCACAAACGTTTGGAACAATATGTCAACAGAGAACTGCCAGATGTGCAGGCTGGATTTAGAAGAGGTCGTGGTACTAGGGATATTATAGCTAGTGTTAGATGGATCTTAGCAGAAAGCAAAGAATACCAGAAGAATGTCTATCTGTGCTTCATTGACTATGCAAAGGCTTTTGATTGTGTGGATCACAACAAGCTGTGGCTGACTTTGAGAAGAATGGGAATCCCAGAACAGTTGATTGTGCTAATGAGAAACCTATACTTGGACCAAGAGGCAGTCTTCAGAACAGAGCAAAGAGCACTACATGTTTCAACATCAACAAGGGGATCCCTGAAGGATGTATTCTGCCTCCATACCTTTCAATCTGTATGCAGAACAGATCATCCGAGACAATGGGCTGTACCAGGAGGAATGTGGCATCAGGATTGGTGGACCTGCTTTGGGCATGTTTCAAGGAGGGACTGGTCTTTGGAGAAGGACATCATGTTTGGCAGGGTGGAGGGGCGGCAAAGGAGAGGAAGACCTTCGATGAGATGGATCAATTCTGTGACTAGAGTATTGGGAATGAGTGTGTTTGAGTTGGCGAGTTTGGCCCAGGATAGAATAGTATTTTAGGGCTATTGTACATAGGGTCACTATGAGTTGCAAGCGACTCAATGGCACATAACAACAGTCTCTTTTACTGTGGGCAAGAAAAGCTGCATCTGTTCCCAATGATTTTCCAAAAGGTGCAGATGCAGCAAATTGAAAATGAATGTGATGAAGAATTTGTTCCAAATTAATGGTGGTTCAGTAATTTCAAACTTGAGTCCAAATTTATACATCATTATAGGATAAGTATGCATTGTTCATGAATCAAATGTGTTTTGAAATGTTTATGTAAATGATACAATGAGATTTATCTGTGATTTACTTTTTTGGTCAGTACATTTGTAAGAACTGCTTATGCTCATAGGTATTCATTTTTACTGCTATGCAGTATCCTATTTAGGGACTATACCATAATTTCTCTCTTCTGTTGTTGATGGATACAAAGGCAGTTTCACATTTTTTCCTATATTGCCACTATATCTCGTAGACACGTGAATACTCCACAGTTTTGTGTGATATCTTTCTTTTTTTTTTCTTTTTCCTTTTTTTCTTTAATTTCAATGAACATCTACAAAGATTTTGGACTTCCATTCATTCATTGTTGCACTTTTTTCCCCGCCTACACCACCTGCACCCCCAGTTCGCTCCTCTCCTTGAAAAGCAAAAGAAAAACTCCTTCACTGGTACACAATCCCCCCGCACAACCCCATCCCCACCCCTACCCCGAGTATACTCCACTCTGCAACACTCATTCCAGATTCTTATGATAATCATAATGCCCTTAAATATATTACTTTTAAACTACTCTCTCCCTCATCGGCTTCAATGCAATAAACATAATTTATCCAGTTTTTCTCAGGCTTACCCCCACCCTGATGTCAGCCTCATTCTACGAGAGTGGCACCATTCAGTATTTGTCCTTTTGTGACTGAGATATTTCACTCAGCATAATGTCCTCCAGGGTCCCCCATTTTGAATAATATTGCATGAGTTCCTTGTTTTTCAATGCAGCGTAGTATTACATTGTGTGAATATATCACAGCTTTTCTATCCATTCGTTTGTCGATGGGCACTTAGGTTGTTTCCAACTCCTTGCTGTTGTGAACAAAGCCGTGATAAACATGGGTGTGCATATATTTGCTTGGATGTCAGCTATGGTCTCTTTGTGGTATATTCCCAGTAGTGGAATTGCTGGGTCAAATGGTATCTCTATTTGCAACTTTTTGAGAAAGCACCATACCACTTTCCACAGTGGTTGCACCATGTTACGCTCCCACCAACAGTGAATAAGGTTTCCAGTCTCTCCACAACCTCGCCAACATTTGTTGCTTGCTGTTCTGTTAAATTTTGCTAGTCTT
>NW_006399945.1:1183173-1208799 GCF_000299155.1 Elephantulus edwardii | reverse complement strand
TTATGAATCCCACTTGGTCATGATGGATTATTTCTTTGATGTATCATTGGATTGTCTTGGCCAATATTTTATTCAGGATTTTTGCATCTATGTTCATAAGAGATATTGGCCTATAGTTTTCTATTTTGGTGGTGTCTTTTCCTGGCTTTGGTATCAAAGATATGTTTGCTTCATAGGAGAATTCCATATTTTTCTGTTTTCTGAAATAGTTTATGTAAAATTGGTGACAGTTCTTCTCTGAATGATAAAATTCACTTGTAAAATCCATCTGGTCCAGGGGTTTTTTTTGGTTGGAAGTTGTTGTATTACCTTTTCAATTTCTTCTTCTTCCTTTTTTTTTTTACAATAGACATTGAAATTGTTTATTTCATCAGTTATAATTTATGTTGCAAACCAAAATGCATATGATTAAAAAATTAAAATAAAAAGTTAATTTAAGTATAAGAATATGCGCACATACATAAGAAAATGTATGTATGCTAACAGACACACAAATATACATATACACACATCCTTACATCAGGGTTCCCGAAATCTTCTTACAGCAGCAAACAATGGCTTAGTCAATCAGGTGTGACTAAGTCAGGCAATGCTGTAATCAGACTGAATTTGGTCACTCTCTGCCCCACATTGCTCTATATTTCACTCCAATCATCCTGGGCTGAATATTTCTGTGAATTCTGTTTCGTTTGTTTGTTTGTTTGTTTTTATAATAATATTTTTTTAAAAAAAAAAACAGAACTCAGTCTCACCATACTCACTGTTTGGAAATTTATAAGTACAACCAACCCCATTCCCTTCAAGTCAGTCTATCTCATCACAACCCTGAGGGACAGAGTAGAATGGTCCCATAAGCTAAGTCTGTAGCTTTTTTCCCTTCTTTTTTTTTTTTAAATTAACTTCATTTACAGAGATTTTGGATTTCCAATTTCTTCTTTTTTAATGGGTCAGTTCAGATGTTCAATTTCGGTTTGTGTCAGTTTAGGTAGGTTGTGTGTTTCTAAGTATTTGTCCACTTCCTCTAGGTTTTCCATATTTGTTTGAGTATAGTTTTTCATAATATTCTAATGTTAACTTAATTATTTTAGTTGGTTCTGTTGTGATGTTGCCTGATTCATCTCTTATTTGAATTATTTGTGTCTTCTTTTCTTTTGTGAGTTTTGCTATTGGTTTGTCGATTTTAATTGACTTTTTCAAAGAACCAACTCCTAGTTTTGTTGATAGTTTCAATTGTTTTTCAGTTTTCTATTTCATTTATCTCTGCTGTAATTTTTATAATTTCAGTTATTTTAGAGGGTGTCTGGTTTTCTCGCTGTTCTTTTTCAGTTTGTTGGAGATGTTGGGTTAGAGGGTCAATGGTCAGTTTTTCCTTTTTGATGTGCTTGCTTATTGCTATAAATTGACCTCTGATTACTGCTTTGGCTGTTTCCCAGAGGTTTTGGTAGGTAGTGTCTTCATTGTCATTTGTTTCAAGAAACTTTTTCATTTCATTTTTTATTTCTTCTTGTACCCAGTCATGTTCAAGTGAGTTATTATTCTGCTTTCAAATGTATGATTTTTTTTCTCCTTTATTCTCTTGTTATTAATTTCTAATTTTGTGGTGTTGTGAGCTGAGAAGATACTATGTATAATTGTGTTTTCTTTCTTAAAGCATTTTCAGTGTAATTAGATATTGCCAGATTGCTCTCCAAAGTGATTATAACACCAACAAGCAATAAATTAAATTGTCCCACATCTTCACGTTCACAAAATTATGGAATGTTTCCACATGGGATTGTTAGACTTTCATTTTTGCCAATTGCAATAATTTTTAAATGGAGGCTCTTTGTGATTATGACTTTCACTGCTCTGATTACAAGATAGCTCTGGTGGTGTAGTCTCTGGGGTGTCATCCTGCTAACCTAAAGGTGACAGTCCAAACCACCCACAACTCCACAGGAGAAAGGTAGACCATCTTCGTATGCCATTTATAGCACCAAAAACCCTCTGGAGGGTCAGCTTTGAGTCACTTCTGACTCAACAGTGATGAGTTTGATTTTTTATTATAAAAATGGAACTCGGGTAGCGTATTCCATAGAGAGTTGCACTGCTGACCAAAAGGTTGAGCTTCTCTGATGGTTTGAATCACGACCTGCTTTGAGGAAAAAGGACGGGCAGTCAGTCCCCTCCCAGGTGACTTACTGGTGAGTAACCCAGTGGTGGGTCATGTATGACTCAGAGCCAACTCTTTGGCAATGAGAGAGGGAGAGATTATACATTTATTTACTAACCCCATTTCTTTTGAATTGCCTATTTTTAAACCTACTTTTAAAATTGGATGATTTCTTTCTTAAAGTGCTTTATATGTTCTAGTTGCACATTTTTCATTAGTTACACAAGTTACATTTACATCCTGCCTACCTGACTTGTCCTTTTACTTTTCTTGACGTTTATCATTTTAATGTAATGAGATATATTACAATTTTCCTTGTTATTTGTACTCTTTGTAGCTTGCTGAAGAAATTATTTCTTGGCTTAGAGATACAAGTCTGATTTCTTCTATATTTTTTTCTTTATAAAGACATTAGCTCTGTTTTGCCCATGTAAAGTCTTTAATCCACCTAGAATTGATTTCTGTGTTGAGTTTGCGATTGGGATCCATTTGATGCTCTTTAGTTGTGCAGATAACCAGCTAACCTAGCACCAATTATTTAGTAGTTGATCTCTTTTCTGGTAACTTGCAGTTCCATCTCTCACATCTCTTATTTGTTTATGACCTCCTTTTTCCTTCACTGACAGGTTTCTCTGTTCTGACACCAGATTCACACTACTTTATTTTTTAGAGAGGTTGAATGATTTTTATATTTAATAGTGCAGATCTTTGGCTTTTTAAAAGGTTTTTGTCAATTTTTACCCCAAATCTATATAAGTTAGAATTTTTTTGAAACTTGGTAACAGAGAGAATTCCTATCTGTGAGCCTGTCTTCAGTACGTTTAAATTATATTTTATTGTGTCATTATAATTATCATGCATGTATTTTGCCATAATTAGTAAGCTTTGGATTCTTTCTGTGATTAAAAGAAAAGTAGGATACTGTATTCCATTTGTTGATTTAATTGCATGAGTGAAAATCAGTATGTGAATGAAATCTATTTTTACATATTGATTCTGCAATATATTGTTGTTTCTGTTGTTTTCTACTGACTTTGTATTCATGATGACTTATATGGCCTAGGTAATTCTGGAACTTTTTTCCTTTCATCTGATTCATCTTAATCTTTGAGAATCCTGGGGGCGTAGGTTAATCTTGCGTTTCTCCTGATAGTATGATTCTTGCTTGGGCCAGACTTTTCATAATTCTACCAAGTTGGATCACTTTTAACTCTTTAGCGTAGAGTTCCCCAGACAAGGCAGGTCATAAAAAGTAAAACTGAAATCCCTTTTTCATTGATGTTTCCAAATGTAATAGGATATTTTTCAAATCAGTTTCGTTTAAGACAGGTGGTTTTAATGTCTTTGTCATGTGGAGGACTTCGCAGCTTGGGTTTTGGTGTGAAGTGTGTTCGCGCTGCTACCCAAAGTTTTATGGTTTAAATTCACTGCTTCCTGTTTCTCCAGAAGAAAATGAGCAATCTCTCCTGTTATGTACAATCTCAGAAATCCTGCAGCTGCTCTGTACGAGTTGGAATTGACTCAATAGCAGTGAGTGAAGAGGTTTGGGTGCCACCCACCTTTTAGATCCCAGTGTAGCTTGCCTGTCACCTGTGTCCTGTTAAACCAAAAGTTCTATGTTCCTGGTTTGGGCCATAGCAATTCATATACCATAGCTTTTCACTAACTTCCTACTCTGATTTGACTTCTGAGGATTTCTCTTACTTTCTTATAATCTTAGCAGGGCTATTGGAGTCCCTTTTCCATACCACCCTTAGAATTTCTTGCATTTTCAAGCCAGGGAGTTTTCAGTCCACCCAGTTATATATATTACAAGAAATAGAAGGCTCACAGATTCTTTTATACTTTTTTTTGTTATTTTTCATAATTCTGGTTTTGGAACCTAATAGTATGTAGGCAAATTTTTATTCCTAATTCTCTGTTTTGTTAGGCTGCTATATCGTGTACATTTATTTGACCCTTTAGGTGGTAGGTTCACAGATCTGTGGAAGAAAACAGTTTTAACATTTCTTGATGTTTATAGAAAACAGATCATTTCTAATGTTTAAAATTATAAAAGTCAATATTATCCTTCCATTTCAGGTTGTAGAACTGCAAAGTAGATTATCTGAAGAATCAAAGAAAGCAGATAAATTAGATTTTGAATATAAGCGACTGAAAGAAAAAGTTGATGGTCTTCAAAAAGAAAAGGAGGTAAGAATATATTAGACGTTTTGGTTTTGAGCACTGCAAAAGTAAGGTAATTATTTTAAATTCATATTTTAACTATTTCACTAATCCCTTCCATTTTTAAATAAAAACTAATGATCCAATTTATTTTTAAGGTATAACCATTTGTGTTTCAAAAGTAGACCTAAAATAAAAGATAACATTTATGTTTTCGTTTCCATTTTAATTTCTTCTATAGATACCACTTTTGTATTCCACATTGTTCTCATGACTTCTTTAAATGTATATAGCTTTTGTTTTCTGTATTTTTAATATAGCAGATATTGTTCAGCATATTTTGAATCTTTTAAAAATATTTTTACTTTGCCATAATTTAACGCTTTAGTTTTATGAGCTTTCATATTTTATTAAAATGTTATACAAGAAATGAGATACTTATTCTTAAGGAAGGGTTAGACAGTACTGCTTAATTTAACTCTGGATACTTACCTTGACATAATAAATAATCAATATTATTAAATGAAAAAAGTTTTTAATTCCGGGAAAATCGAAAGATAAAAATAGATCCAGATTTACTACTATTTATCGTTCTACTAGATAAAACAAAAACCAATGAGGAATAGAGTTAGATAGCTTGAAGTTAACCTTTCGTGTTTTCTGTGCCCCTCAGAGGTTAAGAACAGAAAGAGATTCTCTGAAGGAAACCATTGAGGAGCTCCGCTGTGTGCAGGCCCAAGAGGGGCAGCTCACAACTCAAGGTAAAACCACCTCAGTACCAAATAATATCACTTATTTCTAACAGTATATCAGCTAAAAAAAAACCTCAACTAGCTTACTTCAAGGTGATTACACCAATAGATGAAATTTTCAAAATTGCTAATAAGGCAATTGAATTGAAAAATAGTCTGAACTGTTACCCAGGTGGATTTTTCCCCCCAAATAAATTATAAATTGTAGGGCCAGATATTGTAGTAGACAAAATTATTTGTCTAGTTTTTAAAAAATACTATATTGGATAATATGAGTAAATCTTAACAGAAGCAAATTACTGACCATAAATTTAGGAACCACTTAAGCCATTGTGTTGACAGAATTGCTAAACCTATATGCTTATGATGATTAGTTGATTTTCAGCAAAGATACAGTTTTATAAGCAAAGGAAGTCCCTGGGAAAAAAAGATGTGGGATATTTACACCTTCACCTCATACTATATATCGACCAACTTAAAATGGATTGTACACTGAATTCAAGAGGTAGAAGTAGGTTAGAATAAACATCCAGAAAAAAACTTTATACCTTTAAGTTAAGCAAAGAAGTCTTAAAGCTACAACATCAGAACCACTTCATAAGAGAAAAATTGCTAAATTGGAGTTTACCAAAATTTTAAGCTGCTTTTCTTTTAAAAGATAATACCATTAAGAAAAGAGAATTTAAAGAGAAAATACTTGCATATTACAATTCTGATAAGGCACTTGTATAAAGAACTAGTCTAATTCAGTAATTAAAGGAAAAAAAAAAACCAAGAAGAAATAAGTAAATTATATAAATAGCTATTTCTCCAAGGAGACTTAAATGGCCCATAATCTGAAAAGCTACTCAATATCAATAGGGAAATGGAATTCAAAACCATTACGTACATACCACTGTGGCTGATCACCAAAAGAAAGAGTCAAGTGTCAGTAAAGATGTGCCCTCACGGGAAACCTCATCTATTGCTATTTGGTGCATAAAGTAGTTTTATTATTGTTGTTGTTAGGTGCTGTCAAGTTGTCGACAACCTCTTTACAGCAATGCACAGACCAGTGCTACACCACATAGAAGAATGTTTGACAGAAAAACAATTTGAATCAGGCCTGAGGGCCGCAGATTAAAATCACCCACCTTGGGCTTGGTAGCATAACTTTCTGTCCACTAGGCCAATGTAGCTCTCTCTACGTTGTCGTTATTATAGTTGTTAGATGCCGTCAAGTTGTAGACCACTCATAGTGACCCTATGAATGAAAGGCCGGAGCACTGTTCATAGAGTTTTCAGAGGCAAGCCATTTCGGAAGTGGATGCCACTCCTGCTTCCAAGCTTATTTTAATCACGGAGCTCCACTAAACACTGTCCACCGTGGGTAACCATTATCACATTTGACACATCAGTGTCACAGTGTTAGCATCACAGCACCTCAAAACCAGTTTTCCATTTATTAAAAAAGTAAACATTTGTGTACACATAGAACACTTTTTAGTACTGAAAAGAACTGGCCTAGTGATGCAGCCATAAAGAGAAATGTAGTACAATATAAAGCTTAAAATATTTACTGTCTAGCCCTTTATAGAAAATAATCACTTAGTCCTGGTACAAAGATCCTCATCTAAGATGACATACCACTACTGTACATGATCTTCATATTGTGGTTTCTGGGCAGCAAGAAAGAGCAGCTCTTCTATGCAAGCAATTTTCAGGCCCATGCTTCTTAGTGCCCTGTCTGCTTGACAGATCACATGGTCAAGCCCAACATCTTTGTAGGAATGTATACATACACAGGTGTGAATAAAATATGTGACTCTGAGAGTTGTTACAATAACAACCTATCACTCTCTTACTAGTTTCTTAATTTATTTTAAAAAGTGACAAGTTAACTACAATGTGGTCTTTTTAAAGCAAAGAAAGGTTTTAGCTGTTAAAACTAATGTTCAGAGTAAGGTTTCTGCTTTCTATTAATCTTGTATTCTTACATGTATATTTATAGGGTTGATGCCTCTGGGAAGTCAGGAGTCCTCAGACAGTCTGGCAGCAGAGATAGTTACTCCTGAAATCAGGTAAGTAGATCTTGTTCATAATCTTCTTGTTGTTGTGTACCATCAAGTTAGAACCTACACGTAGCTGACCCTTTTCTGGGTTTTCAGAGACAGTTAATTGCATAGGAGGAGATTGCCCATCTCTTCTCCCATCGAGCAGCTGGTAGATCTGAACTGTGTGCCTTCTGAATTGTAGTGCAGCTTCTGCTACTAGAACTGTAATAGTCCTCTACCACATGGACAAGATTAGCTTCTTAACCTTTATTAATACTTCCAGCATGAACTCAATATTAAATTTTCATGTTTTCAGCATGTTAGAAGCATTCTTATGCTGGCCCAACAGACAACTTGATTTTCTAGCTTCAGTCAGATTATCTTCATGAATGAATAGCAAACTACATATTCTGTGTTTGCATATCCTCAACAAGCATCAATGAAAACAGTCCAGAGGCTTGCATATCACTAAGGCTACCTGAATATTTGATGTTGTCACCAAATGACTGGTAATTTCAAAATATACTATTAATATACTAGTTAAGGACAAATAAATGAATGTTGAAATCCAAGAACTTATTACCATCGATTGGAACCAATTTAGAGCTTACCTTCCAAAACTAGAAATCACTCAGAAGGAGATTGTCCGATATTCTCCCACAAAGCCACTAGGGTATTCAATCCACCAGAGAGGTCAGCCTCTGGGGCAGCAGTGCAGCTTCCTAAGAACTTGGCCGCTAAAGCTCAGTTAAATCAGAGAACAAATAGAATTGTGAAATTGGAATTTTTACAAGTTAAGATGTTTGGAAAATCTATGTATGTTCAAATTAACTTCAAGTGTCAGTAGCTAAATTTTTAGAATTATACTGTTGATATACCAAATAATCATTCTTTTGTCTTTTGATCTTTCAGGGAGAAACTTATTCGTCTTCAGCATGAGAATAAGATGTTAAAAATTAACCAAGAGGGTTCAGACAATGAAAAAATTGCCTTGTTGCAGAGCCTTCTAGATGATGCAAATCTCCGCAAGAATGAACTGGAAACGGAAAACAGGTAGGAATATGTAGGTGACAGCACCTAGCCACAGGCCCAGTACACATTTAGTGCTTCTATTCTGCCTTCTAGTTGATTGCTTAATACCTAGGGCCTTCAAAACTTGCAAGTCACCATCCAAAGTCCAATATTTGGTCTTTAATTTAACCCTGAAGCAACAAAGAAAAAAAAAAGCCAGGACTAGAAGAAAGAAAAGGAATGAGTGGCTGTTTGCCTTCATGAACAATTGCTTCCTGCCATGAGGCCCAGACTCATTTGCCAGCTGCAACTACTGAATATTTTTTATCAAAGATTCTGTAGAAGAATCTGGATCAAAATGGGGACAGTTCAGGAAAGAATCTTCAACCCTTAAATCAGAAATATCCGAAAGGTCGTCTTAAACACTTGTTTAGATTGAGTAGTAAAGAGTGTCTGCATTGAGTATTCCATGTTTTAGAGATCACTCTACATGGGATGAAATTGACAACAGCAACTCCCAGTATTTGATAGGAAACTAAAGGGCCAATGAGTTTATATTGATGGGGGAAGAACAACTCAGAAAAGAGAGTGAGAATGATTGCATAACTCAAGGAATAAAGTTACTTCATAGAATTGTGCATGTAGAAATTGTTGAATTGGTTTGTGTTCCACTGTATATATTCTCAACTTCTAAAATGTGAATAAAAAATGTTGTAATGAGCTGTCAAAGCAGAACCGACCCACAGCTGAACCTCCACTGGATTTTTGGAGGCTATGGCTCACATAGGTGAAGATTGCCTATTTTTCCCCTTCAGAGCAGGTAATAGATTTGTGCTGCCAACCTAATGGTAGGTGATTTGAATGCACCAGCTACTCTGGGGGAGAACGATGGACAGGTTTCTCCTGTGTAATTTACAATCTCTGAAAACCCTCTAGAAGGTTGACAGTGACTTGATTCTGACTTGACAGCACATAACTCTTCTTTCAGCTTTAAGTTACAGTGACGCTGTAGTAGATACCAGCAAATAGTATAAATCAATATAAACACCAAAATGGTTATATAAACATGTTTTATCATTGTTGATTGCTGTTGTGTCAAGTATGAATCATAGTAACGCTATGAACAAAAGACCTGAAACCTTTCTATAATTTGTTCTCAAAGTTCATAGTTTCCAGAGGTATGTTATTTAGGAAGTGGATTTTATATCAACTCTTAAAAGCATAATTATAATTTTTTAAAAATTAGGAAAGACCTTAAAAGAGAAAATAATAATGGGAATAGAGAAATGGTGATTAATTTTATAAAATACAGTGTATGGGAATAATCATAAAACATTGTGAATAAAGGAATATCTGAAACACAATGTATATAAATTTT
Source organism: Elephantulus edwardii (assembly GCF_000299155.1). Lineage (NCBI taxonomy): Eukaryota > Metazoa > Chordata > Mammalia > Macroscelidea > Macroscelididae > Elephantulus > Elephantulus edwardii. Next base: position 1,199,307 of record NW_006399945.1, on the reverse strand, counting down.
GTATGCAAACCAATATATAATATTTTTTTTAAAAAAAAACAAACGCCATACTTTAGAAAATCAGAAGGTGGATAAAATTGTGGAAAATAGCTAGTAGTCACAAAATCCTAGTGATGAAAACAGTCTTCTGTTCATCTCATTAATCTTTTTTCTCTTGTCCACCACAGTCTTTCTGATATTTTGTCCTAAGTATCTGTTGACCTATCCATAGGAAAGTTTTACAGATGAGGGAACATGGATCAGACACAGGCTGATCTTTTTTCTGGCTCATACTCAATTTAATGCCAATTTCTCTTCTATGATTTTTATAGAAAAATCTGTTTGTTTCACTGTTTTCTGTCCTGTCTGATTTTCCTCTTATATAAATTGCCCTAAAAGATTTATGGAATTTTATAAATATTTATAGTATCTCATCTCTAACTTAATTTCTTACTAGTTTACTGCCTTGGATTCAGGAAGCCTAGTTTTTAGTCCCACACAGAATGGGAATCCCAGAACATTTAATCGTGCTAATGCGAAACCTACCCTTGGACCAGGAGGCTGTCATAAGAACAAAGCAAGGAAAAACTGCATGGTTCAAAATTGAAAAATGTGTTCACCAGGGATGTGTCCTATCTCCATACCTTTTCTCCCTGTGTGCAGAACAGATCATCCGGGAGCCTGGACTGGATGAGGAGAAGTGTGGTATTAGGATTGGAGAAAGATTCATCAACATCTGCGTTATGCAGATGACACAACCCTACTTGCTGAAACTGAGGAGGACCTGAAGCGCTTGCTGCAGAGGGTCAGGGACTGCAGCCTTCAATGTGGATTGAGTCTCAATATCAAGAAGACAAAGATTCTCACCACTGGAACAACTGGCGGTATCAGGATAGATGGTGAAGAAATTGAGATTGCTTTAGTTTGCTTGGCTCCACAGTCAACACTGTTGGCACCAGCAGCTAGGAAATTCAAAGAATATTGCAATGGGAAAGTCTGCTGTTACGGACCTCTCCAAGGTGCTGAAGAGCAGTGGTGTCTCTCTGGAGACTAAGGTGCGTCTGATACAAGCCATGGTCTTTGCTATCCCTTGTTATACAGGATAAAAGGTGAATTGATGCTTTTGAGCTGTGTTTCTAGAGAAAAGTATTGAGAGTACCATGGACTGCTAAGAAGACGAACAGGTTCATTCTGGAGAGGGTTAAACCAGGCTTCTCTTTGGAGGCAAGGATTCTGAAGCTTTGTCTGACATACTCTGGACATGTTGCAAGGATGGACCAGTCCTTGGAAAAGGACGCCGTGCTTGGGAATTTGGAGGGACAGAGCAGGAGAGGAAGAACCTCTGTGAGGTGGATTGATTCAGTGACTAGGTTAATTGCAGTTGGTGTGTCGAAGACAGATTGGCACAGGATAGAGCAGAGTTTAAGGCTGTTGTACATAGGGCCACTATGAGTCACAGGCAACTTGATAGCGCGTAACAACAACATAGCCTTCTTACTATATGACCTTAAATACAATTTTCCTATCACTCACATGGCATCTTTGTGAACAAGAGATTATAGTAGAATTCCAAAGACCTTTCCACTTTATCTAATAAGTTCATATTGCTTTCACCTGTAACTTATAATACTTTCCGGTCCTCAAACAGAATTCAAAGCAGAACCAAGGTTTGAGAATGGGTCTGTATCAAAACTGCCCAGGGTGTTTTCTAATACTTAACCTGATCTTGTCCTTTTAACTCTCAAATTATATCATTTTCTCAAGCTTATCTTCTCCCCATCCATATCCCTTTGACAGCTATATTAATTTAGTCATCAGACTGATTAAAAAGTTAGTTAACTAGATTCCTGAAGGAGGAAAAGGTGAGATAGTGGAAGTCTCATTTATTGGGATACTTGCTTTGTGCAGGTAGTGTACTGATAGATTTAATATATAATTTCACTTATCCAACCCCACAAGGTAGTAGTCATCATAGCCTTTATTTTCTAGATAAACTATTTTCACATATTGTGGTGTTCAGACACTTAATATTTTAGCAGTCATATTAGTATATATTTGTTGTCTGTTTCTTATTTTCTAGGCATTTGAGTTATTTTCAATCCCTCCAGGGAAGGTGTTTGCATAGAATGATTATGTTTTATGATATTTACAATGGCTTTTAGTATTGGCTGACTAAAAAAAGTCTAAAAAAAATGTCTAAAATGGATAATGTAAATAATTGTATTATTTTTTTGATACAGATTTCTTATTTACTCTCTGAAAAGATGGAGCAGAGTTATAGCATCACTAATTGTTTTATCATCTAATGATACTGTAACAAGAACACCATAAATAAGTAGCTTTAATATATTTATTCTCATAGTTCTAAAAGTCCAAATTCAAAGTACTAGCTCTAAGGGAAGGCTTTCTCTCTCTCTTGGTCTTTGAATATCTATGGACTTGTCATTCCTTGGAGATTTCCAGGTATCTTGGTATCAGTCTTCTCCAGGGTCTAGAAGGTTCTCAGCACAGAGACCCTAGGTCCCAGGACATGTTCCACTCTTGGTTGTTTTCCCTCCTGTCCTGCTTGCTTTTCTCTTCTTTTATTGATATTATATGATAAAAAGTGATGTAGAGAAACTCTGCTTAACATCCTCTTTGGTCTCTGTGATGTGAGTAAAGATGGTACATTCTACCCTAATTCCTTAAAATTGCTTGGCTTATTCTATCATTATATAACTACCAAATTATATTATTCCATAATGATGTCCTTTGAGAGTCATGGCCCAATGTTAGAAACATAGTTCAGTGTTGTGACAGAAGAAAAGATAAAGCATTTTATTTCTCCAGAAAATTGTTTGGGCAGACTTAACACTGACCAGCAAGCATACCAGCAAGCATTCCACCTGGGTTTTTATTCCTGACAAAAAAGCTAAAGCTGTGTGTATTTGTCAAGGATTTTGACCTCACAATCTTATTTCAACCTAGTTTGGTAACACCTTGGCTTGTGCTTAAAAAAGGAGGAGGCTAAGGCATAAAGATGTTTCAAATGTCTTTGTTTCAGAGGATGAAAGCATGCCAGGAATTGGCCTTGACTGGTTAACAAAAGTACAAGGACGAGGAGTTTCTCTTAGTAATTTTCAGAAAAGGGTTCTTGTTTCAGCTTAATTCTGTTTTGTAACATTTGAAGAGAATATACGTATGTTTTTTCTTTTTTACACAAGTTGACCCATGTTTTGAGAGGATACAATTCAATCCATGACACTGATAATGTACTGATGTACCCTTGTCTTTCTATTGGTTATAGATTCTCAGATCATGTATTCTTCCTTTACTGTTAAAAATCACTTTTTTTTTAATTCGCAGTTACTGTGTTCTCTATTTTTTTCCTTTTTCTTTATTTTGGGCACAGGTTTACAGATCATATTAGTTTTTCATGTAATTATTCATAGACTTTTTATAACATTAATTATAATTACTTCATTATAATACCTAATCACCTGTTTGTTGTGTATTGCTTTTCCTTTCACCCAGATTATTATATTTTTTTTATTCCCCTTTGCGTCTCTTCTCATCCCTATTATACCTCTAAAATTTATTTTACCTGTATATAAACCTTTCCTTAGCTTTTTAAAAATTTTTTTTATTATTAACTTTAATGGAAGTTTACAGAGACTGAGGATTTCCATTCATTCATTGTTGCACTTTTCTCCCTGCTCCCCCCACCTTCCCCCTAATTCGCTCTTCTCTTAGAAAAGTAAAAGAAAAATTCTTTCATTGTTATGTTCAAAATATATTCATTGTTAGACAATCCCTCCCCCCATGTCCACTCCACTATGCAGCCTTCATTCTGGACTCCTGTCATAACGATAATACCTAATCCCATATCCCTTTTAAACAGTTTTTTTCCCTTATCTGTTTCAGTGCAGTAGACATAATTTATCCCATCTTTCTCAGTCTCCGCCCAACCCCGATGTCAGTCCTGTTTTACAACAGTGGCACCATGCAGTATTTGTCCTTTTGTGACTGAGATATTTTACTCAGCATAATGTCCTCCAGGTCACCCATTTTGTGAAATATTTAATGAGTTCCTTGTTTTTTAATGCAGAGTAGTCTTGCATTGTGTGAATATACCACAGCTTCTCTATCTGTTCGTTTGTTGATGGGCACTTAGATTGTTTCCAACTCCTTGCTATTGTAAACAAAGCCTTAATTTTAAACATGGGTGCGCATGTATCTGCTTGGATGTCAGTTACGGTTTTTGGGGAGTATATTCCCAGTAGTGGAATGGCTGATTCAAATGGTATCTCTGTTTGCAACTTTTGAGAAAGTGCCACACAGCCTTCCACAACGGTTGCACCATTTTACACTCACCAACAGTGAATAAGGGTTCCCAGTTTCTCCACAACCTCGCCAGCATTTGTTGCTTACTCCTTGGCTTTTCATAATAGTGATCTTAAATTTTGATTACCTTTTGGTGACTGTTGTATGTCCCTCAGTATAATCAAACCAAGATCTTAAGCATTATTTTTTCCCACCTGTTTGACTTTGCTGAAAACATTCCTTCTTTCTCCTTCCCAGGCATCTTTGGTCGAAATACTTGTGATAGTCTCCTGCCTGGTCTTCCTGTCTCCTGTTTGACATTTATAATAAAATCTCCTATTCTAAAAGCAATGTAATCTTTGTAAAATGCTATCTGGGTTTTGTTTTTTTGTTTGTTTTTTTTTTTTTTTTGAGGGGGCAACCTTTTTTTTTTCCTCCCAATTTTTTTTTTTATTGGGAAAAACATAATGGGGGTACAAGGATGTGAGGGTTGGGGGCAGAAGGATGAAGATGGGTCAGGATGCAGCTGCAGAGCTGCACAGTTTGGTTGGTGGGAGGGGGCAACCTTTTAATATCACCCAAGGCATAAAGAATCAAATTGGTTCACTGAATGCTTCATCAGAATGACTTAGATAGACTTAATAAAGACATAGTCCTGGAAGTATTGTTATTATTAAAGGCTGGCTAGGTTATTCCAGGATTAGCAAATTGGCATTTTAAACAAAGTGATACATTATCTCTTCCCTTTATTCTCTAGTTTTATCTGCAGCTATTCTTTTCCTCATAACTTATTCTTCATTCAGTTCATGAATAACCGTACACCTTCTCATTTTTCTTTACTCTGAAAAAATTAAATTGTTTTGAATCCTTTTTCACTTTTAATCACATTAAGTATTAAACAGTGTAGTCTCAAGTTAATCCTATTCTGCATAAAATTGAGTATAGTTCTTACTTCTTCAGGCTATCATCATTACTTTTATATATATCTGTGTACTGTGTTAGGGAGCTTGGTGGCTTAGTGGTAAGGAATTCCACTGCCAACATGGTTCAAATCCATCAGCTGCTCTACGAGAGAAAGATGGGCAATCTTCTCCCATGCCATTTACTGCCCCTGAAAACTCACTGGAGGTTCACGTGTGGCTCAACTATACAACAAACAGTATGCTCTGTTGAAGGATTTTTTTATAGATTATAAGCTACAGATTTTTGAAGGGTTGTTTTTTTTCCCATTTACACTTTTTACTTCTTCACTAGATCTCTTGAATACAGGGACCTTTTTATCATTAGTGTTGAATATAACGCGTGAAACATAGCCTTCATAAACAAATATTGGCATGACTTTAAGGTAAATCGCTATGCATCAGTGCATCAGTTTGACAAAATGCGTCCATTAAAAACTTCATCAGAAATATCAAGCAATCTAAGGAAATAGTAAAATGAGATGCTAGTATTAAATTCTGAAACTTTATTTTAGTAATTGTGCTGTATAAGGAAAAAACCATAATTAATTGAAAATGTAATGCACATTTGATTTCTAGGCTGGTGAATCAAAGGCTTTTGGAAGTACAGTCACAGGTTGAAGAATTGCAGAAATCTTTACAAGATCAAGGCTCAAAAGCAGAAGATGTAAGTTTTAATAACCATCCATGGCCTAATAATTTTACAGTAATGATAAATATGATAACTTAATTTTTATTTGTTGATTTCTCTCAAAATAGTTTCAATTTACATTGTTTTTGGAAGAGATGCAGTATTTTCCTCTTTACTAACATTATTTCCTGAAACAACCAGGTGATGGTCTGATACTTCATTGTCTCTTCCAGATATATTCTCCTAAGAATTAGAAGAATTACTACCTGTCAGCTAAGGAATTAATTGAGGCTTTATGGCGTAAATGTCTTAATTTGGTATTCAAAACTGAAAGTATTTTCCTATAATAGCTTCCTTCCCCCGTTCACTCCCCTTAGTGCTGGTAGAAAAGCTATATTTAAAAATACATAGCTTAATGTAAAATTAATAATATTTTTAAAAACAGCATTCCTGGAATCCCATTAGCTCTGAAGTTCGTAGTTCCTCTGTTATCTCTCACTTACGTATGAATTCACTCACTTTTGTTTATATTCCCTTAGGCACTGCATGTCTCTGTCATAGCTCTGCCCATTCTGTTGGGCACACTGAAATATAGAAAAATTCTTTGAATTCACAGGCTATATTCTTTCATGTCTGTATGCCATAGCACATAAACATAGTAAACTCAAAAACCCAATGTCATCACATCAGTCCGTACTGGTGCTGATTTAGGGCGGCGTAGAACTGTGCCATGGGGTTTGTAAGGCTGTAACCTTCACAGAACCAGACTGGTGCATCTTTCTCTGGTGGAACAGCTGCTGAGCTGGCACCTTTGGTTAGTAGCACAGTTTTTGACCACTGTGTCACGAGTGTTCTTCAGCACATAGTAACCAGTCCATTCTTGGTGAAAATGTAAAAAATAACAAATTTTGCAAATGTAGGGAATACTGCATTTAAGGAGCAGTGTGCAGTAGAACTGAGACTTATTAAATAGACCTCCTTGGCACATGTCAGGACCGACTGACTCTCCTGCAGGTAAGAGGCTCTAAATCACACAGGAAGAAATTGCCCACCTTTCTTCTATGGAGCTACTGGGGGATTCAAAGTAGAAGAGAGGCATTGCCTTTGAGTTAGTTGTACTAATCCCTATGACCTGTGCTATCAAAATTTACAAAACATCTGAAAACAGTAAAAAGGGGGGGACAAATGCCGTTTTAGTGGCCAGTGTTTGCTTCATCAGTTGATTTGTTTTCCTCATTGCTAACTAGTGCCATCTACTATAGCGTTTGGTGGTGGTAGTGGTGTTGTGTGCCATCGAGTTGCCTGCGACTCATAGCGACCCTATTACAGCAGCCCTAAACCCTGCTCAGTCCTGTGCCATTCTCACCGTCTCAAACACACTTATCCTCGTTACCCCATCTCTGAATCAGTCCACCTCATAGAGGGTCTTCCTCTCCTGCACTGTCCCTCAAAACTCCCAGGCATGTCATTTTTCTCCAAGGACTGGTCCCTCCTTGCAATATGTCCAAAGTATGTCAGACAGAGCTTCAGAATCCTTGCCTCCAAGGAGCAGCCTGATTTAACCTTCTCCAGGATGAACGTATTCATTTTCTTAGCAGTCCATGGTATATTCAATACTCTTCTCCAGCATCACAGCTCAAAGGCATCAGTTCTCCTTCTATCCTCCTTAGTCATTGTCCAGCTCTCTGACATAGAGCAAGTGATTGCAAAGACCTTGGCCTGTATTAGGCACACCTTAGTCTCCAGGCTTTTCAGTGCCTTGGAGAGGTCCCTAACAGCAGACTTTCCCATCGCAATGCGTCTTTTAATTTCATGGCTGCTGGTGCCAAGAGTGTTGACTGTGGAGCCAAGCAAACTAAAGCTGTTAACAATCTCAATCTCTTCACCATCCATCCTGATGCTGCCTTAAAAATATAAATCTATTTGTTTCCATTGATACTCACTTGAGAACTCATCTTCGGAATTAGTTGTTGTTTTATCAAAGTTACTTTTTTTTTTAGTTCAGCTTTATTAGTGTAAATGACATAAAGATAAAGAAGGGACGTTGAATCCATATAGAGAGCTCTGGTCACACAGTCCACAGGGAGTCGTGCTGCTGACCCAGGGACAGGTGTCTGGGAGTTTGATTGCACTGGCAGCTCTGAGAAAGATGAACAATCTCCTCCCCTGTGAATTACAGCCTCAGAAACCCAGTTTGGAAACCCAGCCATGACTCAGTTCCATCTCTATGACAATGGTTTTAAATAAGTATGTTTCCTAAAAACTCAAGAATTACTGTATGTAGAGCGATCTTCAGTGACCCCTTTTTGTCAGTTTCTTAAGCATATGTCTAGTGTACATTGACATCATGCTTGTTTTTCTAAGATTACTAATTTTAGTTTGTACATTAATTGTGTGTATAGTGCTTCATAGAGTCCCAGATTGGAATGTTAGACTCCTGAAAGTATTACCAACGTTTAAGTTACCTTATTAAAATGAAACTTGTTTGAAATATTACTGATTTTAAGCATGGTTTTATACAAAGAGATGAAACAGTATCAATAGTATTTTAAAAGACAATTAAGCCTAAGTCACAGAATTTTAAAGATACTGACATTATTAATCCCATGGAATCAGCAGACCTCTCAGACAGTGATAAATGTAAAATTGGTTTTTGTCTCTTAAACTTTTCATTGATTTGTTTCTGGGCAAAGCAAGTGAGAGGTTATAGTACATTAAAAGGAAAAATGGAAACATAACAGTTCCATACAAAGCTTGGTGTTACAGTAATGACCATAGTACTAAATTCTTCTTTGTGTTGATTTTAAAACATAAAAGACTTTATTCTAAAAAAAAAATTAAAAAAAATGTATCCTAATGAAATATCTGTGGGAATGAAATGTTAATTAAATATGCTTTAGGAACATTACTTCTAAGAAAATACTTCTCAAAAGTCAGATATTTGCATGAATTGGTCAATTTATTTACCAGCCGGGTATTAATGACATGTCTTACTCTATATCAGAAAATCAAAGCCCTTGCTTTCATGCCAGTTCTGACTCATAGTGACCCTATAGGATAATGTTGAACTGTCCTCATGAGTTTCAAAAGCTGTGGTCTTTACAAATGGCCACACCTTTATTTTGGGGAGGGCCCAGTAGATTTGAGACCCCAACTTTCCAGGTTGCAGGTAAGCCCTTAATCATTGGACCACCAGGGTTCTTTGCCTTGTTTTGTACCAAAGGGAAATTGTTCCTGAGCTATTTTTTCTATCTGTACATGAGATTCAGATAGGAAATTTCTTACTCTGAAAGCTGTAGTTTCCTTAGCATATTTTTGATGCTTTTGTTTTTTTTATTTCACTAACTACAATGTTGGCAACTCAGGAATATGTAAAACAACCTGCCAAATGGAGTTGGTCCTCTCTGAGGAACGGCAGTATCATCTCTACCTATCTCTGTTACAAAAAGCCACAGTCTTTTCATATGACCTTAAGTCTTAGAGTAGGATGGCTTCCACATTTTTATTATTTTTATGTCATTTGTTTTTAGCAGGGAAGCAGAAACATTGTTATATTCAATCATATGGATAATTTGAGCTAGCCACAGTATATAAAACTCCAGAGAACAAGACAGGATGAGGAAACCATAGAAGAAAGAAAATGTACATTTCTGGAAAAACAAATGCATATCTTTTACTTCTAATCATGAATTACTAAATCGTTCCTTCTATTGGCTGCTGTGTTTGCTTCATACTAATATGTCTTCTCTGTCTTTTGGCATGGTTTCTGCTCAAGGCTATTGTAAGTATGGCTTCCTGTTCATTTCTATATACTGAGCACCCTTTTGTTCAGATTTTCTTATTTATAAATGCTCTACCATCATAGATGTTGGTATTGCAGTTTTAAATTAAGGCTGTATTATGCAAACAGAATGTTACCATTATGACATTCCTTTTAGGCTTATGACTTTAAAAATTAATACACCCAAAGTATTTAAAAATCTTAAAAATAATGATTAAACCAAAGAGAAGTCTATTCTTTCTTTATCCTCACCATCTCAATTGTTTTTTCCATGTCAGTTTTGCTCTACCCAATTATAGCTAGTTCATTCTTAACAGATATTTTGACACTCAATTCCTGTTACAATCTGACCTCTTCCTACCACATTTTTAATAGTAACACATCTTTAGTTGGACAGACATTGCAGCATTAAAATCATGAAAATGTCCAATAGACCTGAGTTTCTCTTTTTGGGTCTCCCACTTAAAAGCTACTGAATGTCTCTGACCCCCCACCCTCCTCAAATGTAGTAATATTCACAGCAAGTAGTACTGCTCACAATCGTGTACATAGTCTACATGAGACAGTGTATGAGATACGCTTTAGTCCACTGACCAGTCTACTAGGCACTCCATAAATACTATACAAGATTTTATTTTGGTTTTGTTCTCTTAACTTCTGTAGTAAAGAAGGAATAAGCAAAAATTAAGTTAATAGTATTGATGTCTATGTTTGGAGAAAGAACTCACAGAGAATGCTGCTGTCTACAGATCTAGTATAGTTGACATCTGAATGTGAACTTTAAGTATTCCAGAACAGTGTTAAGATTATATCATCAATTGTCTCATTATCTTCTTAATTATTAAATTAGATAATTGAAATTTTTTTATAAAAAATTAATGAGAATATGAGAATTCCCCCAGCCCGTTGATGGTTAACTGACTGAATTATTTGTTTATAAATCTGTTAGGTTAATTGAATTTCCATTGAATTAATTTTATAACCATTTATCACAAAATGACAGATTTATGTATGAAATCTCATGTATATTATTGTTGACTACAATCCAATTCGTAGTGACTTCATGTGGAAAAGTACAACTGCCCTATAATGTTTCCTAGGCTGTAATCTATAAGATCAGATCACCAGGTCTTTTCTCCCTCAAAATGTCTGGTAGATTCTAACTGCTGGCTTGTCAGCGGCCAAGTGTTTAACCATTTTATCACCAGAGCTACAGGTATTAAATATAAGTATGAAACCCAGTGAGTAGAATACAGAATGTCTTTCATTCTTTATTTTAAGCCAGTTCTGATTTCCTGCTTTTACTTAAACCTCCCCTTTTAAAAAAAATCTAGGTAAATCTGTTTTCTGAATATTGAAATTTGAGCATATGCTATTCACATTCCTATATGAGACAGGAAAAATCTTTCTGAATATTGAAATTTGAGCATATGCTATTCACATTCCTATATGAGACAGGAAAAATCTTAAACAAAGCCACTTATTAGTGTCTCTTGCCTGCCTTTTGAGTCCCAGAACATTAGATCCGCACTGGAGTAACTTTCTAATTCATTTCCCTGACTACAAATGCAGAATTCAGTATCTAGTTTCTGAGTCATTAATACTGATTACTTTCACTCATTCATTGCTGCTTTCTCTTCTTATGAAAGAGAATTAAAGCTATGTTGTGGTTTGAATTCTGTGACTACAGAAGTTACTGAGAGCTCATTCAGTTTTAGGTATTACTCTATTCTTCAGATTTCTTGAATAACTAACTTATTGGTTAAAATGTTAAATAATAAATGTTTCTATTTTCTATTTTTAGTCAATTCTTCTAAAAAAGAAGCTTGAAGAACATCTGTAAGTATTAAAGTTACTGTGACTTGCACTTCTGTTAACTCATAGAATATAAATGCTTTCTGATAGGTGGATACCGAGAATCTCAGCAGTGTCAGGAGTAGCACTTGAATGTATAAAAATTACAAGGCATATTTCAAGAAAGTATTTCCTGTTTCAAAAAATAGTTTCATTCTATTTAATCATGTCTAAGCAATCATTTCTAAGATAATTTAACCAAAATAATGACCACATTAAACCTCTTTTTAAAAATAATACTCAGGAGTTTTATATCTTCATGACAATTTGTATCTTAAAGAGTTTTATATCTTCATGCTGTCTACATAGTACAATGGTAAGTTTTTATATATTTGTTATATAAAACATATTAGTGAAAAAATTTGAAACATTCTAGATCAGAGGTCAGTTACTTTTTTCAGTAAAGAGCCAAGTTGTAATTAACTTTGTAAACTATGGTTTCAGTCACAGGCACTACAACTGCATAGATAATGCATAACTAATTAATGTGACTACATTCTAATAAAACTTTATTTACAAAAACAGGCAGAAAAAAAAAAACAGGCAGCAGATTAGATTTGGCCCACAAGTTTGTAATTTGCCAACCCAGTTTTCTAGAGTTTGGTTGGCCAGCTGATTTTTCTATTGGTAGATTACAACTTTATAAAGCTTGCTCAGGAGTGGATTTTTAGATATTTTAGTAACAAATCTCTGAGAAAGATTAGTCTAAATTACTAAATAACTTTTTAAATATTACATTTTTTTCCACATAAAAAAATCTTTACCCGTCTTTTTCCAAAGTTGTCAGTGTTAGGAATCTTTAATAATTTTTCTCATTTTCAGTAACAATGTAAATTCCTCCTATCACTTTCTCACAACCATTCTCCCTGCCAACATTGAGTGTCTCGTAGCCATGAGTTAATAGTGTTACAGTGTTATACTCTACTAATCCAGAAATCCTCAGTACCTCAGAGATAATTTTTATTTGTTCTTCAATGATTGAAACAAATCTATATTCTGGCAGTTTGTTTGCCTTACGCTGTATTATTTTCTTTCTAACGCAGGGGAGGGAAGTAAATTATCTCAGCAACTGAGATTTGCTGGCACAATCTCACAATGGCAAAATCTGTATTATCGTAGAATATTTTATCTCCTAGTCTCTATAGGTTAGTGGTAAGGAGTTGAGTTCCAAACCCAAAGGTTCACAATTCAAATCCACCAGCTGCTTTGCAGGATATAGGACAATCCCCTCTCATGCCATTTTCTGCCTCTTACACCCATTGGAGGGGTCACCTATAAGTGAGTTTCATTTTGGAGTTGTATAACAACAACAATTTGTAAGATTATTTTAAAAGAAAATTTAGTATTCTATCCTCCTCCTCTTTTTTTCCCATTTGTTTCCTTTATTGAAAAAAAAATATCTGTTTCATAAACCACTCTCTGGCCATTTTTCTGTATTCAGTTATAGTTACTTTCTTACTATCTTATTATATAACATTTCACGTTTACCACAGTAGTAAAAACTACTGCTCAACTATTTTTCACATTTACTACATCTGACAGTAATGAACATCAAAGGGTGAGGCAAATGTGATGCTGAAGTAAAGTGAAAATATCAACTTGGGTGGACCATAATTCTCAGTGATTTGACAATCATATAATTATAAAATTTCATTTTAGATAATGTATTTTGTCAGCTACATGATGTAGTCATTCTCCTTTTTGTGATCTGATGTGGTCATCCTGTTTTCACATAATACTTGTTTTTATATAACAACTTGGATCTCTGGAATCCAGTCATATTGATTAGGAAGCAGTGGATGTATTTACATGGTAAACGCAATCAGAAAGCACTTATTAGTGAATGGAGACTGTGCCAGTTTCCTAAGGCTACTATAACAATGTACCACACTGCAGAGTGGCTTAAGACAACAATTCATTGTATCACTGTTCTGAAGGCAAAATCAAAGCGTAAGCAAAATTTGGTTTCTTTGGGAGCCTCTCAGGGAAAATTGTTCTACCAAGCTCCTGGCTCCAGGTGGCTGTCAAAATCCTTCACACTTCTTGGCTCATCCTTGCACCACTCAAGTCCATCTTCATCTTTAAGACTCATTCTCTCATGTTTCTGTGTTTTAAATTGTATCTTCTCTATCTCTGCTTTCTAACTGCTTTCTGTTTCCAAGGAGATTGATTTAAGACATATTTTCCACTAATGTTGTCGTTGTTATGTGCCATCGATTCGCTTGTGATTCATAGCGACCCTATGTATAAGAGCCATAAATGCCATTCTATCCTGTGCCAACCTCGCCAACTCAAACACACTCATTCCCAACACTCCAGTCACAGAATAGATCCATCTCATCAACGGTCTTCCTCTCCTGCCACCCCTCCACTCTCCCAAACATGTCCCTCTCCAAAGACCAGTCCCTCCTTGCAGCATGCCCAAAGTATGTCAGATGGAGCTTCAGAATCCTTGACTCCAAGGAGCATTCTGGCTTCACCTTCTCCAGGACAAAACTGTTTGTTCTCCTAGCAGTCCATGGTATATTCAACACTCTTCTCCAGCACCCCAGCTCAAAGGCATCAATTCTCTTTCTATCATCCCTATTCACTGTCCAACTCTCTGATGCATAGCACATAATTGTGAAAACTATAGCCTGGATCAGGTGCACTTTAGTCTCCAGCCTGACGTCATTGATCTTCAGTACTCTTTGAGAGGTCCCTCACAGCTGACTTTCCCAGTGCTATTTGTCTCTTGATTTCGTGGCTGCTGTTATCATGAATGTTAACTGTGGAGCCAAGTAAACTAAAACTGTTAACTATCTCAATCTCTTCACCATCCATACTGATGCTGCCAATTGGCCCAGTGGTGAGAATCTTTGTTTTCTTGATGTTGAGCTTGAATCCATATTGAAGGCTGCAGTCCTTGACTTTCTGCAGCAAGCGCTTCAGATCCTCCTCAGTTTCAGCAAGCAGGGTTGTATCATCGCATAATGCAAATTGTTGATGACTCTTCCACCAATACTTCCTCATTGAAATAAAAAATAACTAGAAAACCCATTCCTAAATGGAATTACAACCACAGGTGTCAGTTAGGATTCACAACAAATACTGTAGACATGACAGAACTGATTCTATAACTATTAGCTCTGGGAAGAAGTAGGGATCTATATGGAACTTGTATGGTTTAAGATAAAAAGGACACATTGTAATAGTGTTTTCTTTTGGATAATAATTTCCAGTCTTTCGAGCCTTTTTTCCCCCTTCTTTCTCACGTAATACCATACCAACATTATGTAGGGAGAATTAAAAACATAATACAAGCATTAGGAAAAAGACTTGTTTTCTCTTCAGTCTTTGACTTTTATATAGAATATACTTTACATACAGTAAAGTATAAAAATTCTAAATTCCTGAGTGCACAGTTTGATAAGTATTTACCTACATGCTTAGGAAACTCAGATCAAGATGCAGAATACGTCCAGCAACCCTGCAGGGTTGTTTATTCTCTCTCCTAGTTGAGTCAGCACAAAGTTAAACTTTATCATCTTTCATGAGGTTGGCCAACTTTTTAGTGTAATGTAAATGGAATTACATTATAATACCCTTTCATTTTTTTTAATTAATTTTAATGAAAGTTTACAGATCCTTTGGATTTCCATTCATTCATTCATTGTTGCACTTTTCTCCCTGCCCACTCCTCCCCATTCCAGTAAACTCTTTTCTTTGAAAAGTAAAAGAAAAATTCTTTCATTGCTTCACAATTCTTCCCCCCACATCCACTCAACTGTGCAGCCTTCATTCTGGACGCCTGTCATGACAATAATACCTAATTACATATCCATTTTAAACAGTTTTCTCCCTCATCTGTTTCAAAGCAGTATACATTATTTATCCCCTCTTTTCTCAGTCTTCCCCCCCCCATCCCTGATGTCAGTCTCATTCTACAACAGTGGCACCATGCAGTATTTGTCCTTTTGTGACTGAGATGCTTCATTCAGCATAATATCCTCCAGGGTCACCCATTTTGAATAATATTGCATGAGTTCCTTCCATTGTGTGAATATACCACAGCTTCTCTATCCATTTGTTGATGGCCACTTGGGTTGTTTCCAACTCCTTGCTATTGTGAACAAAGCCACGATAAACATGGGTGTGCATCAAATGGTATTTCTATTTGCAACTTTTTATGAAGGCACCATACTGCCTTCCATAATGGTTGCACCGTTTTACACTGCCACCAACAGTGAATAAAGGGTTCCAGTTTCTTGGCAACTTCACCAGCATTTGTTGTTTGCTGTTCTGTTAAATTTTGCTATTCTTACTGGGGTGAGATGATATCTCATAATTGTTTTCATTTGCATCTCTCTTAGAGCAAGGGATTTTGAACATTTCTTCATGTATTTATTGACCATCTGAATGTGAAGTGTCTGTTCATATCCTGTGCCCATTTTTCAGTTGGGTTGTTTACCTTTATCTTCTTGTGGTGACCCTTTCATTTTTAAAAAATTGTTGCTGTGTTGTATTTTTCTGTTTTTCTTATTTTCAGAACTTATGCATTTCGGCAGCAAAATTTTGAATTTTAAAAACTGCATAGTTAAGCGGGGGAAGAAGAACAAACTGGGGAGGAGGGTAGAGAAAATAGTGCA